>NW_021703772.1:28978164-29067998 GCF_005190385.1 Monodon monoceros | reverse complement strand
AAGACTTATTAATAAAAAGAATATGATATAGCTCAATAATTTTTTCATATTGACTTATGTTGAAAGAATATTTTGGATATATTGGTTTAGATAAAATATATTATTAAAATTACTATTACCTATTTCTATTTACTTTTTACAAAATGTGGTTACTAGAAAATTTTAAATCACATATATGGCTTGCATATATTTCTATTTTAGACAGCACTAGTTTAAAATATAGCTTCTATGTAGAATTCCCACCATTAATTCAAGTGTAAGGGCTCATCCTTTCTAAACTCTTACCAATGCCCAGCACAAAAAGCTATGTTACCACCCTGCTATCCAGATTCACAAACCCTAACACACATCATCCAAAACAACTCATCTCTGTCTGCAGGTAAGGAGGCAAAGTCAAATACTGATACTTCTGGTCTAACTCACTGATAGTGAAAATACCATCAGCCTCTTCAGTGTGACAACCTGGGTTCAGCCAACATTAATTGTTGGTTCTAATATGCACCGAGCAATGACAGTGCTAGAGATTAAAGCAAAAGTAAATGGTCTCGGCACTAAAGGAGTTCCCAGGTGGGAAAGCCCCACGCGTGAACACAAACAACACAAGCCCAATGCAGCTGATCAATGTGTGTGCGTGGATGTGTGGAGGAGGCCATCCCTAGACTCTGTAGGACCCTCAGGGTAGGCTTCCCTCAATGCCCTGAAGAAACTTGAATCATTGGTCTGGTGGAGAGAAAAAGGACTAGTCATCCAAAACCAGATTCTTTTAGTTCTGGCTTTGCCACATACTAGCAATACAGCCTTGCAGAGTCAGTTAACTTCTTCTGGATTTACTGTTCTTAACCGCGTAGAAAAGAAATTTTAAAACACCTTCCCTCTTCTCTTGTAGTTATGAAGATTCAATGGAATCTAGTACATAAAAGTGGTCAATTACGAAGTCCCAAATGGATAAAGGGTGTATTGACAATGATGGTGATATCAAAATGGAGTTTGCAGGTGTGCAGGAGGTCAGAGAAGACTATGGGAACAGAGACCTCTGTCACCTCTGTATGCAGGGCAAGGGCACAAGGGCTTCTCCATGAAACTTAAACTGGAGCCCAAGCATCACACTGAATCACTTCTCAGACCCACCTAGCTTTGTAAAACACGGCCTGGAAATACACAGGATTAAGCAAGTCTTTGGGGACATATTCCATTTTTAATGACTGTTAACTTTTTCTAAACATTCCTTTGGAGGTGAACTGTTAGATTCTTAGTGAATTTGTCTGAAATGCTGAAGGAAGACTGGATTGGTCATGAAAACAGGCAACCATCACAGATGCTGGAACAAGTATATCTCTCAGCAATTATAGAGTTTTTGCAAATGTGCAACCTGTGAGTCCAATACATTTGTTTTTAGATACCACAGCATGTGTCCCATAAGGCTAGGGGTATCACAATATTCTCAAAGTCAAACTGATTTCTTATTTTATCAAAATGTATACAGCATTCTAATATTTTCAGTAAGTTACAATTAATTCCCTTCCCCCAGCAAAACAAAAACAAAATCTCACAACTCTTAAGAGAGTAATTCTCAAAAGACTGTAAACTCACTTAAAAATTCAATACTCATACCTGAAGTTATATGATCTCAAGCTGTAAAACAGGTAAGTATGACCATTCGGGGAACTAAATGTCTTTCTGGCACCATGGTTAATTTTTTCTTATTTTGCTTTGATTCTTACTGGCTTCTTTTTGTTGCTGTTGTCCAATATTAATTTTAAAAATTATTTTTATCAGCTTTTTAAAGATAAATTCAAGGAAAGTTTAATATCAATTTGGAAATTTAAGTACATTTTGGTGATTACCAAAGTTACAATAAAAGTTAAAAGCTAGATAGAAATTAAATTTGAAGAAAAAATTTGTTAAAACATTTGTCTCTTTTCCTGTCACAATAACTACACCATGTGAATTTATTTGAAACTAATTTGTAGGGCATTTCCTCCATTTAGCAATAAAGATATTACTCTGTAAGCCAGGTCTCCACAATTCAATGTGATGTATTTAGGTAAGAATTTGATTAAGAACTATGAATTTCAAACTCATAGCCAAAATCTTTGATTTTTGTATTCAAATGTAAATATAGCACGATTGCAAAGGATACATGCAGGAACAGTGTATTACTATTACAACCATGACCAAACTATTAATTTTTGAATCATTAAAAAAAATTTAATTTTAAAAATGAAGAGGAAAAAAATGTAACTTTAGCCCCAATCAACATGTTCCAAGCTTAGTTGATATGAAAAAAGTATCACCAAGCCACTGTGAAAGTAGTAATATCTCTAATGCAGAAGTGTGCCATGCCCTTCAGAAGCAAACCAACATAGAACAGGAACCCTTCCCCCCAAAGGTCCAACGAATTTCAGAGGCTGGTAACTCAGGTGTACAACTTCAAGTGAGTACTGGCAGGAATTTATTCTTCTAGCATGAAGGGAGGTAGCAAGAAAAAGAATAATGGGTAGCACAGAGCTTTGAATGAGAGTAGGCCTTATACCTACTGGTGAGGATCTGGGAGAACCCGAGGGCAGTGGGAGAGGATTGTGTATCTGGGATTTATGAAAAAAAGAGGGGCATGGAGGTCCAGTACCAGTGTGTCGGGAGGGTAGGCTAAAACAAATCTCTCTGGATCCAGGACACATGGTAGTCACCAACTGGCACATATCACATTAGTAGATGATGCCTAATTTATTGTCTTAGATACACTGAATTTTCCTTTTTTGCTAACTAAAAATTGGATTATATAAGCTTGAAACACATATATTAGGGTACAGAGTTAATTTTCTGCTACATATGTGATATATATGGAAAGAGATGGACCGGTGGTATAGAAAACCATAAAACTGGATAATCCAAAAACCATGTTAGATCTGATTTTGGAAATTATCAAATGACTAGTGTCAGTATCCTGAATTTGTTCTGATTCAGCTAACGCAATCATTAGTGGTTATTCCCTGATTATACAAATGCAGATGGTAGAGAAGTGGTCTAAGCAAATCAATACTGGATAAGGTAATTTGTCTTAAATTAAAAAACAAAAAGGTAACTTTATCAATCCTCAAAAAGCCCAAATTGTATCATTTACATACAGACGATGGAGATATGGGCCCTCACCTGGACCAGCTACCATTCAAGCTGAATAGATATGGATCCAATTCCCTAGAGATTTCGAGTCAAGATTTAAAGCATCAATTTGTCTATATAACTTAACTCTCCCAAGATTAACCCCCTTTTTTCCCAGAGACCAAATTTCCCCATTAGCTAAACCATCCCACATGCGTACCTGCCCAAGTATGAAGTTTAAGGAAATAAAACTCAAAAGGAAAATATCAGTCTCTTATTTTGACAAATGATAACTTATGCAAGATGCTCTTCAAATACCACTGCCTATGTACTTTGGAAAAGATGTCCACAAAACCATTTCATTTTTTTCCCTACCCTTATCTATCCACTACTCCTTCCACAAACCCCTCACTCTCCAACATTCCCAAGCAGCCGCCCCAGCCCTTCCTGCTTACGGGGATGTCCTCAACTCAAGATGTGTCTGTCTTCTTCATGTCAGCCCAAAGTATTTCTCCTTCTGAGAAAACTATAGTTTTGTCCGAGTTTTCACTCTTTGGCCACCTGTTTGCTATTTCCTATAGATATTTATCTTTTTATGCCTTGATCTTTTGCCCTGCCTGAGTATCCAACGTGTCTAGGAACAGAGCTAGATGCTTTCTCGCTTGCCTCTTTGTCATCACCCACTGTCGAGTACCAGCTCAGGCATTCTCAGTGCATATAGTGCACTCAGAATGACACTTACTAATGAACAGGTCAGTGATCAATCAGAAATCAACAGTAACATCCTGCCTTCCAGATTCACAAACCCTAACATGCAATTGTTTCCGACACACCTCATCTCTGTCCACAAGTGAGCAGGCAAAGTCAGATACCAAGACTTCTGGTCTAACCCACTGATGGTGAAAATACCATCAGCCTCTTCAGTGTGACAACCTAGATTCAACCAACATTACTTGTTGGTTCTTATATGCACCGAGCAATGACAGTGCCGGAGATTAAAGCAAAAAAGTAAAGGGTCTCTGTTTTAGAGGGGTTTCCAGGTGGGGAAGCCCCATGTGTGCACACAAGCAACAAAAGCCCGATGTGTCTGATCAGTGCATGTGCGAGGATGTGTGGAGAAGGCCATCCCTAGACTCTGTAGGACCCTCAGCGTAGGCATCCCAGAAGAGAGAAGCCTCACTGAACCTTGAGGGATGCCAGGGACAAGGGCAGTGGGCATTTCAGGGAGAAGGAACAGCAGATACAAAGGCCCACAGATGCGGAACAGTGGGGTGTCGCAGCTGAGGTGAAAGGTGAGTATATGAAGAGGAATTTCAAGAATGGACAGGAAAGAAGTAAGAACCACACCCTTAGGGGTCTTGATGACAAGCCACCCCCCTCCCAGGAGACTGACTTCCTTGAAGTGAGAGTTCATGTCTTTACATAGCTGTATCCTCAGAGCCTAGCCTAATGTGTGGCACCAGTACCTCACAAAGCATATCCTCTGGGAAGCGATTCTAGACCAACTCTGGTAGAACTGGGTGCCCCTTCCTCTCTGATCCTATAACTTCTTCAGGAGAGTCTTGTCTTACTGCTTGAGTGATTTGTTTACATGCTGTCGCCTCAGCATGTAAACCAACTGGTCCCTGCAAGGGTAGAGGCCAGGTTTACTTGCCTTAGTATTTCCAAGACTTATTTAGAACAGTGGAGACATTTCAAAGACCGTCAATTAACTTGATGGAACAAACATGCATCTATGACTAGTCCTTAGTTCAAACCTTCCTTCAAGCACTGTAGCTTAGATCCTCCTACAACCTCTTTCTGCTGCTTTGTAATAGGAGTTAGGAAGAAAACACAATGATTGAAGCCACCCATGGAGTCTACATTAACACACACACACACACACAAAACCACCTCCCCCCAAATCTGCAAACAATTCAGCACAAACATGTTGACACCCACATATGTAAAAACATCCCCACACAATCTGTCAGACTATATCCCTCTAACCTCAAACAGCCTTAATTTTGTCTGTGCTAAACCCACAGCTACAAAATACTTTTCTCTTCATTCTTCTACTAAATTTTCAACTTGGGGTGAAAATGTCAGTGCAATGTGATTTGATACTTTGGAAAGAAAAAAGTGCAAGAATATTAAGATGTGGTTAATTTGACCCTACAGGCTTACTTTCTCAAAGTTATTCATTTCCCAGTCACTTCATATTATGCCAATAATGCAATATTCTCATAAAATGCAAAATGTAAATTAAATTTCCATTCAGAACTTCTGGCATACCACAGGAAGCTAGTTTCCCTGCAGTTATTTTGACTGTGCAATGTGCCACAAACTAAAATGCACTACGATTTTTTTTTCTTACCATATTATACTTTTAGAATTTCTGAACTGAAGTGCTTCATGTTTAAATGTCTTAAAAAGAGGCTATTCTTAAGACTCAGAGCAGAGCAGCAACAGCCAGTTGTCCTTCTATAGTCATTCTCCCTTTTTCTATCATAAGAGAATCCCCAGATTTTAGCCATGCTCATTGCTACCCAGAATGAGAATTCTACTTCCCAGCTCCTTTGCAGTTGCATATCGACATATAACTAACTTCTGGTTGATGAGATGTGAATGGAAGTGACAAGTGCAATTCCAAGCTGTACTTTTAAAAATTGGGACATCCTCTCCCCTTCCCACTTTCAAAATAGTTGCATGAAAACTAGGTTGATATAAAGCAGGCCTGGGAGTAGCAATCTTGAATTGCATGGACATGGGAGATCCCTTAAGGACAGAAACCCTTGGGATGGGGGAGGGACCAACAGGACAGGAGTCTGGGCTTTTGTAAACTTCTCAGAGCACACCTGCCTCAGAGACTGGACTTTTATGTGAAAGAGAAAAAAACATCTTCCATCTTCTTTAAGCCTCTGTTAGCTTGGGTCTCTGTCACAAATAGCTTCATTTATGTTCTTATTAATTCAAAGGGTAAACAGAAAGCAATGAATGAAAATGATACATGCCCAAATGGAAAACTTGCAGTAAAAGCATTATTTCACATCTCAATCTCACTTTCTGTTTTATTCAGAAAGGTTGCCAGAACTTCTGGAAATGGAGTATCATGTTTGCAAGTACAGTTCAGTGGAAAATACATACGCGCGCGCACACACACACACACACACGACTCACAATCAGGAGACCTGGGTTCTAGTCTTTACTCTTACTACTTAACTATTGGGTCTTAGACAGTTACATACTCTTCGAGTCTCACTTTCCTCCTTTGCAAAATGGGGCTAACCTCTCTCTTTTTTTTTTTTAATTAACATCTTTATTGAAGTACAATTGCTTTAAAAAGTTGTGTTAGTTTCTGCTGTGTAACAAAGTTAATCAGTTATATGTATACATATATCCCCATATCCCCTCCCTCTCACCCTCCCTATCCCACCCCTCTAGGTGGTCACAAAGCACAGAGCTGATCTCCCTGTGTTATGCAGCTGCTTCCCACCAGCTATCTATCTTACATTTGGTAGTGTATATATGTCAATGCTACTCTTTCACTTCGTCCCAGCTTACCCTTCCCCCTTGCCATGTCCTCAAGTCCATTCTCTACCTCTGCGTCTTACTCCTGTCCTGCCCCTAGGTTCTTCAGAACCTTTTCTTTTTTTTTTTTTTTAGATTCCGTATATATGTGTTAGCATAAGGTATTTGTTTTTCTCTTTCTGACTTACTTCACTCTGTATGACACACTCTAGGTCCATCCCCCTCACTACAAATAACTCAATTTTGTTTCTTTTTATGACCAAATAATATTCTACTGTATATATGTGCCACATCTTCTTTATCCATTCATCTATCAATGGACACTTAGGTTGCTTCCATGTCCTGGTTATTGTAAATAGTAATGCAATGAACACTGTGGTACATGTCTCTTTTTGAATTATGGTTTTCTCAGGGTATATGCCCAGTAGTGGGATTGCTGGGTCATATGGTAGTTCTGTTTTTAGTTTTTTAATGAACCTCCATAGTGGCTATATCAATTTACATTCCCACCAACAGTGCAAAAGAGTTCCCTTTCTCCATACCATCTCCATCATTTATTATTTGTATATTTTTTGATGATGGTCATTCTGACCAGTGTGAGGTGATACCTCATTGTAGTTTTGATTTGCATTTCTGTAATGATTAGTGATGCTGAGCATCCTTTCATGTGTTTGTTGGCAATCTGTATATCTTCTTTGGAGAAATGTCTATTTAGGTCTTCTGTGCATTTCTGGATTGGGTTGTTTATATTGAGCTGCATGAGCTGATTGTATATTTTGGAGATTAATCCTTTGTCAGTTGCTTCATTTGAAAATATTTTCTCCCATTCTGAGGGTTGTCTTTTCGTCTTGTTTATGGTT
Source organism: Monodon monoceros (assembly GCF_005190385.1). Taxonomy (NCBI): domain Eukaryota; kingdom Metazoa; phylum Chordata; class Mammalia; order Artiodactyla; family Monodontidae; genus Monodon; species Monodon monoceros. The sequence continues at coordinate 29,060,529 of NW_021703772.1, read as the reverse complement.
TCCTTTGCTGTGCAAAAGCTTTTAAGTTTCATTAGGTCCCATTTGTTTTGTTTTTATTTCCATTTCTCTAAGAGGTGGGTCAAAAAGGATCTTGCTGTGATTTATGTCACAGAGTGTTCTGCCTATGTTTTCCTTTAAGAGTTTTATAGTGTCTGGCCTTACATTTAGGTCTTTAATCCATTTGGAGTTTACTTTTGTGTACGGTGTTAGGAAGTGCCCTAATTTCATTCTTTTACATGTATCTGTCCAGTTTTCCCAGCACCACTTATTGAAGAGGCTGTCTCTTCTCCACTGTATATTCTTGCCTCCTTTGTCAAAGATAAGGTGACCATATGTGTGTGGGTTTATCTCTGGGCTTTCTAGCCTGTTCCATTGATCTCTATTTCTGTTTCTGTGCTACTACCATACTGTCTTGATTACTGTAGCTTTGTAGTATAGTCTGAAGTTTGGGAGCCTCATTCCCCCAGCTCCGTTTGCCTTTCTCAAGATTGCTTTGGCTATTTGGAGTCTTTTGTGTTTCCATACACATTGTAAAATTTTTTGTTCTAGTTCTGTGAAAAATGCCATTGGTAGCTTGATAGGGGTTGCACTGAATCTGTAGATAGCTTTGGGTAGTAGAGTCATTTTCACAATGTTGATTCTTCCAATCCAAGAACATGGTATATCTCTCCATCTCTTTGTATCATCTTTAATTTCTTTCATCAGTGTCTTATAGTTTTCTGCATACAAGTCTTTTGTCTCCTTAGGAAGGTTTATTCCTAGATATTTTATTCTTTTTGTTGCAGTGGTAGATGGGATTGTTAATTTCCCTTTCAGATTTTTCGTTGTTAGTGTATAGGAATGCAAGACATTTCTGTGCATTTAATTTGAATCCTGCTACTTTACCAAATTCATTGATTAGCTCTAGTAGTTTTCTGGTAGCATCTTGAGGATTCTCTATGTATAGTATCATGTCATCTGCAAACAGTGACAGTTTTACTTCTTCTTTTCCGATTTGGACTTTATTTCTTTTTCTTTTATTTCTTTTTCTCCTCTGACTGCTATGGCTAAAACTTCCAAAACTATGTTGAATAATAGTGGTGAGAGTGGGCAACCTTGTCTTGTTCCTGATCTCAGAGGAAACTGTTTCAGTTTTTCACCATTGAGAATGATGTTGGCTGTGGGTTTATCATACATGGTCTTTATTATGTTGAGGTGGGTTCCTTCTATGCTCACTTTCTGGAGAGTTTTTATCATAAATGGGTGTTGAATTTTGTTGAAAGCTTTTTCTGCATCTATTGAGAACATACAGTTTTTATCCTTCAATTTCTTAATATGGTGTATCACATTGATTGATTTGCGTATATTGAAGAATCCTTGCATTCCTGGGATAAACCCCACTTGATCACGGTGTATGATCCTTTTGATGTGCTGTTGGATTCTGTTTGCTAGTATTTTGTTGAGGATTTTTGCATCTATGTTCATCAGTGATATTGGTCTGTAATTTTTTTGTGTGACATCTTTGGTTTTGGTATCAGGGTGATGGTGGCCTTGTAGAATGAGTTTGGGAGTGTTTCTCCCTCTGCTACATTTTGGAAGAGTTTGGGAAGGATGGGTGTTAGCTGTTCTCTAAATGTTTGACAGAATTCACCTGTGACGCCATCTGGTCCTGGGCTTTTGTTTGTTGGAATATTTTAAATCACAGTTTTAATTTCAGTGCTTGTCTGAAACTTCAGTCTGTTGATATTTCCTATTTCTTCCTGGTTCAGTCTTGGAAGGTTGTACCTTTCTAAGAATTTGTCCATTTCTTCCAGGTTGTCCATTTTATTGGCCTAGCATTGCTTGTAGTAGTCTTTCATGATCCTTTGTGTTCTGCAGTGTCCATTGTTACTTCTTTTTCATTTCTAAACCTGTTGAGTCTTCTCCCTTTTTTTCTTGATGAGTTTGGCTAATGGTTTATCAATTTTGTTTACCTTCTCAGAGAACGAGCTTTTAGTTTTATTAATCATAGCTATTGTTTCCTTCATTTCTTTTTCATTTATTTCTGATGTGATCTTTATGATTTCTTCTGCTAGCTCTGGTGTTTTTTTGTTCTTCTTTCTCTAATTGCATTAGGTGTAAGGTTAGGTTGTTTGAGGTGTTTCTTGTTTCTTGAGGTAGGATTGAATTGCTATAAACTTCCCGCTTACGGCTTCCCTGGTGGCGCAGTGGTTGAGAGTCTGCCTATTGATGCAGGGGACATGGGTTCGAGCCCTGGTCTGGGAGGATCCCACATGCCATGGAGCAACTGGGCCCGTGAGCCACAACTACTGAGCCTGGGCGTCTGGAGCCTGTGCTCCGCAACAAGAGGCCGCGATAGTGAGAGGCCCGCACACTGCGATGAAGAGTGGCCCCCGCTCGCCGCAACTGGAGAAAGCCCTCGCACCGAAACGAAGACCCAACACCGCCAAAAATAAATTAATTAATAAATTAATTAAACTTCCCTCTTAGAACTGCCTTTGCTGCATCCCATAGGTTTTGGGTTGTCGTGTTTTCATTGTCATTTGTTTCTAGGTATTTTTTGATTTCCTCTTTGATTTCTTCAGTGATCTCTTGGTTATTTAGTAGTGTATTGTTTAGCCTCCATGTCTTTGTATTTTTTTACAGATTTTTTCCCGTAATTGATATCTAGTCTCATGGCATTGTTGTCGGAAAAGATACTTGATATGAGTTCAATTTTCTTAAATTTACCAAGGCTTGATTTGTGACCCAAGGTATGCTCTATCTTGGAGAATGTTCCATGAGCACTTGAGAAGAAAGTGTATTCTGTTCTTTTTACTTGGAATGTCCTATAAATATCAATTAAGCCCATCTTGTTTAAAGTGTCATTTAAAGCTTGTGTTTCCTTATTTATTTTCATTTTGGATGATCTGTACATTGGTGAAAGTGGGGTGTTCAAGTCCCCTACTCTGATTGTGTTACTGTCGATTTCCCCTTTTATGGCTGTTAGCATTTGCCTTATGTATTGAGGTGTTCCTATGTTGGGTGCATAAATATTTACAACTGTTATATCTTCTTCTTGGATCGATCCCTTGATCATTATGTAGTGTCCTTCTTTGTCTCTTGTAATAGTCTTTATTTTAAAGTCTATTTTATCTGTTATGAGTATTGCTACTCCAGCTTTCTTTTGATTTCCATTTGCATATAATACCTTTTTCCACCCCCTTACTTTCAGTCTGTATGTGTCCCTAGGTCTGAAGTTGGTCTCTTGTAGACAGCAAATATATGGGTCTGTTTTTGCATCCATTCAGCCAGTCTGTATCATTTGGTTGGAGCATTTACTCCATTTATATTTAAGGTAATTATCAATATCTATGTTTGTATTACCATTGTCTTAACTGTTTTGGGTTTGCTATTGTAGGTCTTTTTCTTCTCTTGTGTTTCCTGCCTAGAGACGTTCCTTTATCATTTGTTGTAAAGCTGATTTTGTGTTGCTGAATTCTCTTAACTTTTGCTTGTCTATAAAGGTTTTAATTTCTCCATCGAATCTGAATGAAATCCTTCCCGGGTAGAGTAATCTCAGTTGTAGGTTTTTCCCGTTCATCACTTTAAATATGTTCTACCACTGCCTTCTGACTTGCAGAGTTTCTGCTGAAAGATCAGCTGTTAACCATATGGTGTTTCCCTTGTATGTTATTTGTTGCTTTTCCCTTTCTTCTTTTAATATTTTTTCTTTGAATTTAATTTTTGATAGTTTGATTAATATGTGTCTTGGCGTGTTTCTCCTTGGATTTATCCTGTGTGGGACCCTCTGCACTTCCTGGACTTGACTATTTCCTTTCCCATGTTAGGGAAGTTTTCAACTATAATCTCTTCAAATATTTTCTCAGACCCTTTCTGTTTCTCTTCTTCTTCTGGGACCCCTATAATTCAAATGTTGGTGTGTTTAATGTTGTCACAGAGGTCTCTGAGACTGTCCTCAATTCTTTTCATTCTTTTTTCTTTATTCTGCTCTGTGGCAATTATTTCCACTAGTTTATCTTCCAGGTCACTTATCCGTTCTTCTGCTTCAGTTATTCTGCTATTGATTTCTTCTAGAGTATTTTATATTTCATTTATTGTGTTGTTCATCAGTGTTTGCTCTTTAGCTCTTCTAGGTCCTTGTTAAATGTTTCTTGTATTTTCTCCATTCTGTTTCCGAGATTTTGGATCATCTTTACTATCATTACTCTGAATTCTTTTTCAGGTAGACTGCCTATTTCCTCTTCCTTTGTTTGGTCTGGTGGATTTTTACCTTGCTCCTTCATATGCTGCATATTTCTCTGTTTCCTCATTCTGTTTAACTTACTATGTTTGAGGTCTCCTTTTTGCAGGCTGCAGGTTCATAGTGCCTGTTCTTTTTCGTGTGTGTCCCCAGTGGGTGAGGTTGGTTCAGTGGCTTGTGTAGGCTTCCTGGTAGTGGGGACTGGTGCCTGTGTTCTGGTGGGTGGGGCTGTATCTTGTCCTTGTGGTGGGCAGGGCCGTGTCCAGAGGTGTGTTTTGGGGTGTCTGTGACCTTATTATGATTTTAAGCAGCCTCTCAGCTGATAGGTGGGGTTGTGTTCCCGTCTTGCTAGTTGTTTGGCATGGGGTGTCCAGCACTGGAGCTTGCTGGTCGTTGGGTGGAGCTGGGTCTTAGTGTTGAGACAAAGATCTCTGGGAGAGCTCTCACTGACTGATATTATGTGGGGCCAGGAGTTTTCTGGTGGTCCATGTGCTGGACTCAGCCCTCTCCTCAGAGGCTCAGGGCTGACACCTGGCCAGAGCACCAAGTCCCTGACAGCCACACAGCTCAGAAGAAAAGGAAGAGAGAAAAAACAAAAAAGAAGAAAGAGAAAAGCAAACAGACAGAACCCTAGGACAAATGGTAAAAGCAAACCTATACAGATAAAATCACAAAAAGAAGCATAAACATATACACTTACAAAAAGAGAAAAAGGAAAAAAAAGAACAAACATATATATATATATATATATATATATATATATAAGGAAGAGAGCAACCAAACCAATAAACAAATCCACCAATGATAATAAGTACTAAATACCATACTAAGATAAACATAAAACCAGAAACAAATGGGGCTAATCTCTTCTTTGATGTTGGCCTCACAGGACTCTTATGAAGTATGAAGAGAGATGATGGCTGGGCAAGTGCTTTTTATTACGTAAGCAAACTTATTATTAAAATATTCCCAACAAACATCCTTCTTTATGCAAGGTGGCTCATATCAACACCCAGTGGCTGGATGTACCTTCTTGGTGAACAAATGGTCTGCAATCACCTGTTTCTAGCTAATGTGGTTAGAGATCAGTGTATGGTGTTAGGAGCAGACCACCTCCTGGTGCTAGTCTTTCAATGAATGATCAGAGATGTCACCCTAAGCCCCAACTTCTCAACTTGCACTGTGTGACTGATTAGAAACACAAAGGGTTTGAACCAAACAGCGCAACTTTTTTTTTTTTTGCGGTAAGCGGGCCTCTCACTGTTGTGGCCTCTCCCACTGCAGAGCACAGGCTCCGGACGCGCAGGCTCAGCGGCCATGGCTCACGGGCCTAGCCGCTCCATGGCATGTGGGATCTTCCCGGACCGGGGCACGAACCCGTGACCCCTGCATCTGCAGGCGGACTCTTAACCACTGCGCCACCAGGGAAGCCCCAGCGCAACTTTTTAAATAGAAAAATAGCTCATAGTCCATGTACCACTAAATACGGTATACATCTCACCATGCCACACATCTCATCCACTAAAATATGTCTGCTTTTTCTGTTGGATACACGGATGGCAGAATCAAATGTCTCTATTTTCCTTCCTCACATAGATATACATATAGCAGAAACCAAGTGAGAGAGAAAAACACAAAACATTATACACAAACAGACAATAAATGCATCTTTCCCGAGAAAACATCCTGCATGATCATCCTGAGCCAAGACCTGTGGCTCAATTCCATCAATCCTCAATTGATGATGATATTTTATAAATCCTGGGGAAACAGGGTACTGGCTAATATTTATCCAGCAGTCATTATGGGCTGGCACTGCAGCACTCTAAGGGCTTCAAGGCTATTCTCTCCTTTAATCCTCTCAACAGCCCTATGAGGTACATGCTATCATCCTCCCGCATTTTATAGATGAGAAACTGAGGGTCAGAGAAATTAAGCCACTCCCCAAGTTCACCAGCTTACGAGTGGTACAACCAAGATTTAAACCCAGGAAGGCTCACCTTCAGAGTCCACATAATTAACCCTTATCTCACTCTGCCTCTTATTTAAATGCCAACAATAAAAATAAATGTTCATATTCCTTTTGGAAATATTTTCTGATAAAATAAATCTTTCAACTGGAAAGAATACCAGAACTCTTTAGAGGCACGCATACAGTAGCTGTTGTAACTTTTAAAAAATGAATAAGTGAAGGAATATTATCCACGGAGACTAGAAGCCAGGGATGTGAACTACCCCTCACTCACCCCTGTCAGGTCCCACAGTCTCATCTTTAGCTCATATAATGGTACTACCCACTACAGGACCTCTGTGTGGGGTAGGCAGGCAAAGGTGATACCACATATCAACTTTACCAGTGGTTTTCCAATTAATTCCCTTCACTTTCTCAAAAAAGCATCAGTTTAGCCTGACACAGCCCTAGATAAACCAAAATGGAAACCCCCGAGGCCAAAAGAAAAGCAATGGCTTCATTCTTTACCCATACCTCCGACTGCCTGAAAGCTCTGCAGGTCCAAAGGTAGACTGAAGATGGCTCTGTGTTGGGCTGTTTCCTCAAACTCCTACCTCTCTGCCACATCCTCTCCCACACCTAGCCCAGAAGCCCAAAGAGGAGGATCTGGTGTGTCCTGCAGGGAGGGGAGAAACACAATGGGACTGGAGAAATCGGTAAGGGGCCAGACTGCTGGGTCCAATCTGGAAGCCACTAGTCCCATGTGCCTCCCGAGCATTTGAAATGTGAGCAATCTGAATATAGCTGTGCTCTAAGTGTAAAATACATGCTGGATATCAAAGACTTACTATGGAAAAAAATGTAAAGTAGTTCATTAATAAATGTTAATATTGATTACATGTTGAAATTATTTTAAAGTCTAGTATTAAAATTAATTAATTAGTATAACTAATTACTTTTAAAACAAAGCTGCCAGGATATGTATATATAAACACACATGTGGCTTGTATTACATATTTCTATTGGACAGTCATCTTACACACCACACGTAAGGATTTGGACATTATCCTAAGAACAATGGCAGCTACTGTGAGCTTTTAAGCGGAGGCATACCACGATCAGATTTGAATCTTTAAAATATCACCCTGGCTACAAAACGGAGAATGGGCTGCAGAGGGAAATAAGCTGATGTGGCAGACTCTCTAGGAGGCTCTACAACCATCTGGGAGAGAGGAGACTGTGGCTGGAACATGGACGCGGCATTGCTCCTAGCAGCAGAGAAGGAGAGAAGTGAACAAAATACAAAACATAGTTAGAAAGTAATGCCCAAAAGTTATAGAAAATGAATGAATAAGGGGGAAACAAAAGGTTGTGTACAGGGATGACTCCCAAGGTTCTACTATGAATAGAGTGGGTGGGCCATTCAGTATCCACTCTCTAGTAATTATACATCCAAGTAAAAATAGCCCATCAAGTTATCCCGGGGTCGCAGTATCCTGCCTGCATTAAGTTCTTCTGCAGGAGTCATGAATCATGGATGCTCTGAGTACTCTGGAACTAGCATATGCTATTCCAAAGTGCTTTCCTTCTGAAGAGCTCCCAGAACAAGTAACTCAAGATTCTGCCAAGACAAGAATCACTTTGGAAAGCTGTTGGAAACGATGATGTTTATTGCTGCTACGATCAGGAAATGGGCTGAAAGCACAGCCAATGGGATGGGCTGTGGTGGAAGCTGGGTGGGGTCTTTGCTCCTATGCCCCTTCCTGGCTTCTCTCCTAGAAAATTCCAGCAGAATACTGCAGGAGAACCGACTTTGGAATCAGATCTTGACTTAAAGTCAGCTTAGCTCCTTATTAGCTGGGTATCCCTGGGCTCTTCTAGGCCCCTATTTTTCCTCCCTGTGATGGGAAAATCACCACCCACCTTGGGAGGATTCAGGGCAGGGACACAGGTACAGCACCAGCAAGCAGCCTGATTAGCACAGCAGTGCCTCAGACCGGGGCTGAGGCCTCCCCTCCTTCAACCCACTCAACATCCGTCTTCCAGAAAGGGACAGGCAGCAGGTGTGCGTGAACCTCCTAATCTTCACCTGTCTCACCTCTCACAGGTGAAAGCATGACACCATCTCAAGAGAAGCTGGGCAGGGTGTTTTCGGCATTAACCTCACGGAGAACCCAGCACCGAGCCGAGGCTGCCAGGGCAGGGGACAGACACTCCTTGCAGGGCAAGCATTATCATGAATAATTAAGGCAAAGCTCTGCTTATCAAAATAAATGAACAAAGGATGCCTCCGACACGGCAGCCACTTTTTTTGGGTTGTTTTAGGAGACCATTTTTTCTCAGTTACCCCGCTCCTTCCAATTTGATCATCTTCAGAGGCCTCCCTGTCAATTTGGGTTAATTAGCAAGCTTCTCCTCCATATAAAGCTGCGGCCATAAATCACAAATATGAGTGTGTGTGAAATTATATAGCATGGGGCCCAGTGTAATAATAAACACATTTATATTTCATAACTGCTGTTTACTCCACACTCAAGCCGGCTCACTGCCCGGACCCCAGCGGCCAGCAGGCACCCACACCCGCCCCGTGGGCAGCGCGCTGGCTTCACGTGCCGGCCTCAGACCTGCGATCTGCCGGCTCCTCTCTGCGCCGTGGTGGGCAAGGAATCATACCTGCTCACGGCCCAGTGTGCTGCACAGCGGAGACACAAATGAGCAGGTGACCTTTCAAGCCGCGTCAAAATGGGCCCTTGACCCCGAGACCTCAAAACTTCAGCAGTTTCACTGTCTGAATCAGCCAAGTGAAAAGACCCATGTTTGCACAATATGATTGTGTGTTTACACAAAGATTTAACGCCTCAATAGAGCAAAAGCTGTTCAGTTAATTTTAATTATTGCTTTATTCTTCTCACAACAGATTTTTTTAAAAAATGTTTAATAGTGAACTCATTGTAATTGATCCCATAAACTTTGTGCCTCTGGTCCTTCTAACTCGTGCGATGACACTAGTGGGAAAGATGCATGAAAGGTTTTCCTTAGTTGAAAGGATTATTTCCAGTCCCTGCCATTGCTTACTTAACATTCTTTGTGGAAAAGATGGACACCAAGGAAAACCACGGGAAAAACTTCAAGATCTGACTGTGGGAGGGGGGAAAAGACACACATCGGTTAGAAAGCGCTCTAATGCTTAGCAGCAAATTCTAAGCAAGCAAGAAACTCATATCAAATGAGGATGAGGGCCCTGCCAGTTCTAATGATTTGTTATGATTATTTCTTTGGCAGGTAGAATAAATAAAAGGGGGAAGTAAATATGAGGATGCACAGGAACCCAAGATCAGACAAAATTAAATCTACAGGCAAACAATCCTCAAAAAGTAGAGCCCTCAGGGGCCATGTGTGCTGTTCCTTCCACCTTCCAGAAATTTGGCTTTTGGTGTTAAAACCTTTTCTTTCTTCAGCTCTCCGGAAGACAATGCAAGTGTTTGTCACTCAGAGGTTCCTATAGATCCTTTTGGCAGAATGCTAGAAAGCAGCTATTCTTCACCACGTGCTTTTGTGAATACAGAGGGAAGATGGCTGCACACAGCAGCAGAATCTTCACCTGAGTTTGGGATCTTTGCCCACTACGGGATTTTTAATTACTGTATTGATCAAGTGTTTTTCTCCTTAAGACGTTTAACACGTCCATAAACATCCTCCAAAAAGTGGGGCAAAAGAGGGATAAACAGAATTACTTTTTAACTCTGTAATTATCATACAAATAAAAATAAAAGCACAAATTATTTGTTCAAACTCCCCAAGCAAAGCTCTGGTATACCTAAGACAGCAACGAGTAACCTACACACCAAGATCCATCCATCCACAGCTTCTCCCACCTCTTCTCTAAGGCACTCCATTTGTATTTTCCAGTTTAGTAAGGAAAGAGGACTAAGGTGCAATCTTGTAAGGGGTCAGGAGAAGTTTTCATTTATTATTTCTCTCCATACATTTTCTAAAATATGCAAATGTGCTAGTACTGAGCTATCACTTAAAGAATCAATGCCTTGCACTTGTTGGCATCTTCAAAGCTTTCTTTCTTAAAATAGAAAAAAAAAAACCAAGATTAAAGATTCTTAAATTCAATCTAAATAGAATATAGGAATAGATAAGACAAACTTTCAGTTCTCTTAGCTATTCTAAACTTGTCATACTGGATATATAACAACTCACCTGTTACTTAGCATATGTGTGAGATAAGGATGGCAAAAGTTAAGCCATTTATTTTGCTGAACCATAAACACAACTAAACTCATTTATATTCTGTTTGAATTTAGCCCCATCCCTGCAAAAATAACTGATTTCCAAAGGACAAACAGAATGGGGTATGCTTTAGAGTTCATCACAGAAAAATCATTCTCAGAGCGTTAGTCTCCTCATCTATAAAATGGGAATAATGAGAACATTTACCCGACAGGTAAGTGAGGGTTAAATAAAATGAGGTACGTAAAAGCACTTGGTGAGCTATGACAACCTATACAAGTGATATCTTATTGCTTACTTCCTTGGATAAAGCAATAATGTGTTAAGCAGCCATCCAGGCTTGGTCCCCAACTGCCTTCTCATTTCCAAAGCCAGTCTGAGTAGGAATGCCTCAGCCTACCCTTTCTTTAGTACATCTGCTCTGGGGAGCTGACTAAATAACCATTGCCTCTTCAGGTCATCAAGATAAATATTACTAATTCCCTACTGTACCTAAAACTAAGGTCCGATAACAACTGTGATCCAAAACATGGCACTTACCATGACCCCAGGAGGCCAGCCCACTAATCGCAATCTCTCCAAGTGGCAAGGGATAAGCTAATCTGTGTGAAAGACACAGATGTCACGTCCTCCCTATAGCCACATTCACATGTATGAGAGGAATAATGTCAGCAGTATTATCTCCAAACAGCAAGGACAATGCCACACAATTATAATAGCATATTGTCCATTGTATCTGGGGATGACATGTCTGACAATGTTATTTTCTATGCATGTGAATGCAGCTGAAAGGGCCAATGCATAATTCACATCTCCTGACAAAATGCAAGCATGAAGTATGTGTCCATTAGATAATGCCACTTAAAATCCTTTTACGTGAGGTAGCACCTTTCTCCCTGGGAACTCAAAATGCTTCACGGTACTTTCCTCATGATGCTGGTGTGAACCAGACAGTGAACGATAGCAAATGCACTGAGGTAGCACATACCAGTATAATACAGTTTTCCCAATAAAAGGTCCATTTTCTGACTGAAAATATTTATTCTCAGCCTTATTTCTGCCCTAACAGTCAACTTTCTCTTTGATAATAAGGAAACAATTGTTACAATTTGGCGAGACTGCTGTACGTGAGAGGACGGGTAGAAAATGATTGTTAGTGCCTGGTCAGCTGGACCCATTTCCTGGCTAAAAGCCTCTCTACCACCTACCAGCCTGGCAGCCCATGTGATTCAAATCTCTGCCTCAGCAAAATCTCAAATTATTACAGGTCAGGAGCCTTCAGCAAGAGGGGAGGGGATGTCGCTTGTGAGGAGCTACAATAATGAATGTTAATTCTAGAAAGCTAGGCATCGGGTAGAGGTGAAGAGATTTCCCTATATCATGAGGGGGGGAACAGCACATCTGAGACCCAAAAGAAATAATACATTATACAGTAGTTATATTCTGTCAATTTTTAAAAGAGCACAAAAGGGAAGGCAAGACCTGGCTGTAGTCTTAAAAGGATGAGGAAATATTTTGCAAGCAGTGCAGAGGAACCCAAAGAGAAGGAGCAAAGGACAGCTAAGGTTGCGTTAGGCCAGGGTTTCTCAATCTCGGTCCTGTGGACGCTTGGGCCCCATGAGTCTCCTTTGTGGAGGCCGTCCTGTGCACTGCAGTGCGTTTACCAGCATTCCTGCCCTCCACGTACCAGATGCTAGTAGCAATCCCCCTCCAAGATGTGACAACCCAAAGTGTCTCCATACATTGCCAAATGCCCCGAGGGGGAAAATGGGCCCAAGTTGAGAATCAGAGCATTAGGCAACTAATGATCTCACATTTGGGGAGTGCAGCTGGGCTAAAAGGTTTACTCTCACACATAATGGGCAGCCTCTTCAGCCACTGAGAGGAGGTCCCAATACCCACCCCCACCCCAACAGTCATGAGACTTTCATGTTCCTGCCAGAACCTCATTAGCTTCTCAAGTTCTTGGAGGGTCAGGGAAGGCCCGCCGAGTGGATCAGCTCCCGTGGTGAGCAGGCAGCCATGTGAGGCTGTGCACACAGGGTGGCCAGCTGAAGGGTGGAGGAGGGCTGAATCCAGCTCTGCTGCTCAAGCACAGGCCACATCTGCCCACGGAAGGTGCACCTTTTTCTGATTCACACAAAAGCATGATATGGGTTAGCAGCAGCCCTACTGGGCAGCTAGCAGCCATCAGATTCCTCTTTTCCAGGTTCATCAACTGATGTACATCATACAAGGGGTTGCAACGCTGCGTGCAGATGAGAATTAGCAAAGCAGGTTTTTTTGTGACTGAGGAGAATCGAAAGTTTGAAGCAGCTACATGGAACATCTCCTTTCCTCAACCCCCAAAGCGTGCTTGCACTCCCACTATTGCTTTCAATATGGAGCCATGCGAAGAATAAAGATCTGCCTGCCTGAAGAGCAGGAAGAGAGGAAGCTAGGAAGTGGGTCCCGGTGTTTGTTTATGGCTAGGGCTAATCATGACTGCTTCAGTCTTCCAAGACCTCTGTCTTGGTTTCTCAGGTCTTACCAGAGCCAGAATGCAGATACATCCAACCCACAGGTGAAGAGGAACGGACAAAAACAGCCAGGACTTCCTTGGACTTTTCCTCCATAACCTGCTTCAGTTGACTGCAGATGACCCATAATATTTCGGAGTGATTAACAATGGTCCTTTTAATAGAGACAGCAGAAATAATACTACACCTGCTCTGTAGTTATCCTCTGATAATAAGGTTTTCTTTTGCAGTTCGATCGCTACTAACAGCTAGCTGGTTTCCTTAAGATCTATGGAACACTGCACTATTCTCTCCATCATCCTAGCCTAGTTTGAGGCCTTCTACCTATTTTAAGGATACTTTAAACAGAAATGATTCCATAGAGCCTGATCTGATCTACTAGCGGCAGGGCTGTTGCTCAGAATAGAGCTTCTCCTTCTTCACTTTCAATAGAGGAGGGTAGATCTCATTAGTATGGGAAGCCAGCACTAGCCATTAGCGTTGAGTAAGAGTTGCCTCTGCTAACTATTTCTGTGCACAGTCACACAACATGCTCTGAGTTTTCTCAATAAAACAGCTCCTTCCCGGGGGATGAAGTTGCCTCTTCAAGGGGCCTCAATTTACATATACTTTCTCAACCATTTAAAGTGAAACCTCCTTGAAGCATCATTTCACTTCTGAAGAATCTTCCTCCCCATACTTCCAGGGAGAATTTCAATAATGATGAAATGGAAACCTCTACTTAGATAGGAAATAAAAATGATATGGAAAGTAATTACACTTTTTTAAAAAAAAAATCACAAAACTGATTTTAGGTTTACTTTGCACCACATTTGTTTGTTTGCTATAAGGAAAGAAAAATAAGGTGTGCAAACATGCTTATTTCTATGTAAATGCAAAGTATCACCAAAGAGTACTTAGGACATGCACTGTGCACATCAGAGGAATGAAATCCATAATGGAAAGGCATGGGTCTAGAAGCTTCCCTTTACTCTTTCTTAATGAATAAAACAGTTGGGAAAATCCCATAGTTGCTTTTAGTCCATTTGATTTCTTACTTTATACTCTATGATATCAAGAAGAATGGCTACAAAGGAATTTGGTCCAGTTAAGAGATAAAGTGGTACTCTCCTTAAGATGTTAAAGATGCTGCTTTGTTATTAAGTTAGAAATGTTCATGTTTGCACAAATTCTATTAGTGCCCATATCAACTATAGATGTGTAATAATTTGCCCATTCTTTCTTAAGAAGATCAGATCCATCATTGAAGTAATAAGTCTTCAAACGTCTTGTTTCTTTTAAACTATATTCAAAAGGTAAGCAGAGAGAAGAAAGACTTCAAGATTCTAATGTGTTTTCATAGCTAAAGGATTTAGTTGAGAAAGCAGGCTGAAGGGACGCAGGTGCCAGACATTGTGTAGAATTTGCACTTACGCTCCATTAATTGCCAGCATATCTTCCTTTCCCTTTTTCCTCCCCTCCCCCCATTAAATCCCTTTGGAAAACAGCAGAGCAGCAGGCCCAGACTGGTACCCAGCAGCAACACCAGGAGCAGAAGTAGCCAATTAGCCTCCAGAATACAAAGAGGGGGAAAAAAATTGATGCAGTTACCTAGCAACCAGAAAGAGCAGAAACAGCTGTGTAGCAGGCCCAGGCTGGTACCCAGGCAGAAACAGGATAGCCAATTAGCACACTGTATTTAATGCTGATGTGGTTTCCTAGTAACAGGCTGTACAAGTCTGTCTGTTGCATTTTCTCCCTCCCTTCCTCACATTTTCCTCAATCATGCACAGTATTACTATTTGCCCTAATTACTGTTTCTCCACTGCTTCAAGCAGCCATTATTTTGTCCCCAGAGAAATTGGAAGAACTCAGAAAAAAATCTTCTGTAATGACAGTATTTAGTTTCAAATTCAGATTAGCTGTAAGCCTTGAGACACTAAACAACAACAACAAAGAACGAAAAAAACAAAAAGCCAGCAAATCGCCTTCTGCTTAAGTTTATAAGTAGCCTATGGTACCTTTTCTTCATGCTAATATTCACATGTGAGTGAAACAAGAAACATTTAATAATGCATACCGTCATTCTGCCATACACTACATTTTCGAATAGGTTGAATCCTCTGTGTATTTGAATTTATTCATATTGATTTTCTGACACTCTCTCCTGAACACTGGGAACATAAAATGTCTTATTACCTATATCAGAGAAGGGAGATGTATCTTTTGTTGCTCTTTTTAAAATACTGATACTATGTCCAATAGGCTCATGACCAATTGAGAATTCTGTATGAGGGATCATTATTTCCTTTCTACAGTAGAAGTTGAGTACAGGTGAAGAGTGTGTGAATACCAGAGTAAGGGGATTCAAACGCCATGTTGTAAGTTCATAATCACAGTAATGAATTCCAGTGAGGTGATATTAAACCTCATGAACATACAAAATGAAGACAGAAAACATTTAAACATGACTATCGTGCAGCTATTCTAAAATATTTCCAATTGCACACTGCCCATCTTATATACTAGAATAGGTACTGGCGTCAACCTTTTTCTTAGGTTCTAGTCATCAGGGCACAGATTATATAATTTCACATTTTTAGGGCATCCTTTAGATTCCTAGAACCTGTCTCATTTTAACAGTACCTTCAATATTGGAACAATTTATCATCCTTCTTACAAAATTCCCCTGCTATGAAAACTCCCAGGGCTCCAGAAGAAGACATTAGACACCATAACACACTTCACTGGGCAATACTCTTCCACGAAGGAAAAGGACCTTCTCCATTGAAGATGGCTTCTGGCTTCCTGCCCACAACAAAAGGATTGATGGCTTTTATCAACTTTAGCTCACCTAGTGGAATGGTTGAAACTATTGTATCCCAACAGATTTGGGATTTTTAGAATTTTTACATTGTTTGCTTGAAAACAGTATGCATGATACTGTTTTACTTTACTGAGTTCCATAAATTAAATGTCAATTACAGTAATGGAAAGAGGATACATTCTGAAGACAAAAACAACAAAAGAAGTCTAAAGTATATGCTTGCTGACACCAGATGAGTGGCTTATCATATAAAATGAGTTTTAAATTGTAAGTGCATTTTTATTTTGCAAATAAAATAAAAGGATTCTAACCTGACTGCAGGTAACTTTTGAAGGGAAGAAAAGGAAAAGATGCAAAGTCCAAAAAGGAAGAAAGTCTGCCAAGTAGGCCTGGTTTAAGACAAAGCTGGACCTAGGATCCATAAGGAATTAGTAATGGGGTGCCCTGGTCTTCCATCCCCCAAAACTTATTGGCTTCCATCCTGGGTCAGTCTCCAACTCACCTACCTCAATAAGCACAGATAATAGAGGAGGAGGCAAGGTGAACATAAATATGGGACAGACCACAGAAAGCATATTCTCTCTGCAGACACCCTTAAATAATTTAAGTAGGTTGACTTCCATTATATAAGCTAGTCAGGTCCTAACACTGGCAACCAAATATGGAGACACTGCAGGAATGGGGGGTGACTCTGTCACTGGTTGGCCAAATAGCCGGCACATTAAAAAGTCACTAACTTTTATTTATTTTGAATGGTCTTCCTTCTATTAACATTTAGCTTAATAACTGTCCTGTCAATATATTACTTTAAAAAATGGCTGAAAAGAAGTTACTCTTAGAAAATGTAGAAAATCCATCAGCAGGGAAAGGGGAAAGAGTGGGAGGTGGAGAATGCTGCTCCAGCTTCCAACACGCCCCCATCTTGACTCCCTACTTGCTTGCAGATTCCTGAAATTCCACTGAGTCTCCTATAACTAAAGATTCAAAACATAATAAAAGATTTCAGTGTTTTATACTGGTTGATGGATATGTAATCCACCAATCAATAGTGTCCAGATCCTTTCTGAGGTAATGAAGGGTAAAGGAAGGCTAAAAAGGCAGGAAGTGACTCAATATAGGAAAGCATCAAGTATAAGATTCTTTGGTGGGGCATGAAGAAGGAAGGAACTGAGATTTTTAGAAAACAAATTTGCTGCCATCCAGTTCGCCTCCATTAGACTGGGGACAAATTGAAACGGCCTGGCTTAAAGGGCCATGCTCTCTCCATTTGGTAGCTGATGGCCTGGCTTTGAGTCCCATTACACATATATCCATAGTAGGCTGGATTCCCAAAGAGTTCCATTTGCTTACCAGAATTAACTTCTTTCTATGAAAAGTTTGTTTCCTCATGATCCATATTCAAGGTTTCAACTACAATTTCTACAAAATTCAAACTGAATATTTTTCAAAGAAAGGCACATCATTTTACAAATACTTTTTCATCTGTCCTTGTATTTCAACTAATTTTTTCAAAAGGATTATTCCAAAGCTGAAAAAAAAAAAAAGGTTTTGGTTTTGGTTTTATTACACATGACTTTCTTGAACTCCCCTTTGTTTCCTGACTCAAACAGAATCACTCCATTACTATTTCAACTTCAAGAGACATAAAAAAACTATTGCCGGGGGCTTCCCTGGTGCCGCAGTGGTTGAGAGTCCGCCTGCTGATGCAGGGGACGCGGGTTCGTGCCCCGGTCCGGGAAGATCCTACATGACGCAGAGCGGCTGGGCCCGTGAGCCATGGCCGCTGAGCCTGCGCATCCGGAGCCTGTGCTCCGCAACGGGAGAGGCCACAACAGTGAGAGGCCCGCGTACTGCAAAAAAAAAAAAACAAAAAAAAACTATTGCCTACCACCAATTAATTCATACAATATTATCTTTGCCTGCACTCTTTACAAAGCTCCGTTTAACTTTCCTCCAACCTCCCAACATAATATATACAGGATAACCATAATGATCATGGTTATTAATATTCTTACTGTATTAGAAACAGCGTCTATACATTAATTATTTATTAAAGGGAACAGTTTTTTTCAGGTTCACACTTGGCCTTCCCAATGCCATTCCTTCATTTGCACAGATTTCTCATGAACCTCTTTTCCTCTTTAGCAAACAGAGCTGGCCTAACCTTTAAATCTTAGAATTTATAAAATTTGGTTACTTCCATTGCCTTTTCTGAAATGAGATTCCTCTTTTCTCTTCCTTCTTCCTACCTCCCATCCCCAATCCATGCTCTATTCTCTTCTGAAATCAGGTTCTAAATATAATGGCTTTATGAAACCATATTTCAGGCTTTTGTATCAAAAAATGAGGTTCTCAGAGATGGGGGAAGGAACAGTATCTAGTATAGTGGGTGTTCAATAAATATTGTTTATGGTGAAATACTTTTTAATTTCATGATTTTTTCTTTCTCCTCAATTCTTATTTTAACATATTTATTTACTTTGTGATTACCAATTATCCATTAAAAGGACACCTGGAATAGGCATCCCACAAAGCCTACAGTTATTACCATATTATAATAATAAAATAAATGTGTTTGCTGTGTATATGCTGAGTTTAAGCCATTCTACTCAATATATGTTTACCTAAATTTATCTTCATAAATGTTAAGAGCTAGCATATTGCTAAATTATCATGTGGTGAAGCTCTAAGATTTTCCTGAATCATAAAATTCTCCCATCAATTGTTTTTCACCACCTCATTCACTCCCCTTCTTTCAAACTCTTTCTCTTAAGCCCCTGAATATGCTAAATCCAAACTATCAAACCCTCCCATTAAACTCTCTCCACCTTGTGAACTGAACAGTTAACCCTTATGCTAGTTTCCATCCCATAATAGAGGTTTAATGAGTTTCTGCCTCAACACATGGATAAACTTCATTAGCAGCCATGTGTCTCAGCATATTAAAGGGCCTTTAATGTCTTAAAATTGCCCTATTTCAGTTGCTATTGTATAAATTCAAAGAATTCTTATCTATGGCGCTGAGGAGGTTGAAAGTGGTGATGGGCCCCCTACAGTTCCAGACTGAGGTATTTAATTTTATCCTGCTGGTATGCCTGACCTCGAATTAGGGTTTCTATTTTATATACATTAGTGTATTACCACGTTGGCATCATTTTAAAAGATGAACAGCATCAGTAAAAAACACCCTTTCCAGAAAGAGAAGAGCGACTTCGTATCTCTGAATCATCCATGCTGTTTCTGACCACGGACAGGAGCCCTAATCTCATTTAATGCCCTGTCTTCCTTTAGAACTCCTTATCTGACTGGCTCTTCCCTTCTTAACTGCTGGTCATTTCTGTGGCACAGCACCTGACATCTACGGGCACTTAATACCTGTTTGTAGAATGACTGAATGAACGAAGTAAATAAGAATACTATTAAATTCTACTAAATAGAATGCAAGCCTAAGGGACATGGTACAAATTTTAATTCTGCCAGTGGCAGGTCGTATACACTGGACTAAGGCATATTTACAGTTTTGGTCCTCAGTTTCCACTATATGTGATAATGCTTGTTTTTATTACTTCATATGGATAGAGTATTAACATTTGTCATTTTAATGAGTGAATTGGGAATGTTATAAGAAAGTCTCTCTTTAATTAAAAAAAAAAACGGTTTAATAGTAATGACCATAATAATAGTAACTATTGCAGTAACAGTAATGGGCCTGGAAACGGAAGATCATCCCTTTGTAATTTCCTTGCTCTGGCTCTCAGTCACTTGATGAGGCAGTATGTTTAAGGATCCTGCCGGTTCTTACCCATTTAGAAGACACTTAAAGTAGTTTTCATTGTCAATTTGTATTAAAACGATAAGTTTCTCATTTCCTCTGAATGGGTTATGAAGAAAAATATCTGTATGGCTTCTTTTCCCCTCATGAGTTAGCACAGAAGTTAAGAGCTCGGACTGCAGCAATACTGTCTGATTTGAATCTTGGACCAGCCATCTAGGACCTCTGTGACACTGGACAAGTTACTTGGCCTCTCCTGGTCTCATTTTTCTCCTCTTTGAAATAAGAATAGCACCTGTGTCATTAGATTAATATGGCTTAAAGGGTTATATTTGTAAAAGATTTCTGTTAAAAAAAAAGACAAAAGGCCCAAAATGGAGTCATTTGTGCTAAGCCCCACATCATCAAATCAAGACTTAATACCTAACTTAACTATAGTTTTAGCCTCCCCCAAGAATGAAATCTTAAACAAGTCAATCTGGAATTACCTGGTCAGCACTAGTGAGGTAATCTGCCTGAAAGACCCCTGCCATCCCCCCTAAAGGAAGATGATCTTGCCACAAACAGCTGTTTGCTGGTATAACTTCCTTGTCCTGCCACCTTCTGCCTATAAAAGCCTGACATTTGGTAGAGCTCTTCAGAGCTCCTTGCTATTTGCCAGATGGGATGCTGCCCAATTCTTGAATCATTGAATAAAGCCAATAAGATCATTAAAATTTACTCAGTTGAATTTTGTTTTTTAACAGATTTGGAGGTAGTGGTGGGATCCAAAGGAAACTTCTGATGGCTTCAGAGATAACGAGAAACACAGGCACTGGTACCTGTAAACCTTTGAGTTCTCTGTCTGTCTCATCATTTTCAAGGGCTGTGGGTAAGTTCCTCTCAGCTCTGAGTTCTGCTCTCTTTGCATTGAGCTCCTGATCCAATTGGCTTTCCAGTGCAAGGTTAACAGGCCAGTCTAGTATGACAGGAGGCTCTAAAAGAGTGCCAATCCTTAGCCCTTGGTTAGACCACAGCCCCAGTCCAGGGCTTAGTGGGTCAGCGTGAGCTGGCAGACGGTCCCACCTGGAACCCAAGTCCCTAGCCCTTGGTTAGTCCACAGTCCCCATTTATTAGAGACTGTTTAGTCTGTAGTTCCTCATTGGGAACAGCTGGTGGTGTCCACCTAGCACCTTCTCTTGGCCAGTATGCAGTAACATGTCTTTGGTTACTGCTGGTATGTTAGTGTGCATATGAGGTAAAGACTATTGCCAATGGGAATCTCAGAAGACAAAAGTCACAAAATTGATGGGTATGGTTGAGCACTTAAAAGCTGTTAGAGCGCTTGTCACCTAACTCAAAAGACTCCTGTGTTAGGATAAACTGGTCAAAAAACAGGTTAGACTGACACCAGGTCACCTGCCGATCCCAAGAAAATTTCCACACAACAAGGTGTGCTGTAAAACACCACACAATCCCCAACCCAGTGCCACATCCCTCTTGGGTATTAGTTCTGGCTCCGAGAGACCCAAGGCTTAGCTAAAAAATTAGGATCCTTACGTTTCAAAGAACTGAGCACACTACCTCTGGCACACCTGCTTATTTTACGTCTAAGAACTATGGTCCCGGAAGCTATAAATATCTTAACAACAATGGCAAAACCTTACTAAAGACAACCTAGAATTACAACGGCCATTATAGGGAATATTCCAATTAGACATGATCATTTAAGAAAGCGTGCCTTAAAACAAGGGTTCCCAAATCAAACAAATAGAATGGGATACCTACTGTAATTGGCATGCAGAGGCTCCAAAAGGCTCCAAAGTTCCAAACTACCTTCACTGAAAGATGTGTTATAAAAGGCTAATGAAAAGACTCAAGAGGTACCTAAAACCAAAGACCACAGGAGGGACACAGTTCCTACTGCTCCCCTCTACCCCCCTTTGCTGTAACATTCCTTCTACTGTCTTCTGTTTGAATTGTCTTTCCATTCTGAAGAGACTACAGGACTGAACAAGTCTGCCAAGTTAGTGGCCATACAGACACCCCCATATCTACCCTCAAAGGAAGGTCCCCATATGCACCCCTCCCAGAGTTGACAGGACTCCGAGAGATTTTCTGGTAAACTGCTACATTATTCCCTTAAACAGCCAAGGAAAATTAAAATTAATGGAAAAACCTTGTCAAATTCTGGTAAATACTATAGCCTGCAGATGGGATCCTGGGAAACTGGCAGAAGCCAGCAGAGTGAGAGTTCTTACCAGAGGGAGCTCTCCTGAATTTCTGTCTGTTATGCCCAGTTGGGAGAGGAAAATAAAATTTCACATTGCCCCTTCCTTTCTAAATCCAGATCCATTGGTTATTGATCCTTTCTCTCCCAAGGACAGCTGTTACCTTCTTGTTTGTCTTGTTTTATGTCCTGAGAACTTGGCTTGTCAATTTGAGGGCCTCAAGATATGACTGGGCAGAAATGTAGGTTACATCCCATTTGCAGCTAGATATGGCTGGACAGAAACGTGGGTTAAACTCCATTTGCAGCTTGGGTATACAGCCAGCCCTCAGGGGAATTGTCTTTGTTTTTTTTTTTCTTTCTTTCTCCTTTTGGCTATCTTTGGGAGTGGCTCTGGATCTTGGGAGGGTAATAACTTTTGCACCCTCTTTGGGGACGTCTCTTGAGTCCATAGGATTGTTCAATACTGCCGGTATTTTTTATTTCGTTTTATTTATTTATATTTATTGCGTGTGTCAGCTGAAAACTGACAAGATATTTGAAAGCATTTTTTAAGTAGCTCTGTGATCAGAAGTTGGCCAAACTGGAAGCTGATATTCAGAGCCTGACAGAAAAAAATTTTTAAACCTTCTCCCCTAAGATAAATGAAACTATGTACCCAGGAGGAAAAAAATTAAATAACAAAAACTATTCTGATGCCTTTGTGGAAGGATTTACTAAAACATTCCGAAGACAAACAGCTCTAAATCCAGAACATAAATTTTCATTTCCATCTTAGTTGGAAATCCTCTCCCCAATATAAAAAAGCAAATTGAAGATAATGTGGTTGAATAAGCAAATCAACCCCTTGATAATCATTTAGGCTACAACCCACTTCTTTGAGAAATTAAAAGCAACTGCCCCTATCTTACAAATTTTTGCAAAACCAGAAATGCAGCTCTAGAAACAATTCGAAGTCCAATCCCCAAACCTCCCCTATTCATCTCAAAAGACTTGTAGGTATTGTAAAAATTCTGGCCTTATGAAACAAGAGTCCTTCTTGGACGAACTTGCATTCTTTTCCTGTGCCTTTGAGATGTAAATGTTCTACCAGGTCTTCTCCAGGAAATCGTATCTAGGCCATATCTCTTTGAAATGCAAACTCCAGGGAGATAATTCTTACCAAAGGGAAAAAAGGGGGTAGGGAGTTATTTGGAACTCAGACAAATGAAAAATCTTAAGTGTCTTCTTCACAAATATTAGTGAAAAGCTTTAGCCATCTGAGTCTTAACTTATTCCATCTGCCAGACACACAATTTTGATCCAACTTATTTTATATAACTAGTGAGTTTTATATTATTGTACCTAATTCATGGCTAAAATTTGAGAATGGAAGCGAGTCAGTCTGTATGTTTATGTGTGTCTATATACACAGTTGACACTTGAACCACAAAGATTTGAGCTGTTTGGGTCCACTTGTTTGCAGGTTTTTTCCAAGAGTAAGTATTTCAGTACTATAGGATCTGCGGTTGGTTGAATCCGCAGATATAGAGGAACCATGTATACAGAGGGTGGATGATGAGTTACACACAGATTTTCCACTATGCAGAGGTTGGCACCCCTGAACCCCACACTGTTCAAGGGTCAGCTGTATATGTGTTGTAGATGTGTGCTATTTTCTACCTCCGGATGGTATTGCTAAGATTAATTTGTAAAGGGCTCCATTTAATTGGTTTAAAAACAAATGCTATATAAATTAAACATAGTCTCAGAAATATGAAAACTCAAATGTTTTTCAAGTTCACATGACCTAGGATAATCTTCAGTAAATAAAAGCTAGTTTAAGTTTGTTGGCTTAATTAAAATAGATATGTCTTTAGAGTTATCAACATTGAAAATAACGCAGACGTACAATTTTATTCTACCTGGGTTTACTAGTCAAATAAGTTCATGTTATCTCCATTACAAAATTTTTCAGCAAGAAAAATAACTTGGTATGATAAAATTTTCATGAGTAATCTAAACATAACTGTTAAGAACAAGTGATTTAAATAGATGTAAGTGGGTAAGCGTTTCCACTTTCCAGCAATAACTATGGTTTATGGTATATCTACTTAAATAGTTTCCCCAAATCTTTTTGGTAACTTGAAACCTTAGAGTTTTGCTAAGTTAAATTAAATGATGAATAGTCACTGACTATCTAGATCATTTCCATATAAATACTGGAACATTAGTCCTGAACACAGGTTTATCTTTTAGCTTCTTATTACTGAGAAACTTGGGTTTATTAGTAGACATGGGTTGGTTTTTTTTTGCTACATTGGAAAATTTATTATGAGAAAGAATATACTTCTAGAAATTATGAAATGTATTTATAAATTTGCCAATCCACAGAATGCCCATATAAGAGACAGTCCACAATTTCTTACATCTTAGTTTTCACTATGAATTAAGGATGCATTCCTTATTTTCAATATTATCAATATATGTAATTAAAACTACTTAGAAAAAATAAGGGTGAAGGAAAACAACTGTGTATGAAAAGTAGGTAAGGAAAGTAAAATGACTGATTGTTCCAAAATGAGAAAGAGAAAAAAAAAATAGGACAAAATTGTAGAAAGTTTGTGGAAAAGGAACCTTGGGAAACAAATTTTATGTGTAGTCAGGCTGGCTAAGATTAGAATGAATTTATTTACGTTTAAAAAAAATGAGTTTTAATATCAAAAGTACAATAGTATAAAATTAGAATTGGTTTTCTCTGTTAAAATTACAAGGTTTTATTGGACTTTTAGTCTGCTTTTGATAACGGATTGTGAAATTTTCTTTATTTTTTAAGTAATCTGCCTGGACAGTGAAGATTTTGTGTCTTACCAGCAACTTACTGTGCTTCACACTGTCTTTATCAGGTCTTTGACTGCTTGAGAAAACCCAATCTTCTCAATATTAAAAGAGCTAAGTTTTGCTTACAACTATGTAACCTTCTGTATTTGCCTTTAACAGTATCTACTGTCACTATTAAATGGATATTTTTGACACACTTCCCCCCAAATCAAATTCTAAGTGAAGTTTTTTGACTTCAAACTTTCTTTGGGATTTTCCAGAGGGCCCCTGGAACATCTCAAGAGATTTATTCTGTCTCCTCATAAAAAGAAAGATGTTAAACTAAATAGGCTTATTTGATATGTTAAATTAAATAAGAAGCATTGCCAAACAGGTAACAATAAGTCTTCTCTATTTTGTATTTGTATATGTTATAAGTGTTCCAGAAATCGTATGAAATTCTTAAATGTTAAATGCTCTGGTAAAATGTTATCAGTCGTAATTCCAGTTACTATCTTAAAATGTATATCACAGAAATAAATACACTTCCTTGGCAAATGAGTTCTCATCAGATCTTAACAGTGGGCATTTTAAAGTCTTTTATAATTTACAGGCAGTTATTGTTTTACTCTGATATTTTTGCAAAAGTGAGACTCATGGAAAGGACCTTACCAAGTGCTTCTGACCACTGACACTGCTGCAAAAATAGAAGGCACTGAACCTTGGGTACATATCTCACAGCTGAAGAAGGTTCCACCTGACATCTGCTCCTGGGCAAACTCTGGAGACCTGCAAATTAAACTGACTAGGAAGAGAAGTAGCTGACATCAGTATAGACTGCTTCCACCCAAGATGCTGAATCAAGACTTCATACTTTAACGAAACATTAAAAACTCTTTCTTCTTCTCTTTGTTTCCTTTACTGTGGCATTGGCCTGGAACGACAACACCATCATATCTCCCAGGCCATTACTAAGGGGGATAACCTTTTAGACTGCTGGATTTGCCATTAAAAACTCCAACCTGTCCATAATGCTAGAGACCCCCTGGTCCTTCCTGTGACCAATTTTTCTTCTATTCCTAATGTCCTGTAAACTACAATTGAACCCCCCTTAGAAGTCACTTAGAGGGTCTAACTTTTATGGCCAGGACATTCAGTGCCTTGTTTTTACTTTTCTCTGATTATAGCTGTACTTGCCCAACTAGACACAATACCTAGACAAACCATAGTACATTTGCACCTCGACGTTCTTATGATTATCTAAATCAGATCTTACCCCAATCGTGAAAAGATCTTACCAGCTGCACCCATTTTTGCAAGGAATTTAGAACAACTTTTTATTTGGGGCTAGGAGATTTACTTTCCAAATGCACTGAAAAACTAACTGACCCCTGGCTTGAATGGGCAAGTGCAACGATCCCTGCAAATGAATCCGTTAACAGTGCCACCTTCATGGGAATGATTTGTGCCCTGACATGATTAATCTTTGTCTGTGGTGATTATCATTCTCCTTGGGCTTATGCATACCTAGATGGCTGGTACATAACCAGGCAATGCCTCTTAGGTTACCTAACTGTGCCCCTAACCATCCACAATCAAACTGAGGCACCTCATTGGTCAATTCCCCTGATTTACATTGTCAAGTTAGAAGGGACCTATCAGAAGGCTTCAGGACTCAGGATTCGCTTCCTTTGGCAGGCACTTACTTCCCTGGTTAGAAGTGAGTACAAATGAGACTATGATCAGGAACCTTCCTTAACTCTTGAAAGTGTTGCAGAATCCACTCCTAAAGCAATAGCTGCCCAAGAAAATTCCTTAGACTCTGACCAAGGTTGTTCTTGATAATGGGATAGCCCTTGATTATCTTTTAGCTGAACAATAAGGTGTCTGTACTGCATCCAATACCACTTGCTGCACTTGGATTAACACTTCTGGGGAAGCTGAAACTCAGCTACATAAAATCACTGAATAAGCCACTTGGCTTTAAAAAGTGACTCCTTCAGTGAGGTCTTCCTTGATGTATTTGATTTTGATTGGTTTGGGTCTTGGGGAGCATGGCTCTGAAGTGCACTCCAGACACTGGGAATTGTCTTGCTTACAATAATCATAGTAGTCTTCCTGGTGCGCTTTAAATGCACGTTTAAGTGCATGTTCATGGTCACTAACCACCAAGCAAGTAACACCCTAAGACTGAAATGTCAGAAAAGGGATGAAGAGAATGACCAACTTAAAAAGTGTGAAACTTAAGTCATGACCTGTGAATAGCACACAGAGAATCAGCAAAAACTGTGAGATCTTCAGAGCAGTAGCTGGGAGTGGCATTAATGCATTAAATTTTGATCACATCTCTTAGGCTGAGTTTGATCAGAAGGTGAGAATTGTTAAAAAAAGAGACAACTGGCCCAAAATGGAGTCACTTGTGCTAAGCCCCACTTCACCAAACTGAAACTTACAATTTTAATATAGGTTCACCGGCCCCAAGAATGGAATCTTAAACCAGTCAATCTGGAATTACCCGATCAGCACTAGAGAGGTAATTTGCCTGATAGACCCCTGTCATTTCCTAAAGGAAGGTGACCTTGCCACAAACAATCAGCTCTTTGCTGGTACAACTTCCTTGTCCAGCCCCCTTCTGTCTATAAAAGTCTTTTGTTTTGTATAGTGCTTCAGAGTTCCTTTCTATTTGTTAGATGAGATGCTGCCCAATTCATGAATCACTGAATAAAGCCAGTAAGATCTTTAAAATTTACTCAACTGAATTTTGTTTCTTAATACTCTGAACAATACCTGGCATATAGCAAGTGTTTATAAGTATTTGTTGAAAAGTAAAATAAATTATATTTCAAACTTTAAAGAACTTTCATTATATGTATAAAATAAGCACCTTTGTTTGCCTCTTAAATACTACACTCATCTTTTTGTTTGTAATGTTTTTACTCACCTTTCCATTTAAAAACAATTTCCCTAAATCCTAATTAAACTTAGAGATTGTGCCACATCTTGATTCATTATGACCACCCCAAAGCAGATATAGAATGCTAAGTAAATTGCACGTTTGTTTTATCTTTTCACTTAGAAAGCATACTTTTATATTTTTCAGTGCAAAATCTAGAATGTCCTATCACCACCCATGGATTAGGCTAAAGCAACCCCAGTCTATAGAGAGCTCTCCAAGTAGCACAAGAGAGGACGTGGCCTCTTTTCTCCCTCTTCTGTGACCAACAACCAAAGACTTCATTGCTGGCCTTTGTCCAGACTTTACCAACCTGACTCATCTTAATAGTGTAAATGTGGACATGCTTTTATATGAATTTCCATATTAGAAAAGTCTGCTCACTTAACACAAAGCACCATTTCAATCACAGACTTTCTTCCTTTCCTACTCAGCAGAGATCAAGAAGAAATGTGGAATATTATTCTTTCTCATTTTGAATAGAAACTACTAACATTTTAACAAATTGATTTTTGCTGAAAATAAGCATAATAAAGTGGGTTTTTTTAATTGAAAGTGAGAGATTCCCCTGTGTCAAAATATAAGAATTATTTAGCTGTCTCCAAGAAGATGAATAAAACTATGAACATAATGGTTGACTTATTGAGAAAGAAAAATATATTATACAAAGACCAGAAAACAGAGTGGGAGAGAAAGGTCTGTAATGGCTTGGCTGCTAAAGGACATTTTTACGCTCATGCCAGCACTAAGTGCTCTTCCCAATGAATAAACCATATGTCCATTTTTATATGCTTCCTTTCACTAAGATTCTGCTACTTCACAATATTCCTTTTGTCCCAGTCCCTGCCTCATCTTCTGCAACCCCCAGCATGGCTCCCCCATCCCTCACTTCACCTCCTTGGGCAACCAGTATTTGTGCCCTAGCTACCAACTTGAACATCTGCTACCTGAAAAAAAGAAAAGCCACCTCACTGCCTAACATCCTCCAGGGCAAAAAGTTTGAAGGATTCAGCATCCTCAAAAAACAGACACAGAAGGAAAAAAAAAAAAAGAAGAAGAAGCATATCTTTTCCAGCTCAGTAAATCCTATCTGTATAAAGATTAAATGGATAACACTTTTAAAAATTCTTCAATGCAAGGAAGTCCATGTTACCAACAACGTATTGTCTTTCTTTATGCATAGACAGAGACCCACACATTTTATTTCACATTTGCAAGCATCTCTTTTTCAACATATTACCATATAGAAGAGATAGATCATATATATAACTCTAGAGAACAAAATGCCAATATTTTCCCTCTTTCTCCTGGATGGTTTTCTCTCTCTCTCTCTCTCTTTATGTCCCAGAACACTTCCCCAGCTGAAGGATAAGAAAATATTTTCACTGAATTAAAGTGAGCCCTGTGTTAAAACAGCTTGCCTGAATCCAACCAGAGCCCTTCAGCCATGGCTCACGGGCCCAGCCGCTCCGCGGCATGTGGGATCTTCCCGGACCGGGGCACGAACCCGCGTCCCCTGCATTGGCAGGCGGACTCTCAACCACTTCGCCACCAGGGAAGCCCCAGAGCCAATTTTTTTAAACTTCATTTCAACACTTGGTCAGCGGCTCTTCCTACTCCATTCACTTCTAGCAGCAGACTCGTCTCCAACCTGAATTCCCATCACCGTATACCTTTGCCCTCAAGCTTTTTACTAGTCTACTTCCTTGATATGTTTGCACTTAATTTGATTCCATCCTTCATGCTTTTTTCATTATTCTTAGTTCATACACACCACATAAATTATCACTTTTGTTTTTTTCAGTTCCCCATGTGCCCCCTTCACACCAATTCCAAATAAATACTTCCGATTCTCATCCATTTCATCCAAATTAATTCAGATTCCCTCTCCTAATCCCCCATCTCCACTTCTGCCTCCCCTCCTATCCTTCCTATCCTTTCTACCTCCCCTCTTATCCTTTCTACCTCCCCTCTTATCCTTTCTACCTCCCCTCCTATCCTTTCTCTTTCTCAAAGCACCTACTTTTCCCTCCATGCTTGTCTCTGCAGAAGGTTTTACTGGCAAAATGCTTCTGGAGGGTGCAAGGCCATTGCTTCCTGTGTTGTTTTAGGAAAGTCATGCTCTACATTACTGCCAACTTCAACGGGCCAAGGCCTGCATGTCCAATTTCACCCTCCATGAGTAATGTCCTTGTATCATCACCCCTACACTGAAATTATAGAAGTGAGGAAAGAAAAGCTTCTTGTTCTTTGGTGGCATTTAACTTTAAGTGGTTTACTTCTAGTTTACATAAAGCTGTTTTTGCACAAAATCACTGCTAATCAAGATCATCGGCAATAGTCACAACTATAACCAACCCTATGACTATCCTTAATGAGCTCTTACCATCTGCCAAGTATTTTACATGTTTACTCATTTAATCTTCAAAACAATCTAGGAGGTAAATTATCCCTATTTTACAGATGAGGGAATTGAGGCTCAGGGAAGATACATCATGTATCCAGGTCATAAATCTAGGGAGTTGTAGAGCTAGAATTCAAACCCAAGTCTCCCTGACTGCAAAGCCCTGCTCTTAACCACTCTGCGGTACTGCCTTTCTAATAATGCATGGTGCCTTCTTGGGTAAATTCCCCACGGGGAGGAGTCTTTCCACTTTAATTCGCTATAAGGCAAGAGGTTGCAGGTGCTGGGAAACATAATGAGCTCCACCTTGATAATCACTCTGAACAGAAAATGCCCAAAGCACAAAATATGCATCACTCCTCAGAGTTATCCTTCTAACACATCCATTGGAAAGAGGGGATAGGGAAAAGAAGAAAATGCTCTGGACTCACCCCCAAAAAAGACTCTCCGCTTCCCCAGAGCCGTCCAGTCTCATACTAGGCAGGACATAGCCTGTCTCACGTCAGTAATGAAAAAATGTGCTCATAAGTATGAATTCCACACCCCCAACAATGCTCAACCTTCTTGCCTCATCCTGCCTTCTCTGGTTTCCTGCAGGGAACAGGAGATGAGTCATGGCTGAAGCCTGGGAGCACTACAATGTGTTCTCGTTACTTTACTCATTGACTTGAGAAAGAAAGACATATAAATAAAAACGACCTCCAGGACAATATCAGAGAGAGGAAAAAAAAAAAGCTGAAAATAGCAGGAAGCTTTCGCCTTGATGTATGTGGACCAGAGGACTTGAACCCAATCTCCAGTGGGAACCCTGAGTGGCACCTGAACCTGAGCCACAGGTTCAAAAGTTACCTTAGGGGACCTTCCCATGAACCAAGCAAGGGCAGAAGGGAAAGTGAGTTCGGAGTTAGAGGAGAGCATGCCTAAATCCTGTGGTGTGAAGAAGCAACGTCCATGCTCATCCCCCCGTGGGAGTACCTTCCAGGTTCGCGGTGGTGACGGCTTCTAGTCACACATTATGCACTCCTACCTCAGGGAAGCTTCTCTGTCCTGCACAAAGACATTTCACAGACCCCCTCCCCCCAGAAGATTAAAGCTGAGAGGGGCCTTAAGATCCAGATTGTTTGGCAGATGTGGAAAATGAGGCCGCCAGTGAGGTAAAGCGATGTGCTCAAGGTCACAAAGCTAGTTAGTAATAGCACTGGAATAGAACCCAGGTTTCCAATGAACTTTGCACTGTACACTTCCTTGGTGACACAGCCCACAAACCACCACAGAGTACCTGGAAGACAGGCAGTGAGCCCGAAAAGAACTCTCACCAACACATCTCCTAGCCTAGATCCAATCCCCTATTTCTCCCTGACAACACTCTGATTCTGCTGTTTATACTTTCGGAGCTTTTCCCTGTTCAGCTTGTACTGTGCACGCAGTATGCAAAAACCATACCAGCAATACACTGTCAGGGACTCATTAAAAAAACCCCAATGATAGTAATTGCTCCTACGATGCTAACCCCAAGAAGAGACACCAGCCCTAAGCTTCCAACTCAAACCAGAGAACAAAGACCAGATTCAAGGAATATGCTAATCTCACTCTTTTCTCTGCAAACCCCCCTCTACCAAATTATCCCATCGCTCCCAAGATCAACATGATTCCTGGGAGTCACCACAGAAGTCCTGAGGAAAATATACAGTCCCCACCGGTCCCCAGCGCCCTTACCACACACATAGCAATGTAATCACTTTAGCAACTTCTCAGTAACAAGCTCATTCAAAAGCAATTCTGCCATCTCTCCATAAAGCATGCGCCACAGAACAATGCAAAAGAGGAGATGCCAATTAATTATAGAATGATCACCTCTAATGAACTCTGAAACCCTCCTGCTGTTGGTGACTTTGATGAAAAATCAGGGATGCTGGAAAAAGAGTGAATAGGGACACCTTGGCTACCTTGCTCAATTGTGAATTTCAAATGTACCTCCTCGGATTCCACTGTTGATCCAAACTGCAAAACTACACTGATAAAACAATGAAAAGTACCAGGAAAGTGACAAGTGCACATATCACGTACGGTTGTGAGTCACACCACCAGAGCCCCTGTTCAGGCATCCTCAGTAGTGTCTGATTCTACACCATGGTTGTAGAATTATTGCCTCTGAAAGTGTCTCCGAGCCAGTGAGTGACAAACCCATGTCCTGTGCTCAGGACACCTGGAGATCCTAAGGTAACGAGTGAGTCGCCTGCTTCCCCACCCAGGCCCACCTGCCTCTCTGCACCTCCTAGTTGGCATGGATGCCACTTCTCGGAACAGAGAGAAGCCCTTCCCACCATGAGGCTAAAGGAGGAAAAAGAAGAAACCACGTGCGGTCAACTTGTACCACTACCTGTGTGAGTCCTCTGGTGGGCCTTTAAGTGGGAGCTTTTTGTATAAACTTTCCGGCACCCGTTAAACTGACAGCGGTGAACCCTCTTCTTGTTTTCGGGGCATGCCTCAGCCCCTACCCCTCCTTGTTCACTGTCGCTCTGTCCACTCTTAACTGTCCCAGCTGCCGCCACGGCTGCCGCTGCTGTTGCCACCCCTCCCACCTTTACTGAGCTGAGTGCAGCCTTCTTGGCCACCAGTTTCAACGTCACTGTGCCATCCACGGCTGAGAGAGTCTGTGAGGTTTTGACCAGATGGCGGCTGAGCTCAGGGGACGAGGGGGGCGTTAATGAGGTCACTGCGTTGAGCTGGGCCTGGTTGACGGCTGTGTAGCTGTCTAGAGAAGAGCTGGTTGGCTGGAGGCTGAGGCAGGTCTCAGATAGCAACTTGTCCCGAGAGAGCAAAATGTCCACTGCAGAACTCTTCTCACAGATGGTCGCTTCCACAGGGAGCAGCAGGGGGTCTAAGCGCCGGAAACTTTCCTCAATGCAGGGGGGAGGAGAAGCACGGAGGAAACAGTCTAAGTCCTCACCAAAGGTCTCCGAGATCCTCCTAGGCTCCGTCTGCAGGTAGCGTTCCAATTCAAGGCATGTCTGCAGAGGGGAAGGAGGGAGGGAGAGAAACAGCCATCAGAAGCAAAGAACACCACGAGACCACATGTTGACAGGCTGAGGAAGAAGATACAGGAAGGAACAGAGAATGTTTCATGGCTCGTATCTGAAATTCTCTTGTTGAAAGGTCTGACCTTGTTATTTTCTCCCTGGACACTTCTGAAGGGTTCACAAGGGTCACATGATATGAGTTCAACTACTATAGTTAATGGGGAACTAGAAGCCCAGAAGGGCTATCTCACACCATCAAGTTCCCTGAGAACATTTAATGTTAAAATGGTCTCATGCTCCACAATCCAATTCAGCAGGTGAGATGCTCTAAGCCTCCCTAGGAGTTCCCACGCAAGCAAGAAGCAAATAGAATCAGACAAGATTTTCGTATCAAGACTCCCCACAGTCCAACTTAATTTTTCAAATAGACTTTAGCAAGTCACAAAAATAGGCCAATTTTCCAACTTGCCCTTTAGAATAAACCATGCCCACCCAAACTAAGTCATGAGCTGAACCAACAGCAAGCCCTGCCTTGGGAATGGATTCCCTAACCAGCAGGAATGGACACTGTTCTAAAGAACGCCTTGTATAAAACCTTTGATGCACATGACAAAACCCCCATTGTTTACAGCAAGTTATTCAAAATACAATTGCTACATACTGTGTGGCAAGGAGCATGAGTCCCATTACAATAGTTTGACATCTCTGACTCCACGATAAAAATAAGTTCAATCATAGCTATTTGAATTGGTACAGATAAGACACAATCTATTTCAATATAACGTTTTCACCCGGTAAAGAAGTGAGGAAAAAGAAACCAAAAAAACAGAAAGGTTCAGAGTTTCAACAAATCTTCATCCATGGTGCATGTAAGTCTTTGTAAGATGGGGGAAGCGCTATTATGGCCAAAGCAGATTTTAAGTTTATAATCTAAAAGATCTCCTCACTTAATCCTACTCTTCCAGAATCTGGTAGAAAACCATTGTGCTAACTTATACTATCAGTTCAATTTGCTCTAATTTCTGGGGCTTCAACAAAGAAAACACTGATGGCAAATTTAAAATGTGACTAGCTCCTAATTTACTGCCTCTGTAGAGCTTCTATGTTTTCAACCAATGTTCTGATTCTAGGTTTTTATTCTGTTAAGAATCTATTTTAATGATATACCTAGTTGTGTTATCTGTCAAGGATTTTATTTTGGTGACATTTCAAAAGATTGGTTTTTAATCAGCCTTCTGGTAAAACTCTGCATTACTGAATAAGAAAAGTAGATTTTTAACAATGAATCACCTTTGGGTCTCACTATTGATTTTTAATAGGATAAACTAATGAATGGTTCCAATCTTCATTCAACCCTCATGTCACAAGTGTTCACTCAACTACTGTGTTCACAGCAAGGTGCAAGGCTTTCTGTATGTTAGAAGAAGAAGACAGTGATAGATCCATGTGATGTAGGTGCAGAATAAACAATTACAAGCTAAAAATTACATGAATTTATAAGCAAAGTGGTACCAAATAACATAACAATAAAGTATGTTGATAAGTTCTTAGGGGATGAGTGGACAATGAATTCTGTACTCTATATTATGGAGGTATTAATCAAGGAAAGCTTATTGGAAAAGTAAGTTTGATTCTATTTTGCTTATTGATTAAATAATAGCTCTTGCTGAGTAGCTTCCCACCACTTTATATCCGAAACAAGTACTACCACCTTCTCAGGTCTAGGAATTTGTCTTATCCTTATTTGCCCCTTTTCTGAATTCTATGTTTCAGAGATTTTCCCTTTCATTTTTCCATCTCATTGCTAAAAATTATCATTTACTTCTTTCCAATATTGAAACCCTCAGTGTTAGCCCCAGTCAATTCACTTCTGAATTATAAGATATTACCCCTGAAACCTCCCCTTCCCTTTTTAAACCATCATCTGCCAAGTACAGTGTCTGGTACCCATCAGGTATATAATGTCTATCAAACAAAGATAAAATCAACTTTTTACTATTATTTTGATCATTCTATTCTACTCCACTCTACAAAAGCCACCTGCTGACCCTAACCTGGACTAGGCTGAGGCTAGCAATCCTAGAAATGACCACTAATACATGTCTTCTAGAACATAATTGTAATACTCCTTTAGCTTTGCCCAAAGAGCAGAACCAGACCATAGAGACACAGATATGTTTCAGGTAGAAATCAGCTGAATCATGGGTTATAAGAGGTCCTTCCTGGCCTCACACACAAGGACGATTTCACACTCACAGTCACCAGTGTCTGTGGATAGAGCTTTTGGATGTCATGTCATCTTACATATTTTTAGCTCACAGAATCAAAAGTCACTAAGAAATTGTTGTGATTATTAGGAAGCTCAGATCTCTTCATACTCTAAGGGATTCTAAGGAACTGAGATATTCTAAATGCATTTACACACTCTTCAGGGAAGATAAAAAATAACCTACCCAGGGCTTCCCTGGTGGCGCAGTGGTTGAGAGTCCGCCTGCCGATGCAGGGGACACAGGTTCGTGCCCCGGTCCGGGAAGATCCCACATGCCACGGAGCGGCTGGGCCCGTGAGCCATGGCCACTGAGGCTGCGTGTCCGGAGCCTGTGCTCCGCAACGGGAGAGGCCACAACAGTGAGAGGCCCGCGTACCAAAAAAAAACAAACAAAAATAACCTACCCAGTATGCCCTAGTTTGAATCCCAGATTGAATCCCAGAACACATGGATCACACTAATTATCTAAGGATGGAGATACTTCCCATCATTAAATGTGGGAAAATCTAGACCACTTAAGAGAGGTTATCACTTGCAATCCTAATACAAGGCATTATTATTCCATCTGAGAGTTAGAGAAGCATGAGTACCCATCAGAATGTGCTGAGTAGCCCTCTGAAATCATTATGGAATATTTTTGTCTTGAGAAATCTACTTCTTGTAATATTTGCTGGCGATGAAGCTTAGATAGAAAAGAAGACTTTGTCAACCAGAAACTCATCAGGAGTGTTGGAGATTAAAATGTTAATGAGGAGGAGGATTTCAATGTTAGATTATTTCCAAGCAAAAGAGACAGTTTATTGCCAATGTTTTTGAAAAATAATTATAAGAACTCCCTTAAGAAACGCCTATGATGTTTAATTGGAATTTAAGGTATCAGTATTTACTCAGAGATTTTAATACATATACACACAGAGGTATGTATAGAAATAAATGTGTATATGCATGTATGTGTATATATACATGTATTTCCTAGCTCCGTCAATGAGAAGAGTCTACAAGCAAAGACACCCCAGTAGCAGTGAGCACACCTGGCATGAAGATCTTGGTTTCTAAATATCACCATCCAATAAAGGGAACCAGAGTGCCTTGGAGAAATAGTTGATTGAAAGGGTGAGGCAAAGAAAATAAAGGTGAGACTAGAATATACTGTCGTACCAGAAGGTAAGGAAGTGCTCATAAAGTGATGGAGGCATGTCAAAAAGACTCATGAGCCAACTTGAAGGAGTTCTCAAAGTCCAAATCTAGGCAACATGAGCAACAAAAATGAATAATGATAACAGATTCTAACCCATGGAATACGATTAATATCCATGAATCCATAGTGATATAAATAAACGGTTGAATAAATAAATAAATGGAGGAGATAGATCAGCTCCTACTTATAGTAAAATTACAATTAATAAACGGAGAAGTATTGAAAATAGAAGTATTGAAATAGAAAACCACCATTAGTCAAACAACAAAGTAGTAATGAGTACAGGCAAGAATCACCAATGGATGTTAATATTAATAGATGAAGGTATAATGAGAAACAAGATATTTGCCTAGTCTCAAAGCACCCCCCCAACAAGACATTTATTAAGTACAAAGACAAAAATAATAGTTTTACAGTAGAGAAACCTGGCATGCACCACCTTCACCATATGATGAAACTTTGCAGCATATCGATATCATGCTCCCTGGACATGATAGGCTGAAAAGGGCACAACATTATTCTGTGCCATTCTTGCCAGAAGTACCTAACTTCAATCTAATCATGAGAAAACATGAGACCAATACAAACTGAGGGCCATTCTACAAAATAACTGGCCGGTATTCTTTAAAAGTATGAAGGTCATGAGGAACAAAGCAGAAGCTGTCACAGATTGCAGGAAACTAAGGAGATAAGACAACTAAATGCAATGGATCCCTGCCTGGATCCTGGATGAGAAAAAGGACACCGGTGGGAAAAATAATGTAATTCAAATAAAGTGTATAAATTAGTTAATGGTATTTTATCAAGGTTAATCTCTTGTTCTGATACTTGTATTATGATTATGTAACATTAAGGGAAGCTGCAAAGAGTGTATACAGGAACTCTATGTACAATTTTTGCGACTTAATATAAGTCTAAATACTTGTAAAAGAGAGAGAGAGAGAGAGAGAAGAAATGCCCATCGGCACACTAGGAGTGTCTCCAGATTGCAAATTTCGATACAGAGTTCAAATGTTTGTTTGTCCTCCAGAACCAGGGATTTACTCTGTCCCAATGACACTAGCCAGCAAACTCCAAATTGGAGTCAGCAGATGTCAATTTAATGACATAAATCATGGCTGTCTGGTACCTCACCTTGGAGAAATGAGGCTTTCCTCAGCCTGACCTAACAATACAACTTAGGGCTTGAGCCACTGGATCAGCCTCCACCTTCTCAAAAATCCACTACCGTCAGCAATGGGGAGGAAACGCACCCAACTGCAAAGTGACTTTCTTATTATTTATGAGTCACAGATGAGTTTTGTGAAGGCTGTCCGATATCTCAATTTCGAAATGCATGGCTTCTTCTAGTTTCCTAACAAACATCACCTGAATTTGGCTTTGAAATGATCACCCTGAAATATTTTAAAATACTCTCCATTCTCTTCATAGCTTTCTTGTTGAAACATGCTTATTAAAATGATAATCCAAGACCTAGTTTTAAAAAAAGAAAAAAATTCAAACCTGTTAACTGCCATACCTGCTACTTCTATGATAGGATCCACAGGCAGAATTTGACAGAAAACAGGATAATCCAAGTCTTGCAGGACAAATTAAGTTCACCAAAATCTCC
Source organism: Monodon monoceros (assembly GCF_005190385.1). Taxonomy (NCBI): domain Eukaryota; kingdom Metazoa; phylum Chordata; class Mammalia; order Artiodactyla; family Monodontidae; genus Monodon; species Monodon monoceros. The sequence continues at coordinate 29,022,556 of NW_021703772.1, read as the reverse complement.
CTGCTGTTGGCAAGAGGTAGTTACTTTCACAGGATCAAGAAATATGTAAGAAACTTGGTCATATGTGGGCATGATGATGCCAAGGTTACCAAATGGCTCTTGTTCAACCTGTCCTTATCTCATCATAATTTACATGAAAATTGCCAGTCAAGATTGCAAATATCTCCAGGTGCTTTTGCCATTTCCCCTAAAACCCTCCCCCTAAAGGGTTTCCCTCACCTATTTTTCCTCTCCTTAACTTCCCCTCATGCCCATATGCTTGACACAATCTTTTGTTTTCTCTCCCACTAATCATTCTTTCATCCAAAGTTCAGCATAAAGTCTATCTCTTTCAGGAAGCCTGGTTTAGGAAACACAGAGTTAAGAAAATATGCTGGCTGTCAAGTGTTGAAAGACAACCCTCCTCAATCCTGGACAATTAAATTGTGTCTCCAAAATGAATCTAAGGGTCCATAAATTGGTAGCATGTCTGGTTTATTAAGATTATGATCTCCTTAAAAGCAATGACCATATTGTTTAAATCACATAGGTCTCAAACAATAAAAATAATCTTTTAGAGCTAAATTCTACCTTTGCTATCTCAGATGGGAGATATGTCTAAGTATTTGAAGTGGTGTAGCACTGTAAGAACTTTCTAAAACATAAGCTTACCTCACAACCCCCATCCATCACCACCACTGAAACTATACCCATGTTTGGTTGGGGCAGACTCTAGTCCAGCCTCCTCAATGCCATCCCTTTAAAGCCAAATGTTTTTAAAACATAAAAAGTTCTAGGTTTTTTTTCTGTCTTTTAATTAGAACATAAGACAAAGCCATTGGTCCAATATTCTTGCCACCACTCAATAACTGTGTCACTAGGAGTAGTTATTTGTAGTCTTTGGATCCACATATACTTGAGTTAGTGAGTCAAAAAAGAAATGGAAGAAATAAAAGAAATGGCATTTTGCTAATGATTTCTTTCTGGAATAATATAGTCATTGAAATAAAGTGCCACCTACACTACTACCTATGTTCGTAATCAATTATCAGTCATTTGTTCCCTTTAGCCAGCTGCCCTTCATTCTAAGTATTCCACCTATTTCATTCACTTAAAAGATCCAAGAGTTAAAAGAACAAAGAGATCAAACAAATTGGGGAAAGAACATAGAGGCAAAAATATGGGGAGATAACAGCAATCTCCTTCATGGAAACTTGCAAAGTCATGCTTCTTCTGAGATCAGACCTTGACCTACTGATGCTTCCAGCAAGGAAGGGGTGAATTTTGGCTCCCAGAAAGAATGCTCACCCAGGTAACTGCACACGCAGGTGAACTGCACTTGGCTGCCCATGGGAGCCCCTTCCTGACATTTATTATGTGTGGTTTTGTCACGTGCTATTAACCATGGTGCCACAGTCCCCAAAGAGTCTGAAGTATAGAAACAGGGAGACGAACCTCTTACCTTTCTCCTGGGAGTGTCCCAAAGCTTAATTACTTTTCTGTGCTCTGAAACTCACACACAACCCAGAATGGAAATTCAAAGTGACACAAAACAAGCTACTGACAGTAGGGTAATTTGTGCTTCTTTTGTAAAGCAATCTTCTAAAATACTCATTCTTTCTAACATATTATTAACTAAGTTCACACTTCACACTTTTTGGCAAAATCTTTATTCTTCTAACTCCAAGCCAACTTGAAAACTCTATAGGATTGCAAAGATTGATATTTATGGGAACTTTGTGATTTTTTTTTTTTTCCCCTTCAAAGGATGGTATGATGTAATGGTTCTGACACATTTCTAGTCTTTTTAAATTAGGTCAGAGTTGAAAGATGGGAAAGGAAGTTGAAAGCATGGCCAGAGTTCTGGTACCAATTTTTCTGAGGGATTGGGGGAGGGAAAGGAAGCACCATAATTGATAAACTCAGTAAGCCTATGGGAGAACCTCACATAACAGGCACCTCAACTTTTTGCCCATCTTCCTGGGTTTCGACATTTCAAAGCAGTTCTGAGGAGGAGAATGTAACAGTGAACCTAACTCGTAGCAGAGAGGAGGTATGAACCAGTGACAAGAATCAAACTTGTAAGACCTAGAGATAGATTTTAAACAAACATTCACTTTTTCTTGACTTTCACTGCCAGAAAATATTTGGGTGGAAAGTTAGGAGAGAATAAATTCTGTCTAGAAATTGTGGGTGAGCAAGTATATGGTATAAGTGAAAATCTCTTACTGCGTTTTTTAGCTATTAGGTTAAAAAAAAAAGAACCCACATCAACAGCACACCCCAGAGGTACAACAGTATTACCCATCACTGTCAGAACTGCTGAACTCCGCAAAACCACCACAGCACTGTAACCAGTGTAAGATGCCATTCCTTCCCACTGTCTCTCACATCGACTGGTTGCTGGAGCTGAAACCAAATTAAGTATTTCCCTCTAGTAATCTGTAAATTCTGAGAGACAGTGCTATGAAAATTAACTGAATTCTAAACAAACATGAAAGTTGGGAAATCTCTACCAAAACCCCTTCAGTGTTTCTCCTCCCCCAACTATTTTCAACATACAAAGAAAATATTTGCTGTATATTTTTCCTTTGGGGAGGCTGGGGAGAAAGGAGACAAAATTAAAGGCCTGGGGAGAGCGTGAGGTCTCTGAAATAGACAGCCTCAAATACCCCTTTCATCTCCCAAGGATTCCTTAGTTGCAGCGCATTAAAAACAAACAAACCAACAACCACCAAACAACTCAAATCCGAATTAAGAGTTAAGGCGAATTTTACAGCCATGTAACCTGCGCAGAGTTGGGGCCCACGTCTCGTGCTCCTTGTCTCCCAGGCCTCCAACAACCTGGAAGAGCTCTTTCCTCCTTCACATTGTCTGTGACCCTTAAAATTCAGTGTCCACTAGGGACAAGGTGGCCCATGCACGAGAGGCCATCCCATTTTGGTTCAGGGTTCTTCTTCCATACGTTACTTTTCAGAACACACCAATGAGAAGTCTATCACTCTGGCCTCTACCTACAATTACTGCACCTACCCTACATCAGCCCTTAAGGAGAGTCACTCGCTCTCAGTTGGCCACTGAACTATAACTAAAGTCAACTTCTGAGTCATGGAGAGACACCACTGCTCATCACAGCTAGATCACAGAACATGCTGGGGTCCACTATCAACTTGCTTCCCAGTTAAGTCTCCATTTAGCTTGACACACACTGGAGGAAATCCCATTTGTTACTTTAGAGCTTGAAAATAAGTTTCATTAGATGTCTCTGCTTCAGTTATTATACTTTCATAGACAAAATAAAATTCATGCCTTAATAGTCAAGGAAAAATCATGCTACACTGGAGCAAAGACCCAGATCTGGGCTGAGAGTGTGGTTTAAAAAAGAAAAAGAATGTACAAGAGACAGCCCCAAAGGAAAAGCCCATCACTGTGCGGGAGAGGGCCAACCAGTCCTTGCTCAAGAAGAAGGGCACCCTGCTCCAGCAACTCATGAGAGCCCAAGGACTCGGGAGAAGGCCTCCCCCCTGAGGGGTGATGCTTCGCAAGAACAATGATCCTGACAGTTGCTCAGCTTCACCATTAATTCTCCATAAAGAGCAGTTTTTGCGATGAGCGCTTGTGTCAGGAGGGGCCCGATGGTTCAGAAACCTGTAATTATTCTTGGCTCGCCACCCCCCCACTGCCTCTGCACCTGTGTCAGTTCAAGGCACCAGCTGGCCATGTCTTGCCTCCTGCCTCTTAAAGGGGTGGATTGCGGCTGGGAGGGGGCGGGTGGGCAGGGGAGCCTTCATTGAAAACCCACACTCAAGTTACTTGCCTCTTCTTCCAAAATGCAAAAACAAAACAAAAATTTTAAATTCACCAATCTCATCCCTTCCCCCAATGGGTCTTGCCAAAGGAAACAAATAAACATTAATTGGCTAGAGAGCCTTCATTCAAACCAAAATTACTGAAAAACACAGTAACAGGGAAAGGTCTGACAAGGGGTTATTAATCCTGTTTTACAAGCCGCTCTTACTCACCCCCCTACCCGCTCCTGTGAACTTTGCACACACACGCACACACCCTCCCCAAACTCCCTGGGCCCCTCTGTACTGAGTGGCCAAGATCGGAACATGCCGAACCCATGACATCATCTCCCCTTCCTCTCCCAAATCACTTGCACAGGCTGACTCAGGCTACTGGGATTTTTTTTTTTTTTTTTAAAGCAAGCTCATTTCATTGACTCCCTTCTGGACCATTGCTACATCCTTCTCAGTCGGGTAAATTAAATATATCCTTCCTCTACCTCCCATAAAAAATACGTATACATACATGATTGTTTTTCACCCCAAAGCACAGCTGCCCAGGTGTACAATGTATACATACACACACACACACACACACACACACACACACTCACACACAAACCCACTTGAAGCTTGAATTTCCCAAGAACAACAGGTTCAAATCCCATCGGGGCCCTCAGTGGCAGATGCAATTTAGTGGCTGGTGATCACAGAGGATATTTTCAAAACCAAGAGAGTTTAAGCACTTCCACTGTGGAATGCTGAAGACAACGTAGCGGCACTAAGAGGAATGTTTGTTTTGCTCCTCAGACTTCGAAAAGTGACAGCCAAAGACATAATGAAACCAAGCCCTAAGCCGCTTTTCCTGACATAGATGGTTGTACATTTACTTAATTTAGGGTCCTTGGAATCAATTTCCCAAAATATTCACGGTGCCTGTGCGGGTGAGCTACTGCGCCGCTCACCCCAGTTAAGGAGACGGGCCCTGTGCGCCCTGGAAGGCAGAAGCAAGGCGGCTAAGAGCTGGCCCTGGAGGCAGGCTGCCTGGCTCCAAAATCGGGTTGCACTACTTACTAGCTCACATCACTGCTGGGCAAGTTACTTGACCCCTCTGCCTCAGTTTCCTCATCTGTAAAGTGAGATAACAGAAGAAGCTACACTGCAGAAGTGTGTGAGAGTTCAATCACTCTCAAGTGTCAAGCGCTTATAACAGGGCCTGAAACACACACTATGGATGCTATAGCCAATATATAATGTGTTCTTTTCATTACACATCTAAGAAGAAAATAAATATATCAAGGGCACGGAAAGGGAAGATAAAAACACCAAATAATTATCAAGGTAAAGCAAAGCTGTTGAGTGGAAAAGGTTAAGTGAGCAGGGGACTCCGGCTGCATGACCTACCTCACTGGGCTGTTTTCTCACCTACCAGGTGAATGGATGGGGGTTCTCAGGAACCTACTAGTCTGGAGTTCCAGGAGGCCATGAAATAGTGGTGGAAGGGTAAAGAAACATGGGAATGGCTCATTCAGTACAGGTTTGAAGGAACAGACCAATGGTTTTGCTGCCCAACTGGCTGGTGAAAGGAAGGAGGCTGCAAAACCCAGAAGAAGGTGGTCTTTGGCCTCTTTCTTCACAGGCACCTCTTGGCCTCGCTCATGAAGCTTAAGACACTCACTAACCCAAGTTTACAGATACTATGAAACGAATTCTCTGGTTCACTGTGGATATGAGCCTCGCCAGCATCTAAATATAATCTTCACCAGAATATGGGCTCCTCAAAGACACCCGGACTTGTTTTTGACTCATGGCCGGATTCAAGCATTTGTCTTGTCGAATGAATGAATGAAGCAACTCTCAAACAAACAATTCAGTCAAAATGTCAACACATTTGATCACAATTCTGGTCAGGCAGGGGTCGAAGAGTATGATACAAGCCCCAAATTCTTCTTCCTCCACCAAAAGAACACCAGAAACAATATGTATGCATATATAACCAACAACAGTCCTTGTAGGCTTCAGCAGTATTTTAATATTTAATTACAGGTGATATTAACTTGTCTCTTCAATGTTTTTCATTAAAGAAGAAAAAAAAGTTTAAATGCTTACTGTCTGGGATACACCCAGCATTCCCAAATGTGAGGCACATTTAGATTCCTACAAGGCCATAGGGAAGCCCTGTGTAGGAAGTAAAAGCCATTTCCTCATCTCAGAGAATGTTCCTCTTCCTCCTGCCACTTCATCTTTTCTCCTCTGGCCTCCAGAAACCACCAGGAAGAGAAGCCATAAACACAAGTGGACAAGGTGCTGTTCAACTCTCATTTGTATTGGCAAAAAGAACCTGGCCTGGGAATCAGATTCAACACCTCCCTTTCCAACACTGCCTCTTCCCTTCCCACGGAACTACTAACCCTGAGCAGGGAGTTCATTCCCTTCTTGCAAAGTGAGTGAACCACCCTTTCAAAGACCCCTTCCAGCTCAAGTGCTTGCTGATAGTACTTCAGTGGCCTGCCATCACACTTACTTCCTCGCTATGGCAAATCAGATCCTACATGAACCAGGCTTGTTTTCTTCACCTCTTACTGCCCCCCTTCCATTCACACAACCACACCAAGCTCAGGGCCACAGTGCCTGCTATTCCTGCACCCCAGAATCCAGACTCCCCAGGTCATGGCATACCTGCTTTCTTTTAATCTGTTATGTTTTGGTTTAATTGCCACCTATTCAGAGAGTCCTTTGATCTGCCTAGATAAACTAACCCAAACACCCTATTCATTCTCCCTCAGACTACCTTGTTTTATTTGTTTTTCAGTTACTTACCAAGCCCTGGAAAGATCTAAATTATTTGTTTTCATGTTTATTGTCCATCTTTCCATACTATTAGGGAAGTTCCAGCAGAGTAGGGACCTGGGCTTATGTGCCAATGAATCTCCACACCCAGCACAGGGCCTGGAAAAGGCATCTAAAGATACTAGTTTAATGGGTAAATGAATCAATGAAGCCATTAGTCAATGCTGAAGTCCAGGGAGGACTTTAGCTGGTCTCACCAGCCAGGAAAGCTATCCTAAAATGTCTACCTTATTAGGTCAGAGGACTCCATCAATGTTTCTCCTCCGTTCACATTTTAGCACCGAGAAAGCACTCACTGACTCATACTCATCAGACTCAGTAAGATGGAAACTCTGCTCAAGACAAAGAGATCAGCCTTGGGTCCTCACACCTGCACATTTCAAACAGACGCAAAGAGGGCATTTCTTCTCAGGAGTCTGTATTGCATCATGTGCTCCAAGTGTCGCTCAGATGAACAAACCCACCCTCTCCTGGCCTCCACAACCAGGTTCCTGTTAACTGGTGCCCTGAGGGAACAGATTTAAGATAGAGACTCAACCATCTTACATCATTTATTCCCATTTCTATTACCCAAAAGGACCTCCCTGAGAAAGGCAACTCTGGCCACTGGTCTCTGAAGCACTTGAGGGTCACATGCATTTGGTTCCCAACACGGGCATCCCCACATTCACTGATATTTCGATGAAACAGTGCATTCAAATCTCGCAGGCAGGGAGGACGCATGTTTTTTGTCATCCTAAACAGCTGCACACTTCACTTGCATAGGTGAGGTCCTTGGAAATTCCTGTTTTGGCCCATTCTGGTGACTTTCCCATAAATTCCTAAACACAAAGCATTTTGTTCCTCTCCATTCCCTTTAAGAATTTTACATAAAAAGATATCTCTACTGAGAGGTGCTATTTATTTCAGTATCATTATTTCACGGATACAGAGCCCTCAAACACTGAACCTGGAAGTAAGCCAAAATCCAATTAAGAGGGTATGGCGTTTAAACTAGGCAAGAGCTGAGGGTGAAAATATTGAATATAAGCTGTACAGGGTCCCTGTGTGTGTATGAACACATGTATGCGTGTGTGTGCACATGCCACTGACAATGAAATGTAGATTCTTTTTCACGTCTTTCGGATGCCTTTCTCTAAACCCGTCATTGTTCTCAGAGTCACAAAGTCATTCCCTTTCTTGTTTATTATGTTAGGCAATAGGAAGCTCTCACATGATGGCTGGAAAAAGATGAGGGAGAAAGAAAGAGAAGGTTTTCCATCACATAAAGAAAAGAAAAATCGTGCTTGGCCCATTTCTGAACCACATTCTGATGTTGCAGATTTCAAATTAACAATTCAACCCAACTGGACAGGGAGGAGGAATCAAGTGCTGAGGCCCTGAAGTTTGGTTTCCAGTAGCTCTGGCATCTCATTTAACCTTGGGTGGCTCGCCTGGTACCGCAAGACATGCACTTTCAGGCGCACCAGACTCTCATTGAAGAAGAGACACTAATTTGAATCATCACTGCCATCCCCTCTCCCCTTTGTTCCTGTTTGAACCAATTTCCATACAGTTTCAAAGAAATCATCAGCCCATGCAAAGGGAAATCCCAATGGAACAAGAACTACATTAGCAGCATAAGGGGGAAAATCTAATTTCCAATCCAGTTGCTTTGTTGTTTCAACCTCCAAGGAAGGTTGCTACATATGCACAACAGAAAATTAAGTTTTAAAATGCCACCATGATTTAAAATTAATAGAAACTCTCATGGGGAAAAGGTGGTTCTTAGTACAAATCTCCTTACACAATTGAAGGTCAACTCCACCAGAGCTTGTGGGTGGTCTGGGTCTTTGAGGTCTCAATCGTCTCAATCATCTCAGCCAACAAAATATTTTAGAACGGCATATATTCATTGAGACCAATGCACATGCTACTTAATAGTTTATGGTGAGTGAATTCTCAGTGTAAGGTAGTATCCACATTAAACATTCTTAAACTACCTTGTTGACAGAACTCACTGAGATGTATTTTAATGGTCCAAATTAAGGATTCCATTTTGGCATGACAGGATATGCCAATGAGACTTCCTAGTGCCCTAGTTACTGGAATAAAACTCATGGCAAGACACCAGTGTGACTACATCATTAATTAACCTGAACCACATACCGGAACATTGCTGCTAATAAAACTCCCCTATAAAGAAAACATGTTTTCTCTACTGAGAATCCTGGAATGTGGGCCCCAGCAGAGCCACAGCCTTAATTTAGGAGATATTTTGATGTTGTGTCCATATCTGCAATTGCCATAAAATTTGCTTATATTTGGCTTGATCTTCAATAAATTGAGTTATTTTTTTCCAAATTTTATTTTATTTTTAATACAGCAGTTCTTATTAGTTATCTATTTTATACATATTAGTGTATATAAATTGAGTTCTTGAATGTGCTTCTTGGAAAAATAAAATTAAAATGCCATCCACACTATCAGGATTTGCAAACAACTATATGAATGAAAGGATCACTTTTGCTAAGGCAGGGATGCTTTAACTGTGCTGTTCTTAAAAGCATACTCTGAGCTCTGAACCCACGATTCACTGAATCAGAGATCTATAGAAACCTTCCATTTTCTCTAGAAAACAGGCTGACAGAATCGGGAATAAATCATAACTATAGCAGCCAGGTGAAACTGGGACTTTTCCAATCCAATCCATATGAAATGACATATACCTTTTTTTTACGGATAATTCTTTTGTGAAAAGCTTCTGAAAATGGTTGTCAATATTTTCATGTAAACTCAAAGTCCCCCTGTGAGACCAACTAGACAACAAGGATTAAAATCCCCATCCTATTGATGGGGAACCCAAGCTAGTAAAGAAAACTGGGTTTTCCATACTTCTATAGCCACACTATAGACCAGAAACAGAACCAAAAGTTTCTTGCCTTTTTCCCTTAGGCTTTTTTTCTGGTCCAACTCTGAACCCTCTACCATGATCTCAAAACATTCTAAAAAATTCAACAAACCATCTGCAGTAACCTTGAAGGAACAGGATTCCTGACAAAGGTTCAGGATCTTCCCAAATTGTAAACACAATACCCGATCCCAAATTTCATTTCACAAACTTTTCAACTACATATGTAATTTCTCCTGGTGAGAACAAAAAGAGGTCTTAGTTTTGACAACAGCCTTTATTAGGAGATTTCTGAGTCTTCTCTGACTGTTCCAAATCTTGGTTGGATTGTTAAAAGTAAACAGTATTTTAGTCATTCCAATCTGTCAACATCAAATGTCATTACTGAGATAGAAAGAAATGGAACCAGTATCACTTTTTAAGATCTGAACTGAGAAAATTTATAATTACGGTTTACTAAGAACCTAATTTTACTTGTTTATTGGATTAATACCAAATATATGAAAACTGTAAGTGACACACTTTTTTTAAAGGGGGTATTTGAATTTGCCATTCAACATTTGAAAGAAAATTTCCTAGTTTTTTTTTTTTTTTTTTGCAGTACGCGGGCCTCTCCCTGCTGTGGCCTCTCCCGTTGTGGAGCACAGGCTCCGGACGCGCAGGCCCAGCGGCCATGGTTCACAGGCCCAGCTGCTCCGCGGCATGTGGGATCTTCCCGGACCGGGGCACGAACCCGCGTCCCCTGCAACGGCAGGCGGACTCTCAACCACTGTACCACCAGGGAAGCCCTCCTAGTTTTAATAAACATAAAAATGCATATTTCACTAAACCAGATTCAACATTCCCCCCCAACCCAGTGCCCTTCAGAATACTGGATCTTAGCCCATTTTCAACACCAGTATTATCAATCACTTATTTCTTTTGTTCAAGATTCGAATAGAAAATGCAGCTTGAAAAAGAACATGGAAGGAATAGAAGCAGCAAGAAGAGGAGGAAAAATAGCAGTAATGGAAAACAGATGAACAGCAAGCATTTCACTCCTGTGTAAAAATCCTGGATGCCAGCAGCTCTTATCAGGTGACGTACCTCGAACCAAGGGGATCCATCAAACTTTGGGCAGCAAATCAACACAAGGGCAAAACTGACACTTATCCCTGCTCCCTACATGGAACCTAAACCTTAATTTTAAAGTGGTTTTATCTATAATCATTTGGTAGTAAACTAAGAAGAAAGAATTATTATTGTGATTCAGAAATATGTGGTTGTGGAAGACCATCTTTATTAAAAATCAAGTAATTTAGCATCTTATTGGGAGGGGGTACCTAATCAATCTCGGATATCAAAATCTTTCAACTTTGGGACTTTTTATAGGTATATAAAATCAAAGGCAATGTGGTGTCATGGAGAGAACACAGACCAAAGTCAGGAGGACTTTTACCAGCTCCTCCTATGTAATTAGCTTTGTGGCCTTCCTGAAGTCACTTCCTCTTTGATCCTTGGTTTCTTGTGACCAAATCTTGCTTGCCTGAAGGAAGCAAGGCATAATGAAGATGGAATTTACTATTCTGATCCCTCTGCTTATAGGAGTCTTCAGGTATCTCAATTTCAGATTCTGGACTGCAATTTCTGCCCAACCTCCCAGGCGAAGTCCCATGAAACAAGGCCAGATAGTTGTCCTTGAGATGCTGGGGTAGACAGGTGTTGTTTCTAAGGATCCCCTCCTCTAGTAGTTATCAATGCCCTGCCTGATAAATCTAGGTCAGGATTCACAAACTCAAAACACCTACAGGGGACAGGAGGCTAGTACACATTAGTGAAAAGAATATGACAGCAGAGACTGGTGGGAACTGTGGTAAACACTTCCACCAAGTTTTCCTAGGAAATTGCTTATTTGAGGAGAGACCCAGCTGGAGGAAATCACAAATGAGCAGCACCTTCCTTCATCTCCTGACCAGCTACTCTTGCCCAGCACCATGCAGCTGGAATCCCTGCTCTCAAGAAGAATCTTGACACAAGAAAGGGAAATCTGCAGAGATGTCACCACGAAAAGTCAAGGAGGAGAGGGTAAGCGCTAACAAATCTACAAGAGCCTGGAGGTCTGGCACCAAGTTTTAAACCTCCCTTGGGCTAAGCACAGTGCTCGGTATAATCAACAGCTGCTCAATAAATTCTTCCTAAATGAATTTTAAAAAAAATCTTGATAGGGGGCCACTATTACTTATCATTCTGTGCTCTTCTCAAGGGTGACTGGATCAGACTGGTAGCTTTGTCTTAGCAGGATAACGGCCAGGGAGGAAGAACTCTGCTACGATATGTAGGTTACACCCATTTGAACTCTGTTGGCCTTTCAGGGGCAGGTACTGTATTCGTACTTCTTTTAAATTAATTTAACAATTATTTACTGAGCCTCCACTTTACATCAGACACTTTGCTAGAGATTTCAGGGAATCCTAGGGCTCAATATCTACCTATAAGATGCCCATGGTATAGTAGGGACAGAGGGATAGAAACACATACAATTAAAGAGAACAGGGTGTATGTGTGACCAATAGCTAGGACAAACAATGTGTTATGGCAACACAGCAAAGGAACCAACTCACTCTCCTAGAGAGGTCAGTGAAGGCCACATGAAGAAGTCACATTTGAGCTAGACCTTGAAAAATAAGTGAGCTTTTGTCAAATGTAGAACGGGAACAATAACATTCTAGAAAGAGCACACAACATGAGCAATGATGTAGACACATGAAAGCCCCACTGTGTGCTTGGAAAAGGGTAAGCAGTCTAGGGGGTCTGATACATGGGGTATCTGTAAAGGGGCAGCAAAAAATGCATCCCCAGGGCCTAGAAAATGCAAACAGTTTTTGGCTGACAATGACGTTGCTGGTTTGTTCTAGGTTCAGCTTTACCAGTATACTTACTAAACAGCAATGGCTATTTCTCTAGATCCTCAGTGATAATTCAGGGAAAGATCAAGAGCTCAAAAGATATTAGTGAGGCCCAATGGTCATATTAATGCTACCAAGTAATACTCCTGAACCCAAATGTTTTACAAAGTCATCTAAGGCATTTTCCGTTTCAGATTCATACTAATTTAAGACATACATATAACAAACCTTAAAATGAGAACAAAAGAAGATAAATATTACCAAAAAGAAATCTTAGCTTAAAAAAGTGCTACTGGATCACACACAGAATTAAATTCAGCCCTGAGTTTCCTGGTAGCCAAGGCAAAAAGATCAATACTGAGTTAAGAAATTCTCATCATCAAGTAAAAGAAACATCAGTTCCTCAGATATCAGTTGACCTGTGTATGCCACCTTTAAAGGAAGAAGAGGAGGAAGACAAGAAAATGTGGAATAAAAGAGAAAGAACAAGAGGAAAAAAGAAGATGATTATCTCCCCTTTTTAAAAAAAGTGAAATTTCCTCATTAAAACCATCAACTGTTTTGTTGGTGAGGGGACCAAAGGTTCAGTGCCTGGATGTGTTTTTTTCCTTTGTAGCCCCTTTCTGTTGATGTTTTTCTGGCTTTCTAAGCAAAGAGGAAACCTCGCCCATTCCTGTAGACATGCATTTATGACCACATTCTCCTGGCCAATAACCCTAAGTGGCTCCTTTTGGCACCTCGCAAGGGTGGAACGTCAATTGGATCTGGTCATCAAGCTGCTGCTACCACTCAGGTTGAACGCTGGCAAGTTCAGAGAGGGCTCCAGGGCAAAGCTAACTCATTAAGGACAAAATGTGCAGGCACATTTGACCTTTGGAAATCCAGCCCTGGTTGGAAGCTTCCAGATTCAAAACAAAAGCTCCAGGGCTGGAAAGAGAGTTGGAGGAAGCGCACTGTGAGTGCTGGCCCCATCCCCCATACATTCCCCTGTGACTGAGAGCCTCATAAAATCAATAGAGCAGCATTATTAACTCCGCAATATCATAACAGAAGGCTTTGCTCTCTGCCTTGGTGGAGAGCAAAGACGGCAGAAAGGCAGGCTGGCTCCAAGGGAAAGGATGCCTCATTAAAGGCTTAACTCTCAGGAGGCAAATGCGTTTAAGCTCTACAGATGAAGCCAGTATTGATATAGCACCTCCCCCACCCCCATAAAAATCTTGCCCTTGGTCAAGGAGCTGTCATAGTGGAAGGAAGTACAGGTAGACCAAGCTAGGTCTGAATGACAAAGAGTTATTGTTTAGTGTAGACTTCCAAAAAGTCATGCCAGGAGGCTAACCCAAGGCAAAAGTTTCAAAAACATCATACAAATGTTGAGTCACAAGTTGTACAGCATCCCATTGCTGCTAACTTTTCAACTTGTTTTCCTGGGTCACCTACAAGTACCAAAATGAACATTTTCCAATGTTTTCACCAGAAGAAAATACAGAGCTTTTGTTATACCTGCATGGAAATGAAACCACCAGCCCTACGCTTGTGTCCCCTCTGATTTGCTTAGGACTCCCAACCAGCTGGGAGTCACTGCTTCCCTCTCATAGGTCACATGACCCAATTCAACTGCCTCTATCACCAAGTCAGTGTCAACAAATCTCATGCACACCCGATGAACAAGGTTCATTTCATGCTTCCCTTCACATGAAAATGTACCTTGGTCTCTCCAGTACCCTGCCACCATCCCTCGGTAATGCCAGTAACTGTCACTGCAAGGCTGAAAACTGGCAGATGTTAAAGGTAAGCAAAGTTAAGATTTCAGATACATCTTTATCCCCAAATCCTTCTCCCAATCATGCAGATCCAGCAAAAGTCTTACGGCTGTTAAAGTCACTGTTGCCTTCAGCGTCTCTAATTCCGGCATTTGATTCTAGATAGAAGGTTAAGCATCCCCTGTTGCAAATCATACTTACATCAATTCAATCCATTTGCTGTTAAAGAAGCATTACTCTTCCCAGAAAGGTTTTTTTTCCCTTTAGCTATGTACCAAGCCAGAATCAGACAAATACGACCCGATATGTTTATCGATATTATTCACATCACTCAACAGGACGCAATGGCAACTCACCAATCCTGAGGCAGAACTTAAGGAACAGAATGTTCAGCGTATCTGTATATTTTTTAAACTGCCACCACTGATGACCATAAGTTACCTACTGCTTTTTCATATACAGATTTTATAAGGAAGTGCTGTACAGTAACATATCATTAAAGCCTTAACTGACATGCTTAGTCAAAATCTCTTGCCTGCCATGATTTGCTGTGTGACGTGAAAAGACCCATTAGCTTTTCCTTTTCTTTACTTCCCTCATTTTTTTTTCCTATGAAAGGAATAAAATAAATCTATTAGAAAAAAGAGTTGAGGTTAAAAAAAAACCTTTAAACAAAAATATACTTACTCAAACAGTAACAATACATATAGGATACAGAGCATGAAAACCTCTTTGTTTAGCAAGGTTAAAACTCCAGCTACATACATAGAAAAGAATTTATATACCCAGGAGGAGACTAGTAATAAATGAAATACAGGTATCTAAAGGTTGTAAGTATCCTCAACCCAAAATGTCTGCTCCATTTTATATTTCCTTTTTGAGTGGTAACTATACACTTCCAGGAAAAAGGTTTGAGAAGAACATTTTGGGAAGTATATAAAAAAGCTATGAGATGAATAGGAAAATTCCTTAACTATTTCAGATGTGACTGGGAAAGTCACTGAAGATATGTTCTCTCCTGACACCCTATTCTTTTCCTTATATGCCAATCACAACGCACACATCCATATGTATCTATTTATCTTCTGGGTCCACCTCTAGACTCTAAGCTCCATGACAGCAGGGACAATATCTGTTTGGGTCACTACTACATTCTCAGTGCCTAGCACAATGCTTGGCACATCAAAAGCTCTCAAGGAAGGAAGAGAAGGAGAAAGAGAGGAATTAAATGAATAAATTAAAGAAAAAGAACCAGAAGAGTGACATCACTAAGATGGCGATATAGGTGGTTCCAGACTTCACAAGAAGAACAACTAACAGCTATTCATGGACAAGAATCACTGAGAAAATCCTAAAGAAAGAGAACCAAACAAAAATCACAGAGGAGAAATGAAGCACAGCTACAAAACTGAGCATTCTCTACTTCTTTCTCAAGAATCCTGATGGTTTATTGCAGACGAGTGTGACTGTTCCGACTCCTTCACCCCTCGTTGGTGAATGACAAACTCTGATCAGCAAGGGCCAGCTGACTTCAGGGACTAGGAGTGAGCTCTGTTCTGACGTGAAGTGGCCAAGAAGAGGTAAGTGGACAGGTGGATAGGTAAGGGACAAAGCAGTCTCCACAACCAGAGTGTTTTGGAGACACAGGATTCTTCTGTTCTCGTCTCTCCACCTCCACCACTCTTCTGTTAAGGCTACCTGCCTATAGTCTTCAAAATTCTTTCCATTTTCACTTGCAGGGTGAGGTCGGGGGAATTCAGGACACACTAGAACCGGACACGCTCCGGGTCGCTCCCCTTCCCTGACTGCTCCTCCTTCCTTTCCGGCCAGTGGGCCTAAGACAATGGACCCTTGAGCCCCGCCCCTGAGTCAGACCAATGTAAAACTGTCACCCTGAGCCCCTCCCCTTGCTGTGCTGGGCTTCCCCCTGCCCTCCTCTGGAACTCCACAGAGGCACAGGGCTCCCTCTTCCAGAAGTAAATATCTCCCAGGACATCCTGGAAGTAAAGCTTCCAAACTTCTTTTTACTTCCTTCCCTCACTCCTGCTCAAGAAAGAAAGTGATCAGTGATACTGGGAGAAAAAACATTAAGAAAAGAAAAAATACTGGAGCCTGTGCTCCTCTCTTGTTGCCCTGACCTCTTCCTGGAAGGTTCTGCCACCTGCCGCGGGGGAAGCACTGAGGGGCCAGGTAGGCAGGCAAGGCTGCCAACCTGCTTGCTGTTCTGTGGAGCACACACTTCCCGTGGATGGGCCCGCCCACAAGCCGCCAGCGGGAGGGCGACAGGAAATACTGGGAAGCCAGAGTGACATGGCACCGCCCTGCGGGGTCTAAACCCAGCTTTAGCAATTTTTACACCTGATATTTAACCTCTCTCTCTCTGGTTCCCGTATCTGTTTTCTCAAATAGGTTAGGGAGGGGAGAGGTGGGGTTAATTTATTGGCCTCACTAAAATAACGGCAATCATGGTATAATTATACACAACTGTCAACAGTCCAAATTGTTGATAATTATTGATCTTCTCAAGAGGCTTGGTATTTTTTAAATGAACATAAGACTAAAATATATATATATATATATATATATATATATATATATATATAAAACACGAGGAAAATGTAAGTGGCCCATCACTCCATCACCAGGATTGTCTTAAAAAAATAAAAAGTAATGACCACATGTGAAGGTCAAAAACATTTAAACAGAACAGGTGTAAAATCTCCCTTTTCTATCTCCCAGCACCCTCTCCTCCTCCTCAAACTGTCAATGAGTACTTTCATATATCCTTTTATTTGAAATGTTATGCATATCAGCAAATAGACAGTTTTATTTCTTCTTTTTTCTCATTTACACAGAATGTAATTGGCTTTTCATTTTGACAGCTGGGAGGTCCCAGGTAAAAAGAGGCTGGGGAGGGGATGGCCTGGATTCCTTCTTGATTCCCCCTCTGCCCCCTGCCCACAGCTCCCTTTGCCCCATAAGGACATCACCCTGCTTTCCAAGGTGTTCCCTCCTACGACACACGCCCGACTCCCTCAGAGCAAGTGCCTCAAAATGAAGTAAGTCATCTGATAGCTATAGAATAAGATGTCGCCACTGGGGGAACACGGGACTCTGTATTGTTTTTGCAACTTACTATGAGTCTATAATTATTTCAAAATAAAAAGTGTTTTAAAAATGAAATAAGTTAGCACTTGACTGGGAAAGCCACAGTGGAGGAACCTGAAAGCGAGAGGACAAGGAATAACAGATGGCGACAAAGCTCTCTGATAATATAATGTGCCAGTGCCAGCCCCAGCCTCTGATGCCTCCATGGTGTTCCCTGGCCAGGATTATAGCATCAGCCGGGTCTTGAAACATCTTAGGATGCGTCTGATTTTCTTTAAAGAACAAAACAATGTTTTCCAATAAAGCTGTTTGTTGCAAACTTGAAAATGTTACCACTAGGTCTGAAGCAATTTATGTTTTTTTTCTTAATAGTTGAGTGTGTTTCTATCCTCTTTTAAAAAAAAATCAAAACTAAACTTTAAAAGTACATAAATATTTAATTTTGCAGGGAAAGGTATGGCTCTCCAGATGGGGAGTCCATCCAACTCATGATCTCAAGCATTTTATGGCCACACTTCCCTGCAAATCACATTGATGGCAAAAATCCAGCTGCATACCTAAGTGTTTTGTCACATTCCTGACCCCAGAATCAAATTTCTCATGTGGGAGGTTGAGCCAAAGGTATGTCCTGACAAACCCCTACAGAAGTAGATTCCTGTCCCTCTCCATCTCCACTTCCCCTTGAAAGTCTGCAGCCAGGGCAAACAGGCAGCTGTGAGCTTCAGGGACCCCCTCCAACTCTACCTAGGGTGAGGGGAGGGCCGTGGCTGCCATCTGACCCAGGCAGGCAGAACAAGAGAGGCCTGTGCAAGCCACCACATGGGCTGCTCCCAGGGCCATCGAAGTTGCAAGCCTTCGCTTTGAAGGAACGTAGACAGACGGAGCTACTCAACCCCCCAAAACAGGGATGGGCTAAAACCCTAGTGGCCTCATAGACAGTGATCCAGATGCACCCTCATTTCCACCAGTGCTCCAGATGAGGCAGTAGGAGAGTGGGCCTTTGGACCTGACACTCCGGGCCCCCAAATTCTTGTCAATAGGGCACCTGTCTTAAGCAGCATGGAGATCTGAGCATCCTGAGTTGAAGAGTCCATGGAGCTTGACCAACATAGTGTGGTCCTCATGTCAGAGAGATCAACCTCCCTTCTTATCTACAGTTACCTCCTACCAGGGTTGTCTTGGGCAGGATAAAAGTCCATGTCCCAGAGAGCACGCATGCTGCTCTGTCACTCCAATCCTTGTGTAGCATAAGCTGGGTTTCCCTGTAAGTCAGCTGAAAGGTCCTGGTAAGTCCAGGACTTCCTATCCAGGCAAGTCCCCATCTTCTTATCATCAAACAACATGAGACAGACATTGTTAATGAGTCATTTTAGCCACCCAGACTTCCACTTGCAGAAGCAAACTGTCCCCAGGGTTCTCCTTTCTACACAAAATCCAAACTTCCTTCATCCTTGGGCACCAACACACATACACACACAAATGCACACAATTGTTTCATGAGTGTGGTAAAATATTTTAACTTTTAAAAATTTATCTTAAAAAATCAATTAAGCTAAATGTATTATCTTAATCTAGTAGTTCTGACATACTATAAATTATATACTAAGTTTACTTTTTCAAAATTTATTTAAAAGCTAACACACACACACACAAAGAAATTAGAAATTATGTCCCCACTTCTAGAAAACCAGTAGGAAGATTTTTCAAAGTGCCATAATTAAGGCACAAGTAATAGCCCCGTTTGAACAAGTAAGAAGCTACTATATCCCTCTGAGAACACTACACAGAAATCATAAGGAAGAAGCAAGTCAACAAGGAGTGCTAGTTTAAGGTTTGAGACTAAAGTCTCCCCTACCACAGAATAGAAAACAACAACATTATATAGCATATAACAGTTTACAAAGCACTTTCACAGCCATATATCATTTGATTATAAGAATCCTTTTATTATAAACCCCATACTGCAGACGGGAAAATGCAGCTTAGCAATTTGCCCTGGTTTATACTTACAAAGTCAGGCCTAATTCCAGTTTTCTGACTCCAAGTCCCTTGATTTTCTACCACACCAGCATTCCTCAAACTTCATTTCATTCCACCTTCATACATTTTTACCAAATCAGCATTCCATCTGTGTAATCATTTCCCTATTATTTACATTTTTAATTGCCTCACTAAGGCATTATGTATTAAGGCTGAATATATTTTAAAATACTCTTCCTGTGAATGTTCATCAATAAAAGATAATCATAAAATTAAAAACAATAAAGCCAAAATGATATTATTAACTTTTAGCTGAATGTTTGCCTGTCAAAATCTCTGGGTCTGGGATCTATTGTCAGAAGGAAGGAAGGAAGGAAGGAAGAAAGGGAGGGAGGGAGGGAGGAAGAAAGAGAGAGAAAGAAAGAAAGAAAGAGAAAGAGAGAAAGAAAGAAAGGTAGGTAGGAAGGAACGGAGGGAGGGAGGAAAGAAAAAGAGGCAAGAAGGAAGGAACAAAGGGAGGGAGGGAGGACAGGACAGAGAAGAAGGCGGAGGAGAAGAAAAGATTATCAAGCCTTAAAGACATACTACCACAAAGCTGAGTCTTTCTCCTTGAGTTAGTCAGAAGGATTGAAAGAAAACTAAAAAGGGAATAATAAGGCCTCCCAAGGTGATTCTGTTGTTATTTAACGCTGTGCTCATGAAGCCCGTGGAGTGCAGCCCACCCTTTGAGAAGCACTGCCTTGAGCCATGCCACACCATGCATTGTGTTAACATGAGAATGCATTTGAAATACCGAAAAGGGATAAACTGTGAGTTTGGGATTAACGTATACAAACTACTATATATAAAATAGATAACCAACAAGGACCTACTGTATAGCACAGGAAACTATACTCAGTATCTTATAATAGCCTATAATGGAAAAGAATCTGACAAAGTGTGTGTGTGTGTGTGTGTGTGTGTGTGTATAACTGAATCACTTTGCTGTACACCTGAAAGTAACACAACATTGTAAATCAACTATACTTCAATACAAATTTGAAAAATAAATAAATAAAAGATTGAAAGGGGGCTCACAGTTCTTGATGGTCCAATATTCGCTTGGACTTAAATAATGTTCTCTAAAGCTCAGGCAGGTTACCCTCAAATTGAGGAGAAGAAAACAGATTGCAGTGAGATGTCTAATGGTCCTCAAATTCTAATATTTGTAAAATCCTAGTCTCTATGAATAGGGAGCATAAAAACAGAGATCATGAATGCAAAAACAGGAGGAAAATGTAGGCAGGCACATCCTAGATAGGAAGACAAATGGTTTGCATTCCGCTTCTCTTTCACAGAAGAACTGTGCAAGGACATTTGAAGTCCACATAATGTCTGTCTTTCCTTTTTCCTTTTCTTTTCCTTATTTTCTATCTTTCTTTTCTTTCTTTTTTCCTAGGGATATTTTTTCAGAGATATTTTAATAGCTGCCAATTCACCCAGTAAGATAAACAGCTATTAGTTTAAAAAATTAATTAATATATATATTAACAAGATAATGAACCTGGACCTTTACTTAACACTCAGAGTTTTTAAAAAAGAAAAAGAAAGAAAGAAAGAAAAAGTAATTGGAGATTGGAGAAAAGGAGAAACACCCCGCATCAAGTAACTTAATGGAATGACAGGGTTTTTTTTAACAGGAAAAGAATGACCCTGAAAATCACCAGCTGGTCAACCTAAATGATATCCTTAGTAATATCAGGGAGCCAATACAAAAGAATAAATTTTTTTAAACACCCCTAATGTAGACTAGCATCCTGAAAGCATTAGAAAATGAAGGCCAAGTGCCTTGCTGGCAGTATTTGAGTGCCAAGCGTAGGAAAAAATGCAAATTACTTGATTCTCAGGAAAGTACTTTATTATAATTCCCTGGAGTTCTTCACACAAAAAGCATCACTTCCTCAGCGAAACAAGTCATATAAAATCTACTTCCACACAAAATAAGCATTTAAAGCGGTTAATGGGGTTCCGTACAACATGCTTCTATGTCAAGACTAAGAAACCTCAGAAATGGTTACATGTTTTTCTACCACAAAAAGGAGTTTTTCCCACCACTGACCAGTTGGGTCTCAGGAGTGACAAAAGAAACAGTGACAATGGCAGTCATTTGTTAATGAGGGCTGTTAGACCAAAAGAACTTTTTGTTTGGTATTGTCCCATTTCACTCCCATTTCCACCAAGAAGAGGCTGCAAGCTCAGGAAACTTAGAGTCAGTTTCCAAATTGGAAAATGTTGCAAATACCAATAAGTAATAAACATGCTCTGCAGACACTGCTCAGCCCAGGCAGGGACAGGGGTAAACCAGATGGTCTTTTCCAACCCAGATTTCGATGATCTACAACAGAACCTGGATGACTAGGAGAAATTGAGAAGCAATTTGGAATCTGCTTTATAAAACAGAATCCCAAACAAAGACATTCAACAAGGCAGAGAAATCTAAAAAGAAATGAAAATGGATTCCAAGTAAGAGTAGTAATCAAGCCAGCTTGAGACTGATAAAGAAACAAAGGTTGTCCCCAAATCACAGCGTTTTGGAGGGGAAGGTGACTTAGAGAGCTGCCAGTCTGGGGGTCACAAGCCCAAATGCATGCTCACCTGGCCAGAGATCAGAAACAAAGCGAGGTAGAAATAGTGGAGACAAGGTTAATTGAAGAGTGCCTGATCTGTCTAAAAGCATTCCAATTAAAAATAAATTGAAATATGTATGTTGACCAAATAAAACAGGTCTCGAAGCCAGTTTAGCCCAGGAGCTTCCTGTTTGTATCTCTGATCGCTGACTATTCCTAACTCTACGCTACTATATACACATGAGGAAACTGAGGACCAGAGAAGTCACATCATCTGATGATAAGCACGGAATAGTGTTTGTAGGTAGCAGAGCCAAAATGATAAGATTATATTACACACTGAGATTAAGTTAAATAGAAAAAATGAAATGACATTAAGGTAAAAATCCTGCATGTCCTTGGATCAGGTGTACTAAGTTCACATGGGTTATTCTTTCAGAGGCCAAATTATATTATCATCTAGCTAAACACAAAGCTTCTGAGAACTGGGGGAAGATGTATGCAAGGAGAGGTTGTATCAAAAAAATAAATTAAAAAATCCTAAGTAGTCAGAGTCAGATATTCAATTTTTCAAAAACAATTGTTAAATCCATAATTAACTTTGTCACAATGGTCCTGAGTAAGATGGCAAATGGAGCTTCTGACTTCCATTTTCCAGACAGGAAAAACGAGGTACATAGAACTCTCACGGCTTTTTTTTTTTTTTTTAATGGATTCTTTAAAGTTACATGTTCAAGGTTCCTTCTAGACACTCCTCAAAGAGCAAGGTAAGGAAAATCCTTTCCATACTTGGTACTGGGGAATAGTACATTTTAAAAAATTGGATAAGTTTAAGACTCTTTTTTTAAAAAGTGAAATTCCAAGGGAAAAAAAATCTCATTGAGATATATTAAGTGGTGTGAAATCTTCCTAGGAAATCCATGAAGTGCAGAGAAGGATGAGAACATCCTCCCTTGGGGCAGCTGGAAACAGATGAGACAAAGAACTGGAAACCTTCTTTCTGGGAGCCCTCCCTCCTGCCAGCCAATGGGACCTTCCTTCCCTGGATTCTGTGTGTCTAAGAAAACACAAATACACACTCCTCAGAAGGAGGAAATGCAGTCTGCACACAGGGCTGGCATCTCTAACATAAATCTCCCCATAGGTGCTGGGCTAAACCTTCAACATGAGGAAATAATATTCGAGTTTTATAGCAGCATAGGCATGATTCTTCCCCCTCCCCCATAAAACTCGCAACATGGAACAACCACATCAAATTATTGCTTTTCAGAGGCCAATTCAAAAACACCAACTTTATCACAGAAAGAATATTCCTTGTGTATGTGATTGCTTCCATTATGTCTTATTTGAAGGGGGGAAATGAAATAAAAATCCTATCGGAGATATTTATAGGTCTCATAAAACCTGATTCACTCTCATAAGCTGCTGTAAGCTCAGCCATCAGGTAAGGCAGAAAAGGCAGGTGTAGTAACCAGCACTGTATTATAGTATATGTGCCTAATTCTGGCGCGTCAAGAAAAATAACCGCATGCTGGAAAAACTTAAGGGAAGTAAGTCAGAAGTAAGACTGGAAAGAAAGGGAACGAGTTGGACATTTGTGTGAGCAAGTCAAGCAAATTCCAAGGATATCAAAGGGGGCTCAGTTTTGGGGACAATGGATATTGCTAGTATTTCCCCACTTCTAAGCACCAGTGACTTCATGAGAGCTCTCTTGTGGGATGGATAAAGGAACACCATGTCCAATGCCCAGCATTCTCCCTGGCCTGGCCTTTCATCATTCACCTTCTCTTAGACATTCCAGAATCACTGGGATCTTAGAGAGACCAGTGATACTATTTAGAAAAAGAGCATTGTGTCACTCTGCACTGTTTTCAACAGGAGGAAGGATGGTTGAAAACGGGGAAGGAAAGAGCATTTGTTGAGTGGATGCCATGTACCAGACACTGGGCCAGAGAGCCAACATGCCTGCGCTTACCTAGGCATTATTAACTCCATTCCACTCATGACAGAATGAGACTCAGAGACGTTAGGTGACTTTCTCAAGGTTCCAGCTCTGTCTGATTTCAAGGCCTCGTGTAATTTGACTACTACAAACACTACGACATTAAGGAGCCCTAGCACAACCCAGTTCTTTTTCAGATGAGAAAACCAAGGCCCAGAAAGAAGACAGACCAGAAAGCTGTTCAAACCCAAACAGTTCCACTGAGTCCCAGGCCATGACCTTTGGCTCTTGCCCTGGTGTCTCCTGCCTAACTAGGAGTCAGTATAAATGTAAAAATTTGGAGTCCTGAGCATACTGCCTGGGTTTGCGTTCTGGCTCAACCACCTACAAGCTGTGTGACTTTAGGCAAAGTCATTTAATAACTCGAACCTCATCTGTAAAGTGGGGATAAGAAGAATATGTATCTCACAGGGTTGGTGTGAGGATTAAATGAAATGATGCATATAAAGTGCTCAGATGAGATCATCTCTAGGAAATATTTGACAGATATTAGATATTATTATGATGCTTATTATGATAATAGGCAGAATAGCCAAGTGGAAAAAAGGAAGAGGGAAGTGTGTTCCACCACTGGTTTTGCAACTCATTTGCTTTGCGGCCACATTAAGACAACTTGCTTAATCTTCCTCTGCCCCAATTTTCTCACCTCTGAACGGGAAATTCTGTAATACCTGTCCATTCCTTAGTTACAAAAAGAATGTGCCGATGACAAGAGATCCTGAGCAAAACACCCTGAGCCCTTAAGAAAAAAAGTTCAATACAGATGTTTGTTAGACTCTCACAAGCCAACATGAACGTCTCCGTCACAGAGGAAATCATATCTTGGTCCATATCAAAGAAAGCAAGGACCTTGATATAGGGAGGCAAATGCACAGGGGAGGGCTGAGCCATCTTGGAACGCAGAAAGCAAAGCCAGAGACGCAGTCTGTCATTGAGCAGCATCTCAGGGAGCTCACTGGAGAATCAGTCCTGCACAGAGGCCTCCTCACAGAAGACATCCTTCACCCCTTAGGCAGGAACTGTGCTCTATTAACAGGCTCTACAGCGGCCATATGAACAAACACTAAGAGCTCAAAAGGTAGGGCTGGGGCAATCTATTTCCACTCCTTTGTGTGATGAGCGAATTTGCCGCCTCTCCAAAAATAAGAGCCAGCACTGTGACCACGCCATTGAATTCCTGCTACCTCGGCTCTGCAAGGTGAGTGTGAAAGCGGGGTCAGGAGCAAGCGAACACTTCCTTGCAGAGCAATTGCTCCACAGCTAATTGCCATTTTCACGGCCGGGTTGAGCTTTCCAAAAGACATCCTTCAACCCTAAGCTCTGAGCTCCTCTCATGATGTTCTCTCTTGCCAACCGTACCCCCATCAAAGACAGTTTATAGATGAAAGGATGTAGCTACAGTACATACATTTTTGCAAACATCACAGTTTGAAATAGAGGCATTTCTAAGGCTTCTTTGTGAACATCGCCACATGCCCACAGTCATTACCACAAGAGCTAAAGCCTTCTATGGACGAGGAGGCAGCCTCCTCGCCTGAATGTCCTCAGCGGCAATTCTTCCACAGTTTATTTTTGCTCCTCTTACTAGAAACATGGGTCCTTTGAAATTCTTTATAAACAAAGTCTACTTGCAAACAGTGAGGTCAGAAAGAAATATGTAGAGCTGCTACCTAATGCCTATCTGGCATCATCCAACAAATGTTTGTGCATGCATCCATCCCTTTAAAACCACAGAGCAGGCTGAGGTAAGTGGAAAATCATGGTCGAGAGCTTGCTGAGAATGAATTATTTGAAGCACGGCATGGTTGGAGTTTAATGCCCACCACCACAAAGGTACCAGAAATGGAATTTGACCAGGTTAAGCAAACCTCTAGTGGGTCATAGGAAATGTGAGCTAAATGAGAAACACTTTAGGGTAAGGGAAAGTAAAACAAGAAAGATGAAACAACACTTGGACAGTTGCTATTAACCGAGGAGCTGGATGAGGTACATCCACTGTCCTGCTTTATTATAAACCTCTATTACACTTAGATTCCAAGTTATACAAGAAATGAAATATTTCCATATAAGTAGTAGCCACCTGCAACTCTGATATCTCTGATATTAACCCTCTATAGATTAATGGCTCAAAGCCTTGGCTGCATATTGGAATCACCCAGAAGCTTTATAAAAACACTGAGGGAGTTCCCTGGTGGCGCAGTGGTTAAGAATCCACCTGCCAATGCAGAGGACGTGGGTTCCAGGAAGATCCCACATGCCGTGGAGCAACTAAGCCTGGGCGCCACAATTACTGAGCCTATGATCTAGAGCCCACGGGCCACAATTACTGAGCCCACATGCCACAACTATTGAAGCCTGCACGCCTAGAGCCCGTGCTCCGCAACAAGAGAAGCCACCGCAATGAGAAGCCCACACACTGCAACAAAGAGTAGCCCCTGCTCACTGCAACTAGAGAAAGCCCATGCGCAGCAACGAAGACCCAATGCAGTCAAAAATAAATAAACAAATAAATAAATAAATAAAATTTATAAAAAAACAAAAACAAAACGACACTGATACCTGGGTTCCACCCAAAGGAATACTGATTTAATTGGTCTGGGGTGCAGCCACAGTTGTGAACCATTACTACAGACATAGTCAAATCTTAAGTCACATCATTAAGCCCTAAATATCTATTGAGTATCTACCACGTGCAAGGCTTTCTAAGAACCTGAAGGGTTATGTATTAAAAGTTTATTATCAAAATTATAACCAAGGCATGGACTCTGCTCTAAATCATGCAACCTAACTGGAAAAATAAGGCAATGGGGAAAAAAAAGAAAAGAAAAACTATACTACAGGACAAAACTGAAAAGCATCATGAGGAAGTAAAAAGTTCTACACAAGAGTATAGAAACAGCAGCAATTACTGTTGGCCAAGGGAAAGCGAGGGAGTTTCCTGGAAGATGTGGCAACCATCTGAAAGTTAAAGGATGGGTAGAATTTGGACAAAGAGACTCAAAGAGGAAGAAGAAGGAAAAGGCTGAAGGAAATGACATAAATGAAGAGAGAAGCAGGAAAAGTACAGTCATTCAATTTGGATGGCGGTTACCGCACATGGTAACAAAGGGGGAAACTTGTGACTACTACCTAGACCCAGTCTTGGAACATCGTGACTCTTAGACATTTGGCCTCATCGTATGTAAAAGAGGGCCCCATTGACAGTTTGAAGCATGGTGATGGAGGCAGAAAGTCAGTCCAGCTGAGGTGATGGGGCTGCCCTGGGGCAATGGCAGAGCAAGAAGAAAGTGGTAGACCATGGTGACGTACTGTAAGAACCAAATCAATGGGATTTTTCAACCAATCAGAGTGAAGGGAAAGAGAGGAGCCAAAGATGGCTGGACCTTCAAACCTGGATCACAGAAGAAAGGTCAACTCAATAAAAGAAACAGGGAAGCCAGGAAAAGGAGGAAAGAAGTTGACGAGTTCAAGCTTTGGGACATATTCAGCTGAGGTCTTCATGGGACAACCCCAAAAGCCTTAAGTGTCAGCCCCAGGTTTCCAGTTCAACAATGTGGGCCTGAAACTCAGGAAAATATTGGAGTTGGAGCTGTAGATTACAGCTTTGAAGAAATAAAGAAGTCTCCATTTGGGAAGAAATCTTCAGTTTCTAAGATTTTAGAGGTGAAACCAATCTGTGAGCCAAGTTCCAAGAGAGAATTTTCACCATCATAACTATACTAGAGATTGGGTGGAGAAGGGCCAAAAGTCACTGAGCAGAGTGAAGAGCACCCTGCGTTTCCTTTCCTCACTAGGGACACTGAAAATTGAGCCTTGGCTTCACCCTCCCACCCCATAAGGACTTTTTAAAAACCGCACAGAAGTTGTCTCTCTTCCCAACTGCTTATCACAATGTGCAATGTTTTTTGTTTAAATTTGTAAAACATTACAACCTCACTGCCCATCCAACCCTCTCAAGAAATTTTAAAACACTTCAAAAGAGATTTTTCTGAATTGGCACATGATAACTGCTACAGTTTCACGCAGTCCCTTTGTTGGCAAGTTGTCAGAGACAAAGCATTTCAAAACTTCGCATTTGACGCTTTCCACATAAAACCCCAGTTCTATCATCCATCCAACTCCCTACCGCATACATCTCAATGCACCCTTCTTACTCTCGCTCCGTTTGTTATCATTTAAGTGACAGCACTTTTTTTCATAAGGCTGGAGTTGCAATTGGGGGCTTTTGTTTTGTTTTTTCAGTACAGTGTACATTTTCCAGGTTACCACACATTATTAAAAATGGAAAAGAGATTAAATTACACACATAAGCTTTCTCCAAGATATTCAATATCTTGGTTTAGGGCCCAGACAATTCAAAACTTCCATGTACTAGTATTGTTCAAAGTACAATGGGGGTTTTCTTGCTTCCCTTTAAGGGGAGAGGGGGAAAGAGAGAGAAGGAAAGATGAGAAGTGACTCAAAGTATATTCAGAACAGTGTGATGAAAAGCAAGCAAACTGATTTGGGCATCTGAAAGAGTACTGGGCCTGGGACCACCATCCATGTTAACAACAGCTGGGTGACCTTGGAAGGTTCAATGCTTCATCTGGCTTCAACAATCATTTGGTCCTAGCCTAGTGTTTTAGAGTTAAAGAAACCAAGACCCTTTCAGGATTTGAAATTCTAAGATTCTCTGGGTCTAGCTTTGGTACAAGGCCTGGGGCCTGACTTTCAATATGACCTCAGGAAATGTCAATAAACCCATATTCAGAAATAGATATTGCATATGGCTCTACATTAATTATTTTAATTACCTATAATCATTTCCGAATGACACAGACATGGATGCTGTTTCCTGGTCATTATGGACATGCGTATTCATTCACACTGTCGACTCATCTGCCCTAAGAGGGCCACCAGCCCCATTACACCATTAGCTAAAAAAGCCTAAGAAAATTTAGTAAATCTCAAGTATGTTTTATAAACAAGGTTGCAACGAGGTGGGTAAGTACAGAGGGGCATGGGTCAGTGTTCAAATACTGGACTTAAAATCTCTTTTTTTTGGCAACGGTGTTCTAATACTGTATTACTTAATTCTGAACATGCTCACTCTCCCCTACTGAAGTCAAGCTCATAGAGGGCAGAACTATATCCAATTCAAATTCGCATCACCCAAACAGTATTTTGCACATAACCAGAGCAAAGGAATGAAGTACTGACTGTGAAATATTTTCCATATTTTAATATAAACAGAGAAAAGCCCACAAGGTGTGACTGACTGCCTCTACCAGCTCAGAGGCATGACCAATCTTAGGTAAAAGCCTGTTCCAGTAATGCTCAGTCAGGAATGGTATCACTATGAAATCAGAAGTCACTCCCACCTCAAGCAGGCTGATTCCAGACTGATCACAAAGCTGCTGCTGACCCCCCGCTGTCCATCTCTATGTCACGCATGTGGTGGATGGGGCAGCTGGAAGCTGCTCTAATGGAGAGTGCAACGGACACAATACACTTAGCAGGACCAAGTTCTCAGGGTCACAGCAAAATACCGAGTGAGGAAAACAAAAAGGATTCAAGGCAGGAGAAATGATTCTCCAAATTAGCAGCAGAAAATGAAGGCCAAGGAACAAGAAGGGAGAGGAACAAGATCATGACCGATCTTAGGTAAAAGCCTGCTCCAGTAATGCGATATTTGATTTGGGGAACACTTAAATTAAACTAAGTAAGGATAGCTTCTCACGCGGGCGCTCTAAAATGAGCACACAATATAACTGGGAGGAGGAGTGTTTCTTAACTTGTGGATGTTGCATGTAACGTTAATGATTAGATGCTGTATCTTGCTCCACCGACTTTAACACCATTAGTACTTATAGAGCTTCCTAATCACTGTACTAGGTAAGATTTGGCAATTTGGGTTAAAATATTTCCACCTGTTTATACTAAGCAAGCACTCAGCTAATTTGGGGAAACAAAGGGGTTTATTTGTAGAGAGATAAATCTCCACCCCTCACCCTTCTGGCACCGCTCAGGTTACGTTGGGGAGCTGTCCTAAACTTTCAGCAAATCCCAATTCCAAACATACATGCTAACTGATAGATTGAGTGAAGCGGAATCACAGAGGTGTTCTCTGCATTCACCAATCATGGAGTCCAGCAAAGGTGATTTAAAACCCCTTGCACGCTACTGACAAACTGCAGAGATAGCGGGTGTCTGCCACCCGATCTGGCCAGCTATCCCATCAACATGAGCCAGTTCGGACTGGCCAGAGGAAACTGTCTTCTCTCCCAAATAAGCACACAGTGATCAAAGAAGACTGCATTGCCTTCTCGTACTCAAAAAGTTAAAATACAGGAATTCTCTGAAGGGAGAAGAATCTGAAGATTTATAAGAGAATGGCTACTGAAAGCTCCATTAGGACCTTCTCTAAACTATTCCCGTTTAAGTGGAGAGGCAAATAGCCTCCACTGGCATTTATATTTAGAATGGGCTGGGAGAGAGGAAGAGCACATTTTGAACGCTGAAGGTCTCTGACATACCCATACATAAATCATTTCAGGGTGAGGTGTCACATCTTCTGCTCTGCCCTTTAAATGGATTGGACCCCAACATCACATCCTCCTCAGGGTAGGGAGTGGGGGTGGGAGTTTCATGGAGAACAAAGAAGTCACCACTTCCTTTATCCCCCCAACTAAAGACAGATGTAGTAAAAACATCTGCGTTGTAACATTCACTCACTTTAAAATACCAAACTGCAAACAGGTAGACTGAGTGATAATGTTTGAGAATCCCTAAATCTACACAAAGATGTATCTATTAAAAAGAACATGGAAATTAAAATTAAAAAGAACATGGAAAGGCCAAGTGTGTGATAGATGGCATTCACATGTGCTTTCATTTGTAAAGCTACATTTATTGAGTGACTGCATCCTTATTTAGAAAATCTGGAGAACAGGGGCAGTTCTGATTTTTTTTTCATCTATCAAGTCACTGTTTCAAATTTTTAAAAAAAATAGAGTTATGGTAACTAAAGAGCACACAAATCACATACAAAAAAGAAAAAAAAAAGCCAGCTATTTTATCCTTTCAGTGTGGTTAGCAAGGCTCCTTTGTGTCTACAAATTTCCCTGGGTGGTGCTGTTGCCAAGAAATTCTAATTCATGACAAGGTTTTCTGCAAATTGGGGACAGAGGCAAACCTGCGGATGCAAGGACCCTACAGTTTGCTTTGTCTTTCTGGCTGAGACAGCACCAGGCTGCTCGGGCCTGTAGAAGGCAGTGCAAAGGCAAGATCCCAACATAGGAGAAGCGATGTAGCTCACAGATCAAATCCCATCCCTTGCACCATGAGGCTGTTCTTGGCAGGCAACCATTTTTGTAAGTTGTCCCCTAGAGATGCTTCATACCAAAGGCCCTTGTAAAAAGTGTTTCAGGGTGCCTGAAACCAAGATGAAATTGCAGTGTTATGGGGACGCTGTAGTTCTTACAGTAGCCAAGTATGCCATTAGTTTAAAACAATGGGGGAATGGGGGAGGAGGGAGGAATGTTCTATGATTTATTTATTTGTTTCCAGTAGCAGTGGAAAATTTTCTCTGAGCAAAAAGGAGGCCTGAAACTGACCCCATCTGCCAATTATGAATCAGCATTAACAACAAGCATAATTCCATAAGAGTTTTCAAGTAAACATACCATGCTCCTCACTGGCATGAAGCAAAGCTAAGTGCAAATAAGACTTAGAACATCATTACTTGACCTGCGCTCATGAAATAGCAGTCTAGGTATAAAGAATATACCCAAATTCTAAAAGTCTTTGTAGCTTCCCAAAGTAAAATAACCATCAGTATTGTACCAAATCCTCTTTTATTTTCCAAGCCAGCAGTGGGTCCAGAAAAATCATGATTCTAATGGCAACAAAACTCATGAATGGGTCCCCCTTTATCCATCATCAAGTGGTACCCTATATGCTACTCTTAGTTTCTGTCCTACCTTTGACTTTTTCCTACTTTTGCTCAGACAGTTCTTGGAAATTTTCCTGCAAGTTTCCAAAGAGCTTAAGGCTGGTAGCCTTAAGAGTTGTGCGTCAGCTGAATTCCATAAAATAATAGACCACATAAGCACAGTGTAATTTACAGTTATATGACAGGCAGGGATGATGTTACTTGGGCCAAATGCTTAAGTATGCAGTCAGAGCCCAGGAATGGAGAGCTGTTAATGTAGGATGTCCATCTGGATTTAAAAATTACACCAACAATGGTTTTCATAGTTGGAGCTGTATGAGACTAAGACAATATTGCCCAAAAACCCAATGTCAAAATGACGACCCCTGTGACAGGAGGGCCATGACAAGCTCACTGACTATTAAGCAGAACAATTATCCCAGACTTGAGTTTAAAATAAAAACTCCAAAGAGTCCATCCTTAATTTTCAAATGCACAGATGGTCTTGAGTTTATCATCCAAGCCACTCTGTTTCTTACGAACCAAATCAGACTACTGGAATCTCTGGACTTCGCTCATCTCCTCAAGGTACACTGTTCACTTTCAGGAGTACATCTAATAACTGCTCCTCATTTGACCTCTAAAATCTGATTACCCCAGAGCATCAGGAAACTTCCTCCTGCCTGGGGTTCTTTGTAGCAACCTTCTTGAGCTGATTTGAGCACAGGAGCCTTAAAATTTCACCATGTGATGGTTGATTTAGAACCAACAGTTGCATATAACCACACTCCCCTCCTTTATACTCAGAAGAGGCAAGAGGGAGGGGGCAGGTAGAGGGAGGAAGGAAGAGACAGAGGTTGGAGGTTATGTCATCAGCAGGAACTGGAAGGCACAGTCACCTTTACAGAAAGCATTTGTGACTACAGAGCCCACAGAAGAAAGCTCCTTGGAACGATATCTCATTTAGGACCGTGTCCTCACAAGTTATGTTTCAGTATGGATTATGAGCATGCCTCTGAAAGAGCCTGGCAAAGGGTTTTAAGCTGAGGGCATTTGGCAGTAGGAGAGGATTAACGCAAGAAATAGGGGGGTGAAAATTTCTTTGCCCACAGATACAAACTAAGCTAGAGATGCCCTGAAGGAGGTGAGATGAAGGATGAGGTGGGTGGGAAGCGAAGAAGGCTTCTAAGGAAACAAAAGATCCAATACATCCTCTAATTATCAAACCAATGATGTTTCTTTACAGATCTAGACCTTCTCAAGGATGCTCTAACCAGATCTAGAAAAGCAGGTTTCCTCTGGAGAGGCCTTCCCCCAAAGCAGGCTTTACTACTGTGAAATCTTGA
This sequence comes from Monodon monoceros, assembly GCF_005190385.1. NCBI lineage: Eukaryota > Metazoa > Chordata > Mammalia > Artiodactyla > Monodontidae > Monodon > Monodon monoceros. The sequence goes on along the minus strand of NW_021703772.1, from coordinate 28,989,447 downwards.
ACCAAACAAAGTTGGGTGATTCATCAGGAGGGAACGTTGTAACAAATAAAGCCAACTTTCTTCCCTCCAACCCTGCTTAACAGTTAGTCACAAACAAGGGCTGCCTTGGGCAGGCTGACTAAATCAACAGATTCTCTTCCCTAACCTGTCTAGACAGTTGTTAATAGGCAACCGATTCAACACCAGTGGGCTGACAGTGTGAAATGAAGACTATTTCAGAAAATGAGATTCTGGCAACCTTTTGGTTTAATTAGCATGTGAAATAAAAGCAGGAAAAAGCTCTAGTGAGACCCTTCGTGAGATAGTCTCATCAAGGATGGGGGAAAGGATGCACTGGAGAAATGCCTTCTGCTAGAAACATGTGAGCTGTGCGTGCGTTTAGAGAAAGACAAAGTCAAACACATCTGCCAGCATCCTTGGGCAGGAATGTATGTGTGGAAGCACAGACACCAGAGGCCAGTACCTGGAGAAACTCCAGCCTCGAAATCAGGAGAGAACAGCAACTAGCAACAATGGTACACAGGATAGGCTCCTTATACCACAAGCCAAACCTCACTCGCTAAAGCAGCAACTGTTACATCCCAGGCTCAAACTGGCAAATCCCGCTTTGGATCCTGGCGGAGGAAATTCAGCCGTTCATTAGCCTTAACAAGCTGCTGTCATGGAGCAGAGAAGTTACATGAGCAGCCACACACTAAGCCTCTTGCCGCCCGCCCCAAGGGCAAGCACGTTTCTCCCAGACGGATTGTGCACGTTCACACTTCCAATGTGCAAATCCGAACTGTCTTCTTGCACGTTCCATGATGCACACTGTAGAATTCTGAAAGAATGTTCGTGTCCCTCCATCCCCACCCACCATCTTTCCTGCAGAATGTCCCCTCAGCAGCTCCTAATCCTTACCGAGAAAACCACTGTTTCCGCAGCAGATCTTGCACTTTCCACTAACCAGCACTTTCTTTATTCCACTTCACAAAGCCCAGTGAACTTGTCACCAGCCCCGCTTCCCCCTCACTGGGACGCCTAGCCAACTTGGCATCGGTGCCCTTCAGCATCTTAGGAGTTTCTTGACTAGTCCTCTAAAACAAAGTCAGAGGCATGGAAGCACACACCACCCTTTGTCGGAGGTTGTGCTAAGTGGAGAGGCACACCAAACGAAAGAGAAGCAAGGACACCCACAGAGGGTGTTCTCCTTCCGAAGACACCGCACTGGGGAAACCTACAATGCACGGTCAGCATGAGACAGACACATCTTCCCGTCCTCTTCCGAGATATCTTTGAGTATCCTTTATCACTGGGCTCCTCTTCCTTCTGCCCAGCTTCTAATCTCAAAATCAAGTTCCTATTCTTTACTGATACTCGCTAATTACTAGGAAAACACTCCGCTTTGCTCCTACCCCCTCCCCGCCATCTGACGGTCGTTAGCACCAGTTGAAAGAGATGAACCTGATTTAAGGTACCAAGGAGGTAGAGCTCGTGCATGTAGGGACGCGGTACCTGTCTGTGATGGCTCGTAAAGCCCCAAACCACCTTCCCACCCGGCTCCTCCGAACCCCAGAAGTTAGGCAGGTCTCTGCTGGGGGGCAGTGAGCCGCACAACGTGTGCGCAAGGATGTGTGTTGGTGACTGAAACGCAGGCAGCTCCGACCGGCCGCTCAGCTCAGCACACTAAGGGGTTAGGGGGTGGGTGGAGAGGTAAGCAGATGACTGTTTCCGAAAACATTTTAAACAACAGACAGCCAAAAGGGGGGGGGGAATTAAACAAACGAACAAACAAAATTCAACCCCAAGCCCACACCAACGCAGCCCCTGCGTCTCCGCCGCCACCACACGATTTACACAAGTAATTTAAATCATTCACCTGCTGCCAGGTCTCCTCCAGGGATGGCAAAGCTGAGAAGTAGCCGGTGTCGTGGACAAGTTGTAGCTCCTGGAATATACTATAACTAGCCAACACGTCCATGCTGCTGCTGCCGGGCAAAACGGGAGGAGAAACCCTCCCCCGAACACAGTTGGGTCTGTTTGTTTGTCAGTCTGTCTGGCTCACCCCCCAAGGAGGCAGACATCCAGTGGCCCTTTTGTTTTGTTTTGTTTCAGTCAACTAAAAAGGAAAAAAAAAAAAAATCAATGCAGAAGAGAGGGAGAGAGGAGGTGAGAGAGGAGAGACTGAGTGGGGTGGATGGAGAGAGGCATCCAGCGTGTACAGTGCAGACGGCTGCCAGGAAAAGGGGACTTCACGGGAGTAACAATTCCCTTCCAGGGCTCTAATCACTCCAGCTCGTGGATCAGGAAGGGGGATGCAAACTCACTGACACGAAGCTGCCATCTATTTCTGCAGCGCTGTTCGCTCCTAATGCAATCTTTGCTCTTTATTTTGGGAGGTGGCATTTTTTTTTTTCTCGCGATCGCTTCTCTCCCCCTCTTTCCTTCCCTCCCCACCCCCATCCCCATCCTTGCTAGTTTGTAGTCTCTCCCCCCCCTCCTCCTTTTCTCCTCCTCCTGCTCTTCCCCCTCCCCAAACTCCCTCCCTCCGCCCGGCTCTCCGCGCAGCCGTGGGATCTCGGAGGAGGGCGTCCATTAGGCCGCGTGTGACCATGTATGGTAAACAGGGGGCTCATGAAGTCACTGAGGACCAATGGGAAGCGTGGAGCAGGGCCTGGGGCGGGGCTTGGCCCTGGCGGAGGGCGCGGATTGGCACGCTGCGAATCTCCCTGCTGCCTTACAAGGCGGTGCGAGGCGAGCTATTTTTAGAGGGCTATATAAGGGGGCTGAAGAGGCTGTGCGGCGCCCGGGGAGCGCGAGCGCGAGGGACTGGGAGGGTCGCGGCGACACTTGCACGGGCTCCCGGTACGCTGAGGCGACTGGGCTCGGGCCGCACGCCGGCCTCCGACCTTCGCTTGGGTGCCAGGTGGAGCCCCAGGCGGCCGGAGCCTGCGCCCCTCAGAGGGGAGAGGGTCGCGTATCGCCGTTCTGGCGTGGACGCGGCCGGTTAGGAGGTGAAAGTCCAGAATGCGGGGTTAGGATGCCTCCCGGAGGAAGAGCGAGTCGGGAGGACGAGGAAGCCGGCGTGGGGAGGAGGGCAGGCCACTTCCCACTCCGCTTCCCTTCTAGGCCCGAGGGCAGGGAACCGCGAGGGCGGGGCACCGCAAAGGAGTTCCGCACTTCCTCAGAAATAAACCGGGGGTTTGGGAGGAGGGCGGAAGAAAGAAAAAGTCACCAAAAGCCCCTTCATGAATTCCCCACAGGCTGCCAGGGTGCCGAGAAGAAGCGCCAGAGGAGGAAGCGCCACACAATGGAGCAGAACAAAGGGGAATACGCGAAAACAGCGGCGGGGGCCCGCCTCGCGCGCCGCACGCAGGCCCCGCCCCCAGCCCCGCCGGCGCCCCAGTGCGTGCCGCCGCGCCCCGCCCCACCCCGCCCGCCCAGCCTTCTGAGCCGACGCCGGGGACCGGGCGGGGGTTAGACTTGCAGTTAGAGTTGATTGGAACTGGACGTTTTGCTGGGGAGTGTGTTAAAGACAATAGAGGGAATCCTTGTAGACGTGGGGTGCAGGCAGGAGCCGGCAACTTGCTTGGGGGCTTAAACGTGAGACTTCCCATGCGGCTTGGAGAGAGGGTGTCCGTCTGCCTAGCTACGGTGGTGAGGGGAGGACCTGAATTGCACTATGGCGCTGACATATAGAGATGTATAGATAGAGAGCCTATTATCTCTTAGCTGAACTACGCACGTTGTGAGGGTTGACCGGTTGTTTGCTTGACCTTAACTGGTTAGTGTGGTTAAAGCTTCCCCAAAATGCAGTGTGAGCTGAACTTCCACTTTTGGAATGATTGCAGAATTTGGTACTTATTCTGAAATGAGAAACTTAAATTCAACTCATAATGGAAGAAACACATCCACCTTAATCGCCCTTCTCAGCTGTCTCTCCTTCTGACTATGTGGGGCTCCATATCACAATATTTCGAAAGTTCTACTTTATAGAACAAACACAGTTTGAAGTTCAGTATTTGCCAGGGGAAATTAAACGGGAATTATTGAGTTGAGGAAAGTCTAGTTTATTTGCTTTTTGATGTCTGGAATTCTGTTGGTCAGATCTCCAGCATCCAGTGTATAATTGGTGAATGTACTGTAAGTGTGTGTGCATGGAATGTACAAGGATCTTGGTACATTTAGCATTATGTATTATACACATTCGTGGTGCTAGGGGATAAATGGTATGAAAAGGGTAAAAGTCCTACACGAATAAAGTGATATGATAGCACACATATAAGTGCCAGTATGAGAAGTCTGCGTGGGCCTTTCCCAGAAGTGGAAAACCATTTAGAGCCATCACATACCAATTAATGCATTAACTTGATCCTGATGGCCATTGATACTGCCACTTACTACTGTGTGACTTTGAGCAAATTACTGGCTCAGACCCTCTGGCTACCCTTCTCAGACACAGGAAAAGTGGTATCTGCCTTGCCTGATTGTTACGAACAATCAAAATTTTATAATGTTTGTTAACTCACCTAGCATAGTGTATCTGGTGCTAATAGGTGAATACTAAATGTTAGCCATCATTATCTTCTGACTTTAGCTGAGTAAATTAAATAATATCTGAACCAATCAGGCTTGTAGGGGGATATACCAGTCTTAGAGAAGAAGAATGTAGAAACCTCTTGCCAGTTTGGAATAAGGTCTTCCCCTGCAACCCAACATGCTATCCTGATTGTGTGTGGGGATGGGGAAGAGATCACTGACAAGTACTGGGGCAGAAGACATGTTCAGGAGTAATAGGGGAGGGAAAGGATCTTTGGCTCAGCGGCCATGGCTCACGGGACCAGCCGCTCCGCGGCATGTGGGATCTTCCCGGACCGGGGCACGAACCCGTGTCCCCTGCATCGGCAGGCGGACTCTCAACCACTGCACCACCAGGGAAGCCTGGATCTTTTTTTTTTTTTTTTGAATTTTATTTTATTTATTCTGTTATACAGCAGGTTCTTATTGGTTATCTATTTTATACATGTTAGTGTATATATGTCAATCCCAGTCTCCCAATTCATCTCACCATCACCCAGGGGAGGGAAAGGATCTTAAATGTAGGAAACGCAAGAGGCAAAAAGCAAGGCAAGACCAAAGAACATAATTTGTTTGAGACTCAACTGAACTTGTTTTTTGTTTTCTTTGTGTTACACTATTACCATTTTCAACAAATTATGACATACCTGTTAACTTTGAGGATATTAAGCACAATGTGCCAAGCTGTATGGGCACATAAACATTTTCTATGCTGTGTCTTATTTCATCCTCATGGCAGCCCCAGCGTAGGTATTTTTATTATCCCCAACTTTATGGATAAAGATACCCAGGCTTGGAAATACTAAGTTGGTCAAGGTCACACAACCAGGAAGCAGCCAAACAGAGGTTCAAATCCAGGACCACCTGACTTCCAAGACTGTGCTCTGCATGGGGCTCTCTGCAAGGTGAAAGACTTGAGTTTCTTGGCTTTAAGTCAAGACTTGTTTATAAAAATTGCTTGGGTGTGGAGAGGGAGGCTTCCATTGAGGTTTTTCACATGTAAATATCAGCCATCCAACTTATAGAAGAACTCAACCAAAATTTTACAATGTAAATCCTAAAAACCTCATTATGAGTTTTTTCAAAGCTTTATAGATTAGAATTCTAAGAGATTTATGTAACAAGGCGCTCCTAAAGGCATATTTTCAGTATTAGTCATATTTAGCTACTTATAATAGCCTAGAGACCCTAGGTTCACATTGCAAAGCACATGGAAAGAATCCGAATGTACAAAATAATCAACAAATTAAGATCACAAGGGAAATTTGGCAGCCAAGCAAACCAAAAATAAAGAGCACTGCTACAACTACTGCATACTGAATGCTTTCTCTGTACCTGGCATTTTACACATGTTCACATCTAATCTTCACCACAATCTTGTGAGGGAGCTATTACTGCTCCATTTTCACAGATGAAGATACCAAAGTTCAGAGTGGGCACATAATTTGCCCATTGTCATATGTCTCTCAAGTGGCAAAAGCAGATTTAAATATAGGTCTGGCTCCAGGTTGACTCCAAAGTCTATGTCCTCTACATGGGTTGCCTTAGAAGATACTGATGATACTTTTTAAAGTATCACCCTTTGGAAGTGATCCTGTAGGAAACACCTAAGAGTAAATAACAAGTTACCCCCCAAGAACTGAGAAATGAGGATATTTTATAAACAAAATAGTAAAAATTCAATATGCAAATAGAAACAATCAAGACATTAGACTGTTACTACTAGAAAAGTTCTGTGTCATTAGTACAGAAAGTCCTTAATATCCTATTGTGATTAGCACTGGGAAAGCCTCAAAGTAAATCTACTTAACACACGGACCAAATTTTAGAGCAGTTAGTGAAAAAAGGTTTGCTGGGGACTTGTCTTGAAAATAAAACTCAACATTTTAAAAACACATTTATTCTATCCTACATTGAACAAAATTGATAAGTACAACCATGTGCTAATTATAGAATGAATAAATAATAAATCAAGATGATTATTGTTGGCTTAAATTTTTCCTAAGCATTGTGAAGCACCTTACAACATGCTTTATTTCATATTTGACTTTCAGAGAATAATAAAAAAGAGGGTCACTTTTTGTAAAAATGTTTCAGAGTTTCTTCAGTTTTCCCAAGGGTCTCAATTAGTTCTTTGCTATTCAAACTGTTCTCTTCTGAAGTATCAATATAGTCATCAGCCCAGTTGATTTTACCTTCATGTGTTTAACTCGGTAGATCCTCATGTGCCAGTTTTACCAACCTCACTTTCACTGACCTTACACCTTTTGCAAGATTTGCAATAGAACTGAATGTGTTTGCATTGTGCTGTAAATGTTCACCATCATTGTGTGTGTGTGTGTGTGTGTGCGGGGGGGGGAGGTGTTTAAAAGAGGTGTTTGAATGGGGTATTAATTTATAAGTGGCCATATCATTAATAATACTTTCATATACCATTGACTTTTGCTTCTCTTTACAATCTTACTATAGTGGAACAAAGTGTGAGCTTAGGCAGCAGGCTTTGTTTGTATCAGAGAAAATAAGAGTGACAAGGAGATGGAAATGGAAATGCCAAAGAATGCCAAAGACTCTCTGAGAGACAGTTTGAATCTGAAAGGAAATGTATGTGGCCATACATACAATGACATGCATACATACATACAACCAGAGAGTTATTTCATGATTGAAAAAAAAATGGCAGCTTCCTCAGGCCTCTCATGTCCTGGACAAAATATTCCTTGAGAATACACATCTCTTCTTGTTTTCATTCTCTACTTACTTTCAGCTCATAATTTGGCTTCCCACTTGTTCTGCCTGCAGGGAAAGAATGTGCTGGTTACAACCACAGGAGCCTGGTGGTCATTGTGACAGTTCTGGTTGTTTTTGTCCACACAAAGTCCTTTTAGTTGTACGTGTGTTCCTCGTGAGTTCAGTGAGCATGGGTCTGACTCCCTGGGTGTGTTCAATTTTGAGACTCTTCCATGTTGAGGTTTCTGGACATGATGGGTAAAAAACAAACACCACCACCAACAAAACCCTTTTCTCGGTGAATTAACCAAAAACTCTTGGCACGTAGCCTGCTGATCTCCAGAAAACATCCCAATCTTGCCACTGACTCTTCAGAATTCTGTGGGTATGTTATAGCTTAATAAAAACATTTATTTTTTTAATCAGATGGTAAAGTCAACCCTGAATGTTGACGTTGCATTGCAGTGGGCTATGCTAAAATGATTAAGGGGAATACCTGGGGTGCATCACCAGTGATGGGCATGTTGTTCTGATGCAAGAAGGCAGGCTATTTATTGCTTAATAAAAAATTGACTCACCGCAATGATAAAGAGAAGGAACTCAAGAATTCAGCAAAAGTTCACTGTCAGGAACGTCCTGTCCAGACCTTAGAACGTTGGACATTTAATGCCATTATGACCTATGACGCATAATTCCTATGGAGATTAATGACGGTAGCCACATTTCCAGCCTGAGCTACGAGCACTTAGAAGTGTCAATATTCTCCAATGAAAAACAAAATCATCAACTGAATTCAATCAGTCATTCAACATATATTATGCAAAATATTCAGTCATTCAGCATATATTATGCAAAACATTTGGTCATTTAACATATATTATGCAAAGTGCATAGGTTGAAAATAGAATGGTAAACACAGACATGTTTACCACTGTAAACAATGTCAGATAGTAGAGCTGTATCTCAGAAGTTATAAAAAGCATTTGAAGTATCTAGTCCTACTTTGACAGGTCCACTGCTTCCCTCAACAATATTCCTTCCAGGAGATGCCCCGTTGCTCCAATGATGGGGAAATCCCAGCAGGCACTGGGATAAACCACTATGACTGAGTCTGGCTGGCTAATTTTTCCCATCTGAGAATAGCATCACAAGCTATTCAGGGGTTTCTGGACAAGGATTTTGGAAAAGAGACTGGTAGAAGATGAGAAAAGATTTTAAATAATAAAAAGAAGAATTCCTTTGACTATGTAATGATAGAAATGCCAAGACAGTTGTGAAGCTAGTGAGAAATTAAGTTGCTAATGTTTTAGGGATTATTGTCCTTTTCAGTGTGTGAGGCAGTTTGTAGGACTGTGTTATGTTTCATCCTGAACAATTTTTATTGTGACATGGTGAATACAGCACAGCATTACTATTAATGTATAAATATCACTGTCAATGTTTTATCAGGATATTATCATTTTTCTTTTACATATGCCATTTCCAAAGGGTTTGGTACACATTTAATGGGATTTAACAGCAGAATGCATCTCAGATTTGGTAATGGAAATCAATGAGAGGATAAGATTGATTTGATAGAAAGTCTGGACGGCTAACTTTGCTGACAGTGACCATTCCTTTAAGTGAGGGATACCTATTCCACAAGTGCCCAATGATAAGTTTTTATGTGGATGATAGATCTGGGTAGTTTGGAAGATTAATAATGTCAGCAGCAGTTTTTTGCTGACTGGTTGCTCATTTGCATTTCACCGACTTTGCTTTACCAGAAGGATGCTTATCTGAATGGTTAGAAGAGTCAGCTGAGTCATAGTTTTTAATACTGGTTACTGCTTTTCTCAGGAGTAAGCAAGGCAAATGCCCTAAACTTCCATTTATGCAGTCCAAACGGGAGGGGCCAGAGGAAATGCCTCAGTGTCCACCTCAGAATGCTTCACAGCCCTCTCCCAGCTCTCATCATCTCCCCCTACTGCTTTGCAACGCTCAAAAATTGTTCTAAGCGATCATCAGCATCATCATATTTTGGTCATGCCCAAGCTGGTTCCCATGTATGACATGCTCCTCTGCTTTGCTGGGAAGCTAGGGAAATCCCATTTGATGAAGACCAACAGTGAGTATAACTCAGAGAGGCTCACTCCTTCCACCCAATTTGCCCAGATGTGAGATTCAACCCAACTCCTCTGTGCCATACATTAACCTATCCTTTGCTTTTCTGCAATATCGATTCTTGATCTTTGAGGATGTTCTTATTAAACCCCTCTTAAGTGTTATTGTCCTTTCCACATGTTCATGTGCATCATTGCCCTTTTGAGATTATAAATTCTTAGGGAACATTTGTCTGATCACCCTGTAGAGAATCTAATATCTGTTATGATAAGCACAAGCTTTTTTAAAAACTAACTTTAAAAAGATCATACAAAATATTTTTAGTAAAATTTAAAAACAATATTACTCCTTCTCCAGTATTGTTAGGACACTATTGTTTGTGCTGGCTTCTGTTAGGTTGACCTGAGCAGGAGGAAGTGGCATTACCTCAAATGATGTCAAATATGGTTGAAAGAAAAAAGATCTAAGGCTCCTGGCAAAATTCTCTGTAATTAAAATACAAAATCTGGGCTTCCCTGGTGATACAGTGGTTAAGAATCTGCCTGCCAATGCAGGGGACATGAGTTCGAGCCCTGGTCCAGGAAGATCCCACATGCCACGGAGCAACTAAGCCTGTGCACCACAACTACTGAGCCCACGTGCCACAACTACTGAAGCCTGCATGCCTAGAGCCTGTGCTCTACAACAAGAGAAGTCACTGCAATGAGAAGCCCTTACACCACAACAAAGAGTAGCCCCAGCTTGCTGCAACTAGAGAAAGCCCATGCCCAGCAACAAAGACCCAATGCAGCCAATAAATAAATTAATTAACTAAAATTAATTTTAAAAAAAATTTTAATACCAAAATCTACATAAAGTATATGAGACATGTTGTCAAAGAACCCACTTTACTGAGTGATTCAGAGATAATGTGTATTTTTAAATAAGGTACTACATAGTCTATCAGGAAACAGCCACTGTTACATTTGTTACATTTTAAGAGAGACTGTAATCTTGAATATTGTAACATTTCACAAAGTGTTGTAATAACAGACTTTTCTGGGAAAGTTAGCAAAAAGGAAGCTGGAGAATAGAATTTTTTAAATTTGAGTTTCTTTTATAATGACCTGGGGTACAGGATGTCCTGATGCTAAATGACCTTTAAAGATCACTTAGACAGACTAGAAAGAGATCTACTTTAGTAGCTTGAAAGTAAGTTATTTGGCAACCTTGAATTTCCCCTTTCTGACTTGTCTTTACCATGGCAACCTTCTGATCTATCATTTGGTCTTCTGAGTGGACTGACTTATACAAGATTGCCCTTTGTAAACGTGTAGTATCGATTCTATTTATTTACTTACTTGTTTATTATTTCTTCTACTTCCAGAGGAGAAGTATGAATAAAGACATTAAAACACAGGAAACGTAATACAGAAAACTATTAGCCTTAAAGAAAAGACAGAAGTACCAAAGAATAAGGGAAGAAGAAATATAGAAGGTATCCATTATCATTCTAGCTATGTCTCCCATTAAGCACTGATCAAGGTATGTTGCTATTTATAAACTACTTCCTTGTAAATTTGCCTAGCATGAACAAATGTGGAGAATCTTCTTTCTGTGAATGTAGTCATTTGGTTTTTAAACTGGCAAAACTGAGCTTCATATTTTTCAGTTCTGGTGGACCCACTGAGATGTGCCCAGGTGGTCTCATTTAAAGCCACATCATTTCATTTACTCAACAATTATTGAGTACCTATTTTGTCAAGCACTAGGCTGGGGAATGGGACTATAAGGATGAGTGAGATATGACTCTTGTCCTTCTGGAACTAACATGTTAAGTGAAGAGAGATTTAACTAAAAAGTAACATGAGGGCTTCCCTAGTGGCACAGTGGTTGAGGGTCCGCCTGCCAATGCAG
>NW_021703772.1:28747113-28977764 GCF_005190385.1 Monodon monoceros | reverse complement strand
GTATATTAGAAAGAGCTTAAAAATTATCATGTGTGCTTCCAGCAAAGGTCGACTAGCTGGTATTGGATAAACCCTGCCCTCCCCTATGCCAAAGAACAACTGGAAAATCTGGACAAAATATAAAAATTATATTATGAAGTAACAATGCAGCAATAACTCATCAAGCCTAGATCCTGGAAAGAAAGGAGACCCAAAGAGATAAACTAAAAAATCAGCATGGGGCTTCCCTGGTGGCGCAGTGGTTGGGAGTCCGCCTGCCGGTGCGGGGGACGCGGGTTCATGCCCCGGTCCGGGAGGATCCCGCATGCCGCGGAGCGGCTGGGCCCGTGAGCCATGGCCGCTGGGCTTGCGCGTCCGGAGCCTGTACTCCACAGCGGGAGAGGCCACAACAGTGAGAGGCCCGCGTACCGCAAAAAAATAAATAAATAAATCAGCATGGTTTTATCCCACTGGAAGTAATTACCTAAGAGAAAGCTGAGAGGCTATGAAGCTGAGCAGAAAACACAACTGAAAAGGAAGATGAGCAAAGGATTCAGTAAATTCAAAAGGCTGGAAGTATAAATATTAGCATTTAGAGTTGACCAGGAGGTTGAGGGAGGAAAGATGTGGAGGACAGAAACAGGCTATACCTTACCAGGACTGAAGTCTGGCTTTGACATATCACAATACTTGATTGGAGTAAAGTAGTCTGCCCCTAGTCAAGCTCCCTTCAGAAGAAAAGAGTAAATCCTCTCTGCAAAAAGATAATTCAGAACCTTGAACTAATCTACAAAATTTTTTATACTTAATGTCCAGCACTCAATTAAAAAGAAAGAGGCATAAAAAGGTAAAACTTCCCCAAAACCAGGATTTAAAAAATCAGATAGTAGAAATTGACCCATAAGAAATCCAGACATTGTCATTATCAGACATACAATTTAATTTTTTTTTAATTTTATTGGAGTGTAGTTGATTTACAGTGTTGTGTTAGTTTCAGGTGTACAGCAAAGTGATTCAGTTATACATATACATAAATTCATTCTTTTTCAGATTCTTTACCCATATAGGTTATTACAGAATTTTGAGTAGGGTTCCCTGTTCTATACAGTAGGTCCTTATTGATTATCTATTTGATATACAGTAGTGTGTGTATGTTAATCCCAAGCTCCTAATTTATCCCTCCCACCCCTCATTTCCCCTTTGGTAACCATTAAGTTTGTTTTCAAAATCTGTAAGTCTGTTTCTGTTTTGTAAATAACTTCATTTGTACCATGTTTAATATTAGATTCCACATATGAGTGATATCATAGGATATTTGTCTTTCTCTGTCTGACTTCACTTAGTATGATAATCTCTAGGTCCATTCGTGTTGCTGCAAATGGCATTATTTCATTCTTTCTTATGGCTGAGTAATATTCCATTATATATATGTACCACATCTTCTTTATCCATTCCTCTGTTGATGGACATTTAGGTTACTGCCATGTCTTGGCTATTGTAAATAGTGCTGCAGTGAACATTGGGGTGCATGTATCATTTCAAATTACAGTTTTCTCCAGATATATGCCCAGGAGTGGGCTTGCTGGATCATATGGTAGGTCTATTTTAAGTTTTTTAAGGAACCTCCATACTGTTCTCCATAGTGGTTATACCAATTTACATTCCCATGAATAGTGTAGGAGGGTTCCCTTTTCTCCACACCCTCTCCAGCATTGATTGTTTGCAGACTTTTTGATGATGGCCATTCTGACCACTGTGAGTTGATACCTCATTGTAGTTTTGATTTGCATTTCTCTGAGAATTAGTGATGTTGAGCATCTTTTCATGTGCCTCTTGGCCATTTGTATGTCTTCTTTGGAGAAATGTCTGTTTAGATTTTCTGCCCATTTTTTGATTGGGTTGTTTGTTTTTTTTGTTTCGTTTTGTTTTTGTTTTTGTTTTTTGACATAGAGCTACATGAGCTGTTTGTATATTTTGGAGATTAATCCCTGTCAGTCACTTCGTTTGCAAATATTTTCTCCCATTCTGTGGGTTGTCTTTTTAATTTGTTCATGGTTTCCTTTGATACTTTAAAATAACTGTCATTAATATAATCATGACATTAAATGACAAGATATATAGATATAGATAGATAGATATCTATATATATATATATCTCCTGTTGGTTCTGTTTCTGTACAAAACCCTAATCCACAGTTTAACAACAGATTAGACACGGATAAAGAGAGAATTGGAAGTTGGTTAGAAGAAAATATTCAGGCAAAAGCCTGGGGATGCAAAAGATGGTGAAAAGGAAGAAGAGCACAAATGGCAAGGGGACAACATGAAACATTCTCTCATATGTATAACAGGATTCTGTAAAAGAGAAAAGAGAGAACAGGAGAGAAGGGGATAATGACTGAGAATTTTCCAAAATTAAACAGAAGACATCAAAAGCCACAGACTACAAAGAGATATAGACTCCAAGATGGATAAATACAGCAAAACTATTTCTAAGCAATTCATAGAAAAACTGCTGACAACCAAAGAAAAAATCTGAAAAGCATTTAAGTAAGCGGTATTTTACTTTCAAGAGTACAAAAATAAGATTGAACTCTTTATTCTCAACAGAAACATTGTAAATAGAAGGCAATGGAATGACATATTCAAAGTACTGAAAGAAAATAACTGTCAATTTAGATTTCTATACCCAGTGAAAATGTCCTTCAAAAATTGCTGGAGGTAGACCCACCCTAAAATATTACTAAGGAGAGTTCTGAAGGCAGAAAGATAATGGTGCCAGATGAAGATATGGCACCTCTGGCTAGGTCATCACTTAAACAAGGACACTGGGCTATTTGGCCTGACTCCATCTTGGGGCATAGATGCTGGTTCCAGGGTATTGTGGCTTCTCCTTTTGGATCCATACAAATTATTAGTTTAATAATTAATTCTAGAATTTTGCTAAGAAATGGTGTCAAGATTCAACATACAATCTGACCCAGGAGGGGATCTTGGTAAACCCCAAAATAGATTGTTATAAGGATACACATGGTACTAAGGAAAACAGGATTCTTGGCTATGGGTCTATCTCCTGGGTACACTAGCATTGCTTTTTAAAATTTAACTAATTTTAAAATAACATTAAAATAACTTTTAAATAACCGCTCACTCCGTTCTAATGCCTTCTAGACAAGTCTATACCATTTGTTTACAATTTTCCTTGATTATATGTCTCTCCTTCCAACTTCTACACATTCTTTTAGAATCTGAGCTTATTGAAGCTACCCTAAGACAGTCAAGGCAGTATCTCTAGATTCCTTACAATTTTTTCCTTAGTAGAGTCATTTGTCAATATGTTGTCAGAATTTCAGTTCTGAAAAATTCCTATCCTTTTTGGGTTCAGCTTCCTTTTCAGCGATGTAGATCTTGTTATTCAAAGTGTGATCCTTGGACCACCAGCACTGACAACACCTGAGACTTGCAGAAGGGCAAGCCATACCCCAGACCTACTGAATTGCAATCTGCATTTTAACAAAATCCCCAGGTGATTTGTGTGCATGTAAAGTTTGAGAAGCACTGTTATAGGCCAAGGACTCATCACCTCTCTTTTTCTGAACTTGTTAAAAATGGCTTCCTGAAGCCTAGAGCCAGTACCATCTGGCTACACCCACCCGCCTGACTCCTATTTACTCTGAGATAATGGGGTTGTGCCCTGTGGTGTCACTGCCACTTCACAATTGGTGCTTTCTTGTTGGTAAGAATTAGATTTAGAGGAACCACCATTCCCCTTTCACTTCCTCTAACTTCTAAGAGAAGTCTGTTTTGTTTCAACTTTCCTTCATTTCCAAGACATAGAAGCTGAACTACCTCCTCCTTAATTATCCTTTTATATCTGAACAGACTATTTACAACATACTATATGTAAGTTCAAAGGTACTTTCATATCTGCTACTTTACTTGGTCCTCACAACAGTTCTATCTAGCATTAAAATGCTCAGAGTATAGGTTATTATTCCCATTTGTCAGATAAAAAAGCTGAAGCTTAGTTGCTAAAGCAACTTGAAACCATTTAACAAGTAGTGGCAACATCAGTGCTAGTGTGCAGACCCCTTGTATTCTTGCCACTGATCAGTCAGCACGCCAAAGCATTAATTCAAATCTCTGAGCTGTGTTGGAGGGAGAGCTACCCGTCTTAGCACCACCAAGCAAATACTCTCTCCCCTATGGAAAATGCTCTGGCTTATCTACCCAATGCCCAGCTTCCTTTTTAAATTTGCTGCCAGAATCCTAATGCTTTGGGTGGACTATGTTCAGCTACATACGTATTTTCCCAGCCTCCCTTGTAGTTAGGGGTGGCCAGGGGCACACTTCTGGCCAATAGGATGTAAATAGAAGTCTTGTGGAATGTATTAGTTTGCTGGGGCTGCCATAACAAAACACCACAAACTGGGTGGCTTAAACAACAGAAATATATTATCTCACTGTTTCGGAGGCTAGAAATCTGAAATCAAGGTGTTGGCAAGGTTGGTTCCTTCCAAGGGCTATGAAGGAAGTATCAGTTCCAGGTATCTCTCCTTGGTTTGGCTTCGGCTGCCTTCCTGTTCACGTGGTGTTCTCCCTGTATGCGCATCTTTGTGTTCAAATTTCCTCTTTTCATAAAGACATCAGTTACATTGGGCTAGAGCCCTCCCTAATGACCCATTTTAACTTGGTTACCTCTGTAAAGACCCTATCTCTAAATAAGGTCACATTCTGAGGTACTTGGGGTTAGTACTTCAACATACCTTGTTTAAGGGGACACAATTCAACCCTAACATGGGGAGAGTATGAGCTTCTGGAGAAGACTTTGCTTTCCCCATAAAAGGGGACACCACAGTGTGCCATCTTTCCACTGGCCTTCCTTCTTTCTGCCTTATATACTGTCTCAGTGGCTGGAGCTGCCCAGCCTTATTGGGATTAAGAGCGAAAAACCAAGAGAACTAAGGAATTGAACCAACATTAGGAACTGCTTGATTCTCCATCTTGTTACATGAGACAAATTAACCCCTACGATAAAAGTCCTTGTAGCAGGTTTTCTGTTATTTATAGCTAAACACATCCTATTATATAACGTTTTCAAAGAACTGGCTTTATGTGATTTTATCAAATAATACCAGTTGATCCAGAGTAAAACTGCTACTTATTATCAAGCTATGTTTACGAATGATTAGATTGAAAACAGGGTTGACTGAATTGAATAATGAAAGTACCATAACTTTGCAGACATTCTGGAAAACAATGTCTAAGAAAAATACGTATGTTGGAGGCTGTCCGCCAACTGCCATCCAACTCCCTTTTGTTGCTTGTTCTTGAAGGTGACTGGGTCTTCCAGCCCCGAATGGTGTTCTTGACAAGCCAATAAAAAAGATCCTGCTTGCTATTCTTAGCGCTTATACTAAAGCTCTAGGGTGAGAAATGAGGTCATGACTTGTAACCCTTAACAGTGGAAATTTTAGCAAGTCCCTCCATGTACTTCTTTGATGACTGAACATGAGATCATCTCTGCAGTTAAAATTTATAGTCTTAACTGCACCTCTGTTCCCTTTCACACGCCACATCCTGTAATGATCTCTTTCGGAATTCTTGGGGAAGTTAAAGAAGTCTGACAGCAGTGACTGTTGTTTCTCCAGATACTGAAAGTGTGAAAGAAAGCGCTGGGGAGAGGGCAAGGTGCAGTTACCAACAAGCCAGGCGGGATGCCTCCGAAAGACAAGGACTAGAATAAGGCAGGAGGGGAACCTCGGGGGGAAAAGTTTAAGGAGGCGCTTACACTCAGCACCAGGCAGTGCAGGGTCAGCACCTCTTAATTTTTGGCCTGACTTTTCTCCTGCCTCACCCTCATCCCAGCCCTACCTCCGAGCAAGAATGATCTCTAATGGACTATTACCCCCTTAAATTCATTTCAGTTTCTACGTCTGCTTTTTGCTTCTAAACTGTATGTTTTATTAATTTCAGTTGAATAGCTATATTTTTCACCATAATCCTGATAAGAACACAATTACAGAAAAAGATATTTTCTTTTCTTCCTACCCAGGCATTTAATTTTTTTTTTTTTTTTTTTTTTTGCGGTACGCGGGCCTCTCACTGTTGTGGCCTCTCCCGTTGAGGAGCACAGGCTCCGGGCACACAGGCTCAGCGGCCATGGCTCACGGGCGCAGCCGCTCTGCGGCATGTGGTATCTTCCCGGACCAGGGCACGAACCCGTGTCCCCTGCATCGGCAGGCATACTCTCAACCACTGCACCACCAGAGAAGCCCAGGTATTTAATTTTTTACAATGATAACTCCAAATAAGTGAGTACCTATGTGCCCAAGCTGTGTAGTGTATTATGTGTAATACACACTAAGAAATTCTACAGTCTAGGCATCCATATCCCACCTGGTACATGAGTCCCAGAGACAGTAAATGACTTGCCCCCAGCCCCACAGAAGATAGGGTCACTCCAACAGGAGTGCCACAGCTGCACCTGCTACCTGCGCTCTCTTCAGGCCTCAAAATCCATGCTTTCCAAGCTTTTCTTGTTTTAATCCCCTTAATCACCACAAGTTCTACCTCTTCATCTCCTGGTCAGATTTTTCTTCCTTGTCTAAAAGATTTTACTATTGCTTTGCTTTTGTGGTTTCTTACTCTTTTCCAGCTTAAAAAAAAAAAATCATTGAGTTTCAGAGTAGATCAGTATGTCAGGTTTTCTCAAAACATTCTTTAAAGCCATTTTCTGACTTAAATGTCTAGAGGGCAGAGCTAAATGGGGCCACCAGGTAAGAAAGCAGGACGGCTCCACACACTTAGAGAGGATGAGGAGGGAGAAATGGAAAGGAAAAATCTTATTAGGCTTTGTAGGTCAGGGAAATCCTTTCTAGCCTGGATTTTTAAACCTTCTGAATTTTAATTGAAAGTATTTCTCCAGGGTATTTACTTTAACATGACTGTGCACTCTCAAAAAAATATTCCCTATCCATATTAGAAAAATATTACAAATCTCAGGAAGACAAGATTGCATTAGAAGGAAGAATCTGATGATGTGCCCTTTCTGCTTCAGACAGTAACCGTGAAATTGCCGGGAACTACAAAAGTTGCCAGACTTGTTTTGAGCGTCTCTGCTGGGAAAAACCTAATGCTTGTGGGTATGATGCATGACTATCTGGTCCCACCTAGGAATCACCATTAATTCTTAAAAGAAGTGAGCAATACTCCTTTTGAGAGATTTATGATCATCCACACCAGAAAGTGCTCCCAAATTAGACAGTAAAAGATTAGTTTTAACCTCTCATAATAACCTGGGGGCTATTGTTAGAAATGTATGAAAATTAATAAACAAAACTTGAAGTCATCCCAATTTCCAGCTTTGGTCTTGAATGCAAAATATTGCTTCTTCTTTTTTTTAACTCTTTATTTTATATTGGAGTACAGTTGATTAACAATGTTGTGATAGTTTCAGGTGTACTGCCAAGTGATTCAGTCATACATATACATGTATCTATTCTTTTTCAAATTCTTTGTACAGTCCCCCCCAACACACACAAATACACACTCCAAAAGATAGAAATTCTCAATTGTTTCCTTATAACAAATGCAAAATCCAGTGACAGCTAAGTGTTACTACTCATCTTTTCTTAATTTGTGTGTATGTACATTTTTGCTCAAACTAGAAATTACTCTCTTCTTCCTGCATATAGGAGTATCACTACAACTGTGATTATTAGTAATAATGGACATTTTAATAATACACTTGTTTAAATAGTACTTTTTGTCTTTCAGGCTCAATATATTTTTTATAGCATATCTTCTCATCATTATCTTCCCATGAAGGAGGTGACTTATGATTTCTGATGTATAGATGTAAAAGTCAGGGCACTAAAAAGCCAGGTGACAAAATGTGAGGTCAAACAGTCATGAAAAATTGATCCTCCAATTCACGTCCTGTATTCAAATTATTTAGCTCTCTTTAAAGACAGAAAATGGAGTACAGTAATAAGTAAGAAAGAATTTTCAATTGAAAGAGTCCTTCAGCATTAGAACACGTTTCCAAATTAGGGATCTTCCTTTCCAAATTCCTTTAACCATAGCATGGAAGACTGGGTATTTTGGATGGGTTCAAGGCTGACCCACCTGAGCCAGGGCATTTACTGGATAATCTTGTAAGGACTCTGAGTGGAGTTCTTGTGATGCTATGACTAAGTGATCATGCCCTGCCAGCTTCATCCACCTCTTATCATATTTTCCCAGCACTCGCTTATGAGGAATCACTTTGGCCCCTCCTTGGAAACATACTTTCCCACACTACTTCAGAGTTTTTGCTGCAACTCCGCTGCAGTATCCCCGCTTGACACTGTGCTCCCCGCTGTGGGATTAGAAGGAAGTTTCCCTTTCCTGGGACTCAAAGCTAGAAGTAATCTCAACACTAATGAAGGATGCGCAATATGTCCATTGCTCAGCCATCCGTTCTGATCCCTGCGCTCGGGTGGAGGGGTCCCTTCTCTCCAGGTTGCTGCCTGATTCATTGGAGCCAACTCTCCACCTTCAACCTTGCTTCTATTCTGCAAGTCTCAGGGATCTTTGCAGTCAGAGGAGGCTCAGAGATAACAGTATATGGGCATGGCCATGACCTCCACTGTCAGCATTTAGAATACAGGATGATTCAACCCAGCCATGAAACGAGAAGGTAGATGGGGTGGAGATGGGAGGGCAAGCATCCACTATCTGTAACCCGTGAGACCGTTAACTTCCCACCTTAGCAGGGGCAGGGTAGCAGCAGCACGAGTCAATCTAACACACAGGCTCTCTGGGTTTTAACTCTAGCTTAGGTGCTTTTTCTGCTGCGGTTTTCACATTTAGACCTAACAACATTTTTTCTTGATAATGACTATGCACATCAGGTATATGCTCCCTGCTTTTACGTATAATGGTTCTAGTGGCCAGCTATTGATTTTTGGTCCTCTAGCATCCTGAGTTGTCTGCATAGGTAATCCTACTCTGATTTTCCTCTGAGAACTACCTCTTTTCCAGTCATAGCCCATGAGCTTCAGGATGGACTTCATGCATTCTCAGCTCCAGAGCTGAAGCGTATGAATGAAGCGTGGCCCATCAGAATTTCATATTTCCCTGGATTATGTGAACTGAATCTCAGGACATCCCTAGAAGCTACCTGAAGAGACTTGCTCTAGCTTTCTCAATCTGAGTGTTGGGTGTTGTCATACTAGGAGCCAAAGGCCACTGAGTCATATCACATAGAGGCTAACAATTTCATCTTGGATCCGTATGGCAGCTTTGTTGAGGACTGAATCCTACTGACCCGAAGCTGTACCTATTCCTACACTTTTAGTAATAAAATTCCTTTTCAGCTTAGGCCAGTTTGATTTGGGTCTTCTGTCACACTATTTTGCATATTTGCATAAAGGCTGATTGAGCTAATACACAATACCGTTGTAAGCAGCACACGAGGTAACTAACGCGTATAAGGGAAATTTCAAGCGTAGGAACAGAACTATGAAAGCATGAAAGATGATTGTTGATCTACCATAAAGGTAAGCCCCTCTTGCTATGCTCCCTCTTCAGTCATGATATTTAAAATCTGATTCCTGTGAAGAAATTGTGCAAAGTGATGTATGAAGACCTAGCTCCTTAAAGGTTATTTGGCTGTGTTTTTCTTTCATTCCTTTTGGAATTGAGCATAGTAAAACACGAACCGATGAACAAGCCTCTCATCCTAAACTCCTGTCACTCTCTAACTCCTCACCTCCTATCACCAAGTCTGTAATATACTTCCTTAATTTCTACGTAGTCTGTTCATTGTCTGCCACATCTATTGCCACTATTTTAAACGGGGTCCTCGTTATTTCTTATGTGAGTTATTGAAATTAGAATGTGGTGTACACGTCTGAAGAAGGGGACACCGGAGGAGTTTTAGGCTTTGTTGGAATATTGGTTATATACTTGCTGCATGACCCCAAACTTAGTGTCCCAAAACAACAATAAACATTATTTCACATGGTTTCTGTGACACAAGGTTTGAGAGTGGCTTTGCTAGATGGTTCTGATTCAGGTTCTCTCGTGGGATTACTGTCAAAATGTTGGTTGGGGCTGCAGTCATCTGAAGGCTTGACTGGGACTGGAGATCTGCTTCCAGCTTGGCTCCCTCACATGCCTGGCAAGTTGCTGCTGGCTGTTGGTAGGGGGCATCTTCCATACCACACAGTCCTCTCCATGGGGAGGTTGAGTTGATACCGACCGGGGTTCTTGGCCTTCCCCAATCAATAGTAATTAACTAGAGGCCAGACAAGAAATTCAGGCTTTACTGGGACCCCTGCTACAGCAGGGGGTAGTGAGAACAAATAACAGTTGGCCTTGCTTGCTCACTTGGGGTGGGGTGGGAGGATAAGCTTGTTCCTCATATGGAGTGAGGGTAGGGGTGTGTCCAGGGGTCCGGCCAGAGGGGTGGCTTAGGTGTTTTGCCCACCCCTCTGGTGGTGTTGAGTGCAGGGGGCATGCTCAGTACCCTGCTTTTGCTCCCAACACCCTGTTTTTGCTCCTGGCTCTTCAGAAGTGGTAGTAGGGTTTTTTTGGTCTTTTTGTATCTTTTGTCCAGAATTTGCCCCAACTGGGCATGCACACAGTTATTTTTAGTCCCATATAGTTTCTTTGTATTTTGTTGCTGGAGGAAAGGTTTGTCCAGGTACAAGCATTGCAGCACCGCAGCAAAGGGTCCCAGGTCCCAGCCTGTCTCACAGTGTCCTCATGACATAGTAGCAAGCTCCCTCTAGAGCAAATAATCAAGAGAGAGCAAGAAAGAAGCCACAAGGTCTTTTATGACTAAGCCTCAGAAGGCACTCTTCATCATTTCCACAATGTTCTTTTGGTTACACAGGTCAGCCCTAACCAGTGTGGAAAGGGGTACAAGGGCATAAAAATCAAGAGGTGGGATTCATGAGGGGTCATCTTGTGGCTTGGCTACCACCGAAAACTTCAGTCTGGGATGTTCAGTTTTGAATATAAAGTACTTATCAAGCACTATCAAGGTGGGGATGGGCAGTAGAGAGCTGGACTTCTGGGTCGTGAATCAGAAGAGAGATGTGCACAATGAGTCATCAGCAAAAAGATGATAGCAGAAGACATGGGAGTGAATAAGCTCACCCAGAGAAAGGTAGAAGGACTGAACCACTGGTATCTGAGGATGGACAGAGAAGGAAGAGGCTGCACAGAAGACTGAGAAAAATCAACCAGAAAGGTGGAAGAAAAGCCAAGATAGACTGATACCATCAAAACCAAGGGAATTTCAAGGAAGGATAATTGCTAACTTCCCACTGAATTCTAGAATTCTATGATCCCAGTTGACAGTTGTAATGATATTAGGTTTTGCTAAGAAACTGATACAACTGAAATAGAATCGTAAAAATCCAAAGGTTTTTGGAAGTTGATACCTAACAGATTTGTTAAATTTCTAATTGTCTTTGCAAGCACAAAATAAAGAATTTTTTTGTTTCATCTTTGGTGGAAGTGGCAGATTTTGTTTGTTTTGCTTTACAAGTTAGTATTTTCTTTCTCTATACATTCTGTCCATATATTTTCTCAAATTCTTTCCCGGTTATTAAAAGAGTACTCATCATTATCTGAAATGCCAGACTCAGTTATCAACCTCTCCTATTCTCCTCCTATCTCTTGAGGCAGCAATCACTCCATTACGTTCTCTGTGATTTTGAGGGTTCCAGAATCTCTAGACCACCTCTCTGGTCTGTGACATCATGGGATATCAGAGTTTTTAAGAATTCTGTCAGGCTCACAGTTTTGAGTTGGTAGGTTGCTGCTCTGGTCATCTACAGTTGTGAGAAAAAAAACTTTAGGAAACATACTTTAAGTAGAAATATGAACTAGTCATGAATACACTAGATATTTTTGTTTTGTTTGTTTGTTTTGCCTTTGAAAGTCTTCAGGTTGGATGTGTGTGGCTTAGAGATTTGTTCTGTTTTGTTTAGGGCTATTTTAGTCAATCTATGATCTATTTATCCTGCACCTGACCAAATATATTTGCTCTGACCCATTTCATAGATAGCTGTTTGCTGTTTACTTTCCAGGGAGAAAAGTGCTTGGTCAGTCAAGGAAAATATTGCAAATGTTAGCAAGAGAATCTGTGTGACAGCTTAGCAAACCAATTGTATTTTGACCCTCTTCTCTGTATTCTAAAGAGCTCAAGTTCAGGAGGAAAATAAACCAAATTTATATTAAAGTAGAAATTAAATTCTTTCCATGAAAATGAAACCTACAAGTAAATTAAAACTGGCACTCCTAAATACCTCATAATAGCACCTGACAGCACTATCCCCAATTTTCTTTTCTCTCCATCTCTCATTACAGAAAAGACACAGGAAACATTTCATTCATTTCTGGAGTAGGGCCACTTCTGGCATGGTGAGCAACAAACTTGATTTAACAGCACACAATAAAGCATTTCACAATAGTGTATAAAGATAGTCCAGGCCAAAAATGCTACTGTTCAGTGTGAATTTATCTGTGACTTATCTGGAATGCTGTTGAGCTGACCTTGGCCACTATTTATGAGTTGAATTGTGTCCCCTCAAAATTTATATGTTGAAGTGCTAACTCC
Source organism: Monodon monoceros (assembly GCF_005190385.1). Classification (NCBI taxonomy): domain Eukaryota; kingdom Metazoa; phylum Chordata; class Mammalia; order Artiodactyla; family Monodontidae; genus Monodon; species Monodon monoceros. The sequence continues at coordinate 28,965,166 of NW_021703772.1, read as the reverse complement.
CAGTATCTGAGAATTACTATGTTTGGAGATAGGGTCTTTAAAGAGGTAAAATGAGAGTTGAAATGAAATCACTAGGATGGCCCCTATTCCAATATGACTTGTATGTCCTTACATTGTATATGTTCTTATAATATGTCCTTAAAAGAAGAGGAGATTAGGATATAGATACACACAGAGGGAAGACCATGTGAAGACACAGGGAGAAGGTAGTCATCTACAATATAAGGAGAGAGACATCAGAGGAAAACAATATTATTGACACCTCGATCTCAGACCTCCAGGCTCCAGAACTATGAGAAAATGATTTCTGTTGTTTAAGCCACCAGTGTGTTGTGCATTGTATGGGGCCCAAGCAAACTGACACAGCCATGGTGTCAGGCATAAATAGTTCTACAGTTTGGATTTACTGGGGGATTGCATCTCTGAATGCCAGAAACACAGGATATGTTAGGCATGGTGGTTCTCTCCGCTTTTGCCCCAGTCAACCAATCAGCTCTACTCTGGACTCTCACATCAATTCACTCTTGAATTTAGTTATTTTTAAAAATTCATCTATTACCTATTACAATCTAAGCTAGCCCCACCAATAAGTGCCTAGAGAGCTATGTTTCTCTCAGTATGTGCGCACGCGCACACACACACACGCAAACATACTTTCTGTGTTAATAACTAATAAATATTCTAGTAAGTGTTCTAATGGCCAACAAGAGGCAAATTCTTAGCAAGCTGAGGTACTTTTGTAAATGAGCTACATGGGAGAAATTCAGAGTCCATTTACGTTATTCCCCTTAAATCATATATTAAGACACAGGGATTTAATACGAATCTGTCGGGTACAGTGAAAAGCCTCTCCTAGACATTTTTCTTGGCTTCTTAATTGAACTCAGAATATATATTTGGGATAATGCCCACAAACATGAATTAAACATAGGAAATGGATATCATTAACATATGAACTAAAATAAGTGCTATAAAACAATTTTTTAATCTGAATTAAATTACCCCAGTTAATGCAGAATGTTTATGGAATTTTTGCTCTTTAGGGCAACAGTGTTCTCCTTGGCTCTCCCAACTTCTCTGGAAGGGAGGGGGCAGAGAGAAAAGGGAGAAGAGCTTCAGTTTACAAGTCAGGAGACAGAGGTGCAAAGAAAGCCTGGCACTGCTCCCACCATTTAATGCAGGGGTCTTGACTGGGCACACCTACCTCAAAGAAAACTTTAAGCCTGCACCCTCGAAGTATATCTTTTTATTCATTTCTTTGTAAGTGATATATACTTGTTTCACTGCAGTAATATATTACGTACATTGTAAAGCATGCACTAAAAATAGAGATTTTGTAAGAATGACTTCAACATTCGTCTTCTTGTCACAGATTTTCCTGTGTCCTCTCTGCCTTGGAAACCACTGAATTATTGAGTGGGGCAGATCGGGCAGAGCCCCACAGGGGGCTGATCCTCGGGCTCCCTTCAGCACATCTGTTTGATCACACTGCCTCTCACCAGTTTTCGGAAGTAAATAACTTTGTTTGTGCAAAGGAGCACGTGCCAGGCACCGCTTATACTCAGGGTCACCATATCATCTCTCTAGAAACTCCCTGAGGGTCAGACATTAAACAGAAACACATGGGCTTTCTTTCCTTTTGGCTCGGTGGTAGCTTTCCCCATGGTACCAGTGGTCCAAATACACAAGTTTAACTGGAATTACACTCTAAAGTATAGTCATGGTTGCACTGAAATATCACAGTAGAAGAAAATAATCAAGTAATGGGAACAAGTTCAGCATTAAATGTTTTGGTCTCTGTACCTCCTTATAAGTGAACGTAGATGTGTGGGATAAGCTAGGGCAGAGGTCTCCTCTCCGCAACAAATATTTGGGAGTAAGCATTCATTTTTAAGTTCGGTAATTCCCTTTGTTTCACTTCAGTTTCTTTTCATTTGTATTAAATTTGAATTAAATTAAAATTGATTCTTTCTGTTTAAAATAGTAAGTATAATATGACCCAGTGTTATAAAAACATTCCTATTTATCTATTCTCAGAGTAGCTTTACCTGAGCAATCAATGATTCTGATTTCTGGGTTGTGAGATTTAGTGTGGTTTTTCTTTGCTTCTTTCCTTTTTTTGTTTTTACTTTCTGCCTTTACTCTTCCGTATTACTTACAATATCTTTGTAATATAAAACATTATGTATATTGTATAAAAACTATAAAGGAATTTTCCTTTAAAAGAAATGTCAGATATTCATGTCTCAGTCAATGAATAAATAAATCTGAAAAATCAGTTGCATCTAAAATTGAAAGGAGACTTTGCAGATCAGAGCAAAGCAGAGGACATTGTTCTTTTGGGGTTAACTGCACAGGCTATCCCTGTGGAAATGAAAGCATGGTCAGCTTCGAGGCCCTCCCCCAACCAAGGGAGACAGGGTCCACACTTCCGCATTCTCCCGCACTGTCTACACCACAAACAACAGTACCCTCAACTGCAAGATAACTGGCTAGACTTACAAGATACACCCTCAGTCCTAAAATCATTTTTTTCTTTATATTTAGCTGAATGATTCATGAAAGCCCTAAATCCTAGAAACCTGGAATTTTAAAGCTGGATGATAGTTCACAAATCACCTAAGAATTGTAATCCCTATACTTTCTAGTTGAAGTCACAGTGCAAAGAGATGCAGCATCTTGCTCAAGGCCACCAGGGTGTGGCTGGACCCTAGATGGTAACCTTGTCCTTCTGACTTCAAGTTCAACAACAGCCACTCTGCTAACCCCAGAGTGGCACATTTCTGGTTCTCTTTTCATTTGTCCTGACTTACTATTTCTATTTATGGCTTTATTATTGTTGCGATATTGTTGTCAGTTGTCCCAAACCATCTGTGGTAAGAGGTGGGGGACTAAATATTTACACTGTAAAGGACAGGACAGCTCTCCTAACCCCCAGTGCAAGTGTTCTCTCCAAAGTGGCTAGCGTGTCAGAAGCCTGGGGTCCACTGTTACTTCATGGTCCCTGACAGTATCTGCTGTGTCCCTGGGGTCGTGAAGACTTGCAGTAGTGACAAGCATACTGTGCACACTTACAGGCTTCCGTTCCAGCTGGAAATTCCTTGAAAGTGATTTCTTTTAATGTTTTACTGGCAAGTCATGTATCTATTCAAGAACTTATTTAATAATCATGAATAAAATTACCAAAGGTGAGAGTAGAAATTCTTGTTAGAACAGACAGACAGAGAGAATAGACTTGTGGTTACCAAGGGTGTGTGTGTGTGTGTGTGTGTGTGTGTGTGTGTGTGTGTGTGTGTGGAGGGGGCGGGTTGGAGGAGGGATCGATTGGGAGTTTAGGATTAATAGATGTCAACTATTATATATAGAATGGATAAACGACAAGGTGCTACTGTAGAGCACAGGGAACTATATTCAATATCTGTGATAAGCCATAATGGAAAAGATTATGAAAAAATATATATATATATAAGACTGAACTGAATCATTTTGCTGTACAGTAGAAATTAACACAACATTGTAAATCAACTATCCTATAGAATCAACAACTAAACTCTATAAAAATATTTATCTATATAACACTTCAGTGGTGGAAGGACAGAAAAAAACTGCATTGACTATTTCTGACCCTGAAAACACAACTAATTAGCAATAACACCAAAAGGACCAGTAAGTTGAGCTTCCAGGTCTGGTAGGGTATTAAATTAATAATGACTTGCAAAAATTCAGTTATAATCCACTTAATTATCTCATGCTAGATGACTGCTCAAATTGGTGTCAATAATCTTTTAACCAAAGAAAATCAGAAGGAGAAAGAACCTGCTATATTAATATTTTAATATATTTATATTTTTATGCCCTCTTTATTTCCTCTCTTCGTTTGAAAAGGTACAACCAAGGTTATGGATTGTATATCTTCTATAGACCATTGACATCCTGATAGGGAATAGTGGCCATCTTTGAACAACTTGCCTTTAACTTACTGGTCTTAAATCAAGGCTGTCAATCATTGTTGGAACAGAACAAAGTGAATTTAATGCAGTGAACACACATCCATTAAATTCAAGTCAAGGAATAGGAGCTGTTTTAAATAAGGCTTAAACATAATACAAACCCTTCCATGGTCAAACACAGAAATAGGGCTCTTGATTATTCACTCTATTTGGTGGCGGAGAGCGGGGGCGGTTTACATACCATAAGAATCACATATAAAGAAATGCCAAACTCCAAGGCAAAACTTTTTAAACATAAGAATTATATTGAGAAGTAGCCCAGTGCCAGTTTTTATCTTGTAGATTAATATAGAGAGGTGTTCATCGTCTTGTTTGAAAAATAAAAACTTATTATGTAAATGTGTATTGATTTCATCTCAATAACAAGATCAACAGTAAAAATAAGTATTAGACAGTTGTCGCACAAAAATTAAAGGCTTTATGCTCTGTGTGTGTTTATAATAATAATAACAGAACCTTAAGGTGTAGCAATGAAGAATTAGCTTATTTTAAAGCAATTGTGTGGGAGGCAGCTAATAAAATTACATTGCCATTATATACACTTGTCTTTCCACAAGAATAACAGCAATCAAGTCAAATTAAATTTAAAAGAATACACTAAAATACTCACTGCTCAAAGGTGATCAACAGATCTTTCTTAAGCATCTAACTGTGATAATTAGGAGGATAATGTTTGATTTGCCCATAAAACTCATTATTTCTTTTTCTATTTCTGGGATTCATTTATCTCACTTACCTGTGACCTGTTTAGTATGGATCTGGGTCACTTTTAAATTAAAGAGTATACATCTTAGTGTAACGAAAAATCTACGAAAGGACTGCGGATATAAATAAAATGCGGGCATTCCCTAAATTACAAATATCCAATTTATGAACACACATGCGTATGAGCAGAGACCTGGGGAATAAAAGGTATAACCAGTCTTGCCAACCCCAATGCCTACAGCCTCATGCAGGTAAAATAAAATACATGAATAGAGCCACTCTTTAAATGGAGGCAGCCTCTATCCAGGCTGCCAAATTATTGCTACATAGGAATAAGGGGCAGCAAATCCACTTTCTTACCTAAAATCTCTAAATGTTTGAATATTGGACATACCAATTCAAAACTTTCAAAAATATTTTGTAGGCCACACAAAAGACTTCTATAAGCCATTATGAATCTTCTTCAATGTAAAACTCATGGTCAAGAGAAATAATTCTCCAGTCTACGTTTATTCAAAATGTGAAAATCTTGTCTGTTCTGCTTTAAAACATGTTTTCAGAATGTAAAAGAGTGGTGAATAAGGGAACTGTGTTAATAGAACATAAATGACACACTGCAGCTTCCCTGGTGGTGCAGTGGTTGAGAATCTGCCTGCTAATGCAGGGGACACAGGTTCGAGCCCTGGTCTGGGAGGATCCCACATGCCACGGAGCAACTAGGCCCGTGAGCCACAACTACTGAGACTGCACGTCTGGAGCCTGCGCTCCGCAACAAGAGAGGCCGCGATAGTGAGAGGCCCGCGCACCGCGATGAAGAGTGGCCCCCTCTCACCGCAACTGGAGAAAGCCCTCGCACAGAAACGAAGACCCAACACAGCAAAAATTAATTAATTAACTAATAACTCCTACCCCCAACATCTTAAAAAAAAAAAAATGACACACTGGTTTTTCACAGTTTTCTCCCAGCACATTAATGTTTTGTGTCACACAGTAATGGCAGCTGGATGCAAAGTATATTAGCCTAGCTCAATGCAACAAGTCACAGAGGAATACAGTATTGGTCCGTCCACCCTGCTCTGTCTTAGAAGTGATTATTGACTTCTAAGACAGAGCAAAAAAAAAATTATTTACACAGTTTTCCCCAATCTTTTTGTATTTTGGCCTTGTACCATTATCTACAGACTCAATACTTCCTTGAACATCCCTTTCGTCAAGCCACCTTCATTTTTAAAGTCTTATATTTGCTGTAGTGTATATTTATTAAGAAAACAGTATGACTGATTTATAAAATACTAAAATTTGATTGAAGCTACTGTTTTATTAATACTTCGTTTACAATGTTACCTCAGTGTTTAGTCGGTCTGCCTCAATCTTATTTTTCCCAAAAGTGCTGCTATTTTGGGTATGGGCTTCTACAGAACACAAGTTCTCTCTTAGGAGTACATATATCACATTATAGCAAAAATATTACCCATTGTTGACATATGGATGTGGGATTTCAAGTTAGATCTGTTCACTAATTAATGTCATTAAACTAGCCTTTCAAAATATGTGATTCACTTTTGGCTAAGCCCTTTGTTCTTAATCGGTTTACACTGCTATAATATAAACACCATGGACTGGGTGGCTTAAAACAACAAACATTTATGTCTCATAGTTCTGGAGGCTCAGAAGTTCAAGATCAAGCTACCAGCAGATCTGGTATCTGGTGAGAGCCTGCTTCCTGGTTTGTAAACAGCTGCATTCTTACTGTATCCTCACATGGCCGAGGAGAAAGAGACTGACAGGCATCTGGTCTCTTCTTCCCTTTATAAGGGCACTAATCCCATCATGGGAACTCCACCCCCATGACCTCATCCAAACCTAATCACCTCCCAAAGGCCCCATCTTCAAATACCATCACATTGGGAATTAGAGCTTCATGAATTTTGAGGGGACATAAACATTCAGCCCATAGCACCTTTCCCTATATGATTTCATTTAATTTTCTCAACTACCTTACCCTCTCAGCAGCTACAAACTGATTAGAAATGGTACCAGGCAGCCTGCTCGACTCTGGGGACATGGTGGTGAATAAGACAGATCTGGTCTGTAGTCTCACAGAGCTAAGCTCCCTTATCAGGTAGATGGAATAGTCCCTGTTATAAATGCTTACTTGGCCGACTAAAGGGTAGTCTATGTCAAGGGAGCACTCTAGTCCCCAGAGGCCAAGAGCATGAAGGAAGCCTCCCGTCACTGTGTTCCCTGTCACTGCCCTTGGGAAGGGGCTGGGGGTTGTCCCACACCACATACCTTTCACCCCCACCACCACCATTAAAAGACACCATCAGCTCCCAGGGACTCTTTGTTGCTGACTGACTCTCGCCTCACACCTCTCAGCTGTGTGACCCTTGCCCTCTGACCTCAGAACTGGTTGTTGGGATACAGTGTTTCTGGGGCTTGAGCATAGGTTTTCCCTGTACCTTTTTAGCTTAAATTGCTCCCCTGCTCATGGTTCTCAGCTTTTGCTCTTGCCTGAGGCAAGTATCCTCTATTCCTTCTCAGCCCTGCAGAATGTTTGCATTTGGCCAACACCGGCTCCCTGCTAAGGAGGGGGTGGTGCGGGCGAGGGTTGGACATTGGGCTCCATTGTTGCCATGTCTGGGGCTCCTACACAAGCATTCCTCAGTCCTCCATGATCCCTCCTTGTCAGGCTCTGAAGCCATTGTCCCAGGGAAACAAGGTGTCTAAGTGCATAGCTAGTTCTTCCAAACACATTAAACTTATAATCTAAAAATCCCTGCGCTTTGAAAGGTGTGGCTTGGAAGGGAGATATCCACTTTTGAGCAGTGGGATATCTCATGGAAAACCACAGAAGACAAAGAAACGAACTTTACTTAGGAGATAGCAGAGAGTAGAGAGGAAGGAGAAATGTTGATGATTAAAGAGAGGTGTAGATCTAGGGGTTTACTTGCAGTGAGAGGGCATTTGTTAGGGACCTTGATATTAAAGTGAAGAATGTGGACCTTTATTGTAAGCAATAGGAAATTCTTGATCAGAGGAGTAACATGATGGTTTCTGCACTTGAGGACAGTTGCATTCCAGCAGGTTTTAGAATGGGTTGGACCAAAGAGAGGCAAAAATTAGAATAAACATCTAAGAGGTTGTTGCTATCTATCTATCTATCTATCTATCTGGCAAAGAGAATCCAAACAGCCAGGGGAGTTTGAGAATTAAAGGGAGGTACAGGGCTTCCCTGGTGGCGCAGTGGTTGAGAGTCCGCCTGCTGATGCAGGGGACACGGGTTCGTGCCCCGGTCCGGGAAGATCCCACATGTCGCAGAGCGGCTGGGCCCGTGAGCCATGGCCGCTGAGCCTGCGTGTCCGGAGCCTGTGCTCCGCAGCGGGAGAGGCCGCGATGGTGAGAGGCCCGCGTACTGCAAAAAAAAAAAAGGGGGGGGGGGAGGTACAAACTCAAGGGACATTTTAAGAGTTTTTAGGAAGGAATTAGGAGGAACTTTGTCCACCCAGATCATCGCTTTTCAAAATGGAAATCTCAATAAAGTGAAATTTCCTGCATTTCTGCCAGTTTTTAAGACCTTCAGAGAGAGGAGTCATGGGAACAAAAGAATTTCCATAATGAATGAGACTCTCTGGTCCTTGCACTCAGTGTCCCATTGACCACAATAACCTGAGATGCCCTGAGAGTACCAGCTTCTCCTCTAGGAATCCAGATGTGGGGTCAGAGGACCACTAAGTGTCTACATGTACACACACGATCTCGAGCCATTGATGTGCTGAATACAGAATATATCAGAATGCACTTCAGGAAGGGATGTTCAAGAAAGTACTCCCATACCAGTTATAAAACTCCACTGCAAATAACATGAGCATCTTAGCACCCGCTCTCCCTATGCTGTGCAATATCCACTCAGGAAGGAAATAGAGACTTGATGCTATGTTTTTCTACTTTGAGCATGTAGGAGAGTTGGCCTTCTCTAAAATCACTACCAACTCATGTCCTTCATTTTCAACATCTCATTTAAAATTCAATTAATTGAGGAAACTTTCTAAGGTTACTCCTAAACTTGGTGTTTTTCGTGGCCCAGGAGCCCAAAGTATATAACCCACATCAAGGAACCCATTCACACACTTTAGAAATTTTAGTATCAATAAGTTAGGCTATGAAAAAAATCACTTTACCATAAAGGACTCCTATAAATAGCTGTTTTTTTCAGCACTTCGCAAGATTTAGTACCCATTCATCTTTTCAAGAATATAGCTATTGCACTGTTTGTGACACAACTGTGTCTTATTCAGGCACTTCCTGTTACTAGTTTTGTAATTATATTCTTTGATCATTTTATGAATGCCTTCTTTCTGATTATATTATAAATTCCATGGGGGCACAAACCTACTGTATTAATTTTTTGGTATCATTTGTAGTTCCCACTGTTATTTCTTGGTACACAGTGGGCATTCAATAAATGCCTTTCCCATCAGATCAAGTTGTTAAATCAGAAGAGAAGTCAATGGTTTATAGTTAGGTCTAAATCTTTTGTGACTGGAGAAGAAAGGAAATGGGCAGGTATCTCAGCTTTAAAATGGCATGGGAAATTTGGTTTTTTCTCTGTAGCAATTCGAGTAGATGATATTGGATTAACCATGTAGCAGGGATCATGGAAGTGCAATACAAAACCCAGATGACAGTATGAAATGTATTTTGTGTGTATTCACAAAATTCCACAGAATCAATCACCCTCCCTTTGACCGAGTTAATATGAACTCCAGTGGCAGTAACCCACGGACCTCTAATAGAATTCACCGATGGGAAATAGTAACAGTTCCCATGGAGGCATTACTTTCGCTGCCGACTGTGATCTATGGATGACAGCCTCCCAGAAAACACATTGACACAATAGGCTGTAATGGCTCAGATGGGGCCTTTATGCTATATCGGGCCAGTGATCCGCAGACAATGTCTCGCCAGGAGGTTTCTCAATTGCCTTCTCCAAAGCTTTCCCTCATGCTTTCAGGGCCTGTCCATGTTCTTTCCGGAGCTCAGGGATGTCTGCCTGTGCTCTAAGGCTACCGAAGCTTGCCTCAAGGCATCTCCATTACACTAATGAGCCGCTGAAAAGCCAATGAGAATATGAAGAATAGCTACAGATGGAAGATTTTCTCCAATTTGCAATGATGTAGGTGTAGATGTGCTTGCTTATAAAGTGTAATTAAGCTCCAACAGTCAGATTTGGGCTTTATATCTTTTCAAGCCCTGTTAACCAGTTTGAAAACTGCTTTGTCCACACCTAAAGAGAACTTGTTACCCATAGGCCAGTTGGTCAATCAGTCAACAAATGTTTGGTAAATATGCATGTTCATAATTGTGCAAGGCATTGTTCTACAACATGTAGAGAATAATTGACTTCTGCCCTCAAGGAGCTTCTGATTGAGTTAGAAGAGGTGAAACTGACCCATGTGAACCCCTGTGTAATTATGGCCAAATTGCTAGGTTGGTGTATTCTTTGATCTGGACTGTTTTGACAATTATGCACTCAAAGCTGCCTAATAAACACCTGTACTTCACTCGTCAATGCTTTAATACAGTGACACAATGGGCACATGACCTGGCACTGAGCAGTAACTCTGATAGGTAGTACATGGCAAAGGAAAGAGTGGATTCACCAGCGGTTGCTTAAAAGACCTGAATCATACATTCTTAGAGTAAATCAAGGGCATGTGGGAAGTAGGATTGGGGAGAAGGGAAGAGGGGGAATTACTAACATTTACAAACACGAATTACACCCCAGACACTTAACAGGTTGCCTCATTTTCCCTTAACAATTGCCCCGTGAGGTAGAGATTAACATCATTTTACACATGAAGAAATAGCAGCACAGGGAGATTACCTGTCTTGTCCCATGTCACACAACGAGAAAATGAGCAAACCAGGACTCAAATCGAGATCTGTCTGCTCCAAAGCCCACACCCTTTCCACTCCCTCAAAATCCCTTTCACACCTTCTATCATCTTGACCAAAGCAACTGTATAACTGCTGTCTCTTCCACCTTACTATGTGAATAGTATTCTTCAAAATAATTCTGGGCCCCTGATTCTGTGTTGGGTGGAAAAAGGGAGGGATGGAGCACAAGAAAACCAAGGTGAAGAACAGATTTCAGAGACTACCTTCTGCCAGTTCACAAAGTTAAGGCCAGGGCTGGTGTTCCACCAGGATGCCTAGTCTGGCATACTAGCCAGCATCCATTCTAACTGGTCAGTGCAGAAGTTATTGAGGATATGACATATTTTTAAAAAATCATCCTCCCCAACTCCTTAATGGGTTTCTGAATTTGGAGGCACTGAATATTGGTTTTTGAGAGGAATAATGTCAAATGTGAATGCAGCTCTAAGGTTAAAGGAAGGCAATACAAATAACACTTATTGCTGGGAGAAACTTTATACTGAGAAAAAAATCATTATTTCAGTCATATACTTTATATATTTTTAAATACCCTTAAGATTATTAGAAAACAATCATAACATTTGTATATAAAATTTTAAATACATATTATAATTGGTCTAAACTTATGACATAGAGGACTCAGATTTTTATTTGTTGTATAGATTCTTGAAAAACATAACTATTCTTCTAGCTACCCCAATCGATTTCAAATATCTAACTTCTCAGAGATAAGCACTTTTAACAGTTTAATGTATATCTAGGTGTTTTCTATCCACAGAGGAACAGAAAATGTATTTGAAATATGTGTTTGCTTTACAAAAATTTAGTCATAATTACTACTCTGCAGCTTGTTTTTTGTACATAATGTACCAAGGACATCATTCCTTGTCAATATATAGAGATCCATTTTGTTCTTTTCAGTAAGTACATAGTCTGCCTGGGTATGGATGTATCATAACTTCTCAAGCTTTACTGACATATATTTAGAGTGTTTTCAATGTTTTGATAAACAATGCTACCAAAAATATCTTTGTGCATTTTTCCCACTTACATGAATATTTTAATAAGAAAAATACACTCTTTTAAATACCCTGATCTCCTTTTAGCAAATTAATGTCAGATATTCATCTGTGCCTATTTTATAGAAATACATACATATATTTAGTATGACTGTGTATAATTCACTGACATATTATTATGCCAATACGATAAATTCATGTTAGGATAATATATGAGATGTGTTCTTGATTAGATACATCACCAAATATAACATTGCACTTATAATTAACAACAATTTTCTTTCAGTTACAGTCAATGGGTGCCCAAAGCAGTGAAAATCAGGCACTATCCTAACAGGTTTCAGAAACACTGTCAGAACTCAGAATAGTAACTCAGCGAGGACTGGAATAATCATAGAAGGCTTCTTGGAAGAGCTGGACGCTCAACTGCCTTGAAACATAAGGAGGATTTGGAGAGCCTAAGAAGGGGCAGGTGAGAATATGAACCTGAGAAGTCAGGACCACGGACAGAGCAAAGATGGGCCAATGGAAGTGTACAGTTTGAGAGGAGCTGTGAGAAGAGGCGAGAGGCAAAGTGAGGCTTCATGATGAGGATTTTGAAAAACAGATCAGAAGGTCTGGATTTGATGTAGAAAGAAGAAATAAGGACCAATGGTCAGTTTGGGAGAGTATTTAACAAAGCTGACAGCCATAGGAAGTAGGGCTTGAAGAGGAAAGGAAGTGACATATTGAAACAGTGGTAGATCCAGGGCCTACACTAGGGTAGTAACCCCACAAATAAAAAGGGTTAGTTAAGTGAGATATTCCACAGGAAAAATCAACATGATCCACAATAGTGGTTACTGCTTAATTAGAACTTACTCTGTGCCAGGCCCTGTGTTAAGTGCTCATCATCTCATTTAATACGCCTCATGATGACCCTTTGAGTCTATATGATAACTAACCTCACAGATAAGATACGCTAAGACTCAGAGAGGTGAAATGACTTGCCCAAGGTCACAGAGATTACAAATTACAGAGCTGGGATCCCAATCCATCTCCATATCCAAAACCAGGAACCAGAGCTGAAATGCAGATTTATATCACAAACATTATGGAGATTCCATTCCATATTAACTTATAGCTTCAATAAAGGAGATGGTCCTTTATTTTCTACAGTGTTTTCCTCCTTCCAAGAAAAACTATGAAAAGATAGTTTCCTAAAAAAAAAGGTCTGAGTTCAAATCATTTCTGGGATAGTTCACTCAAGCTTATGAAGTGCTTAAGAAGCAAAATAACCTAAATTCTAATACCAGCTTTGTCAACTCACTGAGTTACCTCACCTAACTTCTTGGAATCTCACTCTCCTCATTCACAGTGAGGAATGGCAGATGATATAACAGGTCCCTGCTAGCTCCTAAATACCCCAGTGTTCCTATTCTTTGTGTTTTTGTTGCCAAATGAAGCTGGATAGAGGACTGAGCTAACAAAATCTAAATCTTACTTGGCCCCCAGGACTGGATATAATCTCTTATAATTCTCTCATGCATTCCTTAACTTAATCATTTAGAAAATAAATATATCTTGAGTACCTACTATATGCCAGACAATTCTCCAGATGCTGTAGGTATAACAAGGAACAAAACATTGATTTTACCTTTTTGGTAGAATAATGATAGCTAACTTTTATAGGGTGTACGCTTTGTTCTTATATGTGATTCAAGTATTAACTCATTTAATCTTTACACCCACCTTATAAGATATTTCTTTATAAGAATGAGGCACAATAAGAGTTAGTAACTTGCCCAAGATTACACAGCTACAGGCAGTTGGGCTCCAAAACCCCAAGTCAACCTCAACATTTTGCTCAATAATCATCACGCCCTGTTCCCCAGGAAGTATCCTATTACCTGTAAGTAAAGCCACTACTTGGCCAATGCTGAAATAAAACCTTCAAGAAAAGTCATAAGATTCTATGGCTTGAGTCTTTGTAATTCCAAGACTATGTTTGAATTCCAGTTTTCACACATGCTGGTCAAATTGGCAATTTTAATTTCTCTGAACTTCAGTTTCCCCGTCTATGACATGGGGATAAAATAGCATCTACCCCATAGGGCTGTCACAAGGTAAAGGACAATGTTGAGTACCACAAAAGGAGTCAGAATAAGTACCCAAATTACTTTAAGAAAAAAGCTAGCACTTTGGATGTTGGAAAGTATTTATAGATATAGAACCCATCTTGACTTCAGTCATCCGATCACCTACTTTGAAGAAACCTCTAGAGTCTAAGACGTGCTAAGTCAGAACTGTAGGCATTTAAACATTGAAGTGCATTTTCATGGAAGAGCAAATTCTTAGGGGTTACCCATGCATCCTATAAACACTATAATCACCAGGAACAAGGGTGGAAATATGCAAAGCCATGGAACATTCTAGAACTATCCACATTGAAGGGAGGTTAAGTTTCCTCTCTGATGGGGGCTTGCTGAATATTAAAGATGCCTTGTGTTTTGGGTACCATTGATTGTATAATGATCTTCAACCCCTCAGGATCATTGTGTTAGCACCAGAACAGCCCCATAAGGGAGATTAGCAGGACTATTTTGCACTTTAATTGATTCCTTGAAACATTTCCTAGATGAGGCCATTATTTGCATTTTCCTAATGGCTAATCCAAATGTAGAGCTTCTAATGGTTGGGATGTGACACACAATAAGTTTGTGGCCGTGTAAAGTAAAAACAAAGAGGAATCACAATACTTAGTCCCATTTCTCCAAATGCTAAACCACTTTCTCTTCCCAGTAACTGCCTATATAAATAAATAAATAGGCAGTCCCATGGAAATACAATTTCAGAGTACGACAAAAATTCAACTAAAGCTACCTGTAATGGATGAGATATACTCAGAACTCCCCATACTAGAATAATATATACTCAAAACTCCCCATACTAGAATAATACAATACAGGGCAGAATCTAAATCACAAACATAACTGCTATTTGCCTAACCCTTATAACAGTCTTCAGTAATACAAGATCCAGAGCCAACAGATCAGGGTACAAATCCTGATTTTCCAACTTACTAGCTGTGGAAATCACTTCTCCAAGACTCAGTTTTCTTATCTGTCAAATAGGGAATAAAAATGCTACTTACTGCCTTGGCCAATTATGAGAATCAAATGATATAATGCATGTAAACTGCTTAGCATGGGGCCTGGCAGATAAAAACTCGGATTTGTTCCTATTACTATTTTATATACATTTAATGTATTCTATGCAATACATCATACCATATACAAATAATGTCTTTTATTCATTGTTTTTTTTGACACTTTGTGTGTGTGTGTGTGTGTGTGTGTGTGTGTGTGTGTGTGTGTGTGGTACGCGGGCCTCTCACTGTTGTGGCCTCTCCCGTTGCGGAGCACAGGCTCTGGATGCACAGGCTCAGCGGCCATGGCTCATGGGCCCAGCCACTCCGTGGCATGTGGGATCTTCCCGGATCGGGGCACGAAACTGTGTCCCCTGCATCGGCAGGCAGACTCTCAACCACTGCGCCACCAGGGAAGCCCAAAACATCTTTTTATTATTATTATTTTAAAATTTTATTTATTTTTGGCTGCATTGGGTCTTCTTTTCTGCATGTGAACTTTCTCTAGTTGTGGCGAGCGGGGGCTACTCTTGCAGTACAAGGGCCTGCGGTGGCTTCTCTTGTTGCGGAGCATGGGCTCTAGGCTCACGGGCTTCAGTAGTTGCAGTGTGTGGGCTCAGTAGTTGTGGCGCCCAGGCTTAGTTGCTCCACGGCATGTGGGATCTTCCCAGACCAGGGCTCAAACCTGTGTCCCCTGCATTGGCAGGTGGATTCTTAACCACTGCGCCGCCAGGGAAGTCCCTATACATTGTTTCTGATCTTTAAACAACCCTTCAAAAAGGTGGTGTTAACCCCCTTGTATAGACATGGCAATGCAGGTTAAGACCAGTCATGCGCCTTGCACCAAATTAAATAGTTGCTAAGTGTCAGAACCAGGTCTTTCTGACCCCAGAGCTCAGGTGTTTCACAGTCTCTCAGAGTTACCTTGGTCCCCATGCAAACCACCATCCTGACTGAAATGTTGAAGTAATTCCCATCCTAAGTCAGTTTCCACTGCCAGCCCAGTACTCAGCTCGAAGGATGATGCTCCAGCAAGGCTCGCCTACCAGACAAAGACACACCAACATGAACATGTTTCAAAATGTCTTTCACCATAGAAACTGGCCACTTTGACAGGCATATTTTAGCAGGAAACAAAGTAGCTTGCTTTCCAAAGTGCTTGCTCTTGCATCTCATAACCAAAGGAGAAGAGCAGCATCTTGGTTTTTTTTTATTGGCCCAGAAGCTTTCAGTTACGTGAGTTTGGCACAAAATGACAGCTGTTAACCCAGCAGGCCATCTCTTGGCATTCCAGTGATGGCTACATTAGTGCCACCACAGGCCCAGGCCTGTCATAAGCCTTTCGTGAACCAAAGTGCCACTAATTTTCCTCTTATAAAGACCACAAGATGGTATCCAGGCTGTGCCTTTCAATTTATATTGTTCTGCCATGCAGCAGCAAGATCATGAATTTTAAATGCCTGCTGTGATTTGGTCCTATAACTCCACCATGGGCCTGATGCCATTACAGAGAGAACGGGGCAAAGTAAGTATAATATTATTTTTATGGCGAAATCTACTTAAAATAAATCCTGAGAATCGAGAATAAATTTTGTTGAAGATCCTCATTAACTGCGAATTCCCCCTTCTCCCCACTGCCCTCACCTCACCCTCTCACACATTATATAAGCCTTATTTTATAGGACTCAGCATAGGACTAAAACAAGCGTCTTACTGCCTTCCACAGATGCTGGTAATAAAGGGTAGAGATATTGGAGATAAGATAGAGGAGAAGGATAGAAGAAGAAAGAACTGGAGGCCAGTGTTGATTGCTGCTTCATTAATAATTCATAATCTGTCTCTCCAAACCCAGGCTTCCCCTTAACTCTTTTTCTCAACTAATGTTACCAATATTCTCCTAAACATCCAGGCTTGAAGCAATGAAACCAAATCTTTGCCTTGTCCTCACTTTGCCACTCACATCTAGTCACTAAGTCTGTGGATACTCCCTTTACAATATCTCTCACCTCCAACCATTGTTTCCATTCCCACTGCCATCACTGTAATAGCGGTAATTATAACCTAACAGCAGAATCATTGCAATTGTCAGTTTATTGTAAAGTGGATAAGAATTCAACTCTGGATGCAAACAAATCTGGGTTCAAATTCTGGACCAGCCACTTGCCAGGTGGGTGATCTTGGACAAGTTACTTAGTATTTTCAAGCCTCATCCAAAGAACAGAGATAACAGTGAGTGACTACCTCTAGAGTTGTTAAAAATAATCAAGATAATACGTCCAGTGTGCTTACGTTATCTTTTAATTATTTTGCATAATCAATTTCCTCCCTCTGTACTTCACTCTACATGCCTATCTTAAGTTTCTCTTACTAAAATAAAGCAGTAACAGGTCATCTTCTGTTGCAAAACCTAAACTCTACTCCCAGCACATAAGACAAATACCAAATATCTTGGCCTCTCATTCAAGGCCTTTTTCTATCAGAAGTTATCTTCCCATCCTACCTGCATTTCATTACTATTCACAGGTCATACCATTCTTTTCCCTTTCATCTCCATCCCATCTCCATCATCCAAATATACACAAACTTAGAGTCTACTTTTGATCCAGCATCCTTCATAAATGTCTTCTTGATACTTCAACCCAAGCTAGTCTCCTTTCTCCAGCAAACCCTGTAGTTGACACCTATTTCCCATGTCATTTATGTCGCAAGGTACATATTGCCAAGCTTGAACTCCTTCTTTCATGTATTTACATCTTATTTTTGTAATTAAATGAGGATGTTTTTCAGTTGCAACCCAAGAGACCACCTTACAAGTGAAATTGTCTTAGAACAAAGCCTTTTGATTCTATAGTAACTGATTTATTTGGTTGCAGTCCAAAATGTACACATCTCACATGACACCTCGTCTGACAAATTTCAGAAGAAAATGCCTTTAAACAATGTGAACTTGGACCCAGAAAGGACTAAGAAGATATCAGTGTCCTCTATGTTGGCTCGGTAGTAGCCAAGGTGAAGCCAATGGTGACTATCTCAGGCTGAGGTCCTTCTCCAAGGCAGATGCCTAAGGCGGGTCCCTGGAAACAGGGAAAGGGCTCTTTGGGCTATGGCCATATGTCAATGGACAGAGATAGAATCCTTATCTTATGGGGCAGAGACCAAGGAGCCATAGCCCACATCACATGTTGAGGGAGCAAATAGGGGAACCCCATCCTAGGTGACATCCACAGTATTCCTGTTTCTGATAATGGAATTCATACCACAAATCGTGTTGTTTGAATGGAGCCTTTTTGCATACAATGAATCATAATGAATAAGAACTAAATAAGGTACCAGTGTGAATGAATTCTATTTCATAAGAAGATGAATTGTCTTCACCCTCCATATCCTTCTTCCATCCTTACTAAGCAAGCCATCTGTTTTTCCCAGCCAAGTTCAACAAGAGAGCTTTGTCCCGATCCATTTGACAAGTTAAAAAGCCAAGTTCTGCATTCCCAGAAGTCACTGACAGTTGGACCCAGAGCACCAGAAAGTGAGCCAAATCAAAACCAGGAATGGGGCTTCCCTGGTGGCGCAGTGGCTGAGAGTCCACCTGCCGATGCAGGGGACACGGGTTCATGCCCCGGTCCGGGAGGATCCACATGCCGCGGAGCGGCTGGGCCCGTGAGCCATGGCCGCTGAGCCTGCGCGTCCGGAGCCTGTGCTCCGCGACGGGAGAGGCCACAGCAGTGAGAGGCCCGCGTACCGCAAAAAAAAAGAAAAAAAAAAAAACAGGAATGGACAGAGCAGAACCAGGAACAAGGAGAAAGTGGTGGTACGTTCTTCTCAGAAACTGTGTCACCATGGCAGCAAAGGAGCCATACAGGGTGGTCAATGGGAGATAAGATTGCCAAAATTTAAGAACCAAATAGTATAACCAGAAGAAAGAAGCAAGCTAACGAAGGTAAAAGTGTTTGGACTATGATAATCTTCATCATCATCATCACAGTCGCCTCTCTGGACCCCTCAGCCCTAGGTGTGGTTTGGAATTCAGAATTTTTGGACTTTAGATCCATTGACTATATTAATGTAAATGCATCCATATTTCTGCAGCAAATCACACTAAGTGGGATTAAACAGAGCCAGTAAATAGCCTCATGTCAGTTCAGGTCAGACTTTGCCATCAAATGAGTTTTGACTCCAATTTACAAACACACAAAACAACTTTTGGTTTTTAGAATCCAGGGGGTTCAGAATGCCAAACGAGACCATGGACTGAGAGAACACTTGTGAAGTGTGAAGTGATGAAGGGTATGAGGACTTCCACATACTTGCTGGATTGAATCTTGGATGATGGGCATCATCTCCACTGCAAAAGGAGGAAGCTGAGGCCCCAGGAGATTAACAACATACTCACAGTCATCTGAAAACTCGCTTACAATTTGAAAACACAGCTATAGATAGGTATCCGATTTAGAGATAGAAATCCCACTTTTCTGACTATGTACATAGTCACAGTCAAAGCCATTCATGTGCAGTGAACCCAGACTTCTAAGAAAATTTTGATTTGATGTAGATCTATTTAACTATATTCTGGGGTCTGTATTCATCTCATACCGCCACTTTATTGGCATTACAATTGCTTTCAAATGTCTCTCGCTATTTTGGAATTCTTCCTTGATGACTTTGGGTTGTATTGGAGTAAAGAGGGTCACTTATTCTGACGCTGATCATTGACATCGGTGACTCCATTTTCTGCTAAAGACAACTTGTGGGGAATATATCTAAGGTTATTTAAAAACTCATTTGATTCCACAATATTACCAGGAATTATCTGATAGCATGAGGTCTGCAAGACAGAAGTTTGTTCAAAAATCTAATTTTTAAAATGGTACAAAAAGGAAAGGATATCACGTTGTCCTCCCTACAGTCTGCAGATCATATTTGTGCACAACTATTATGGAAGCGCAACAGACAATTACGCGTCCACCCGAGCATGCAGGGACAGCTTCACTGATAAAACATCTCTGTCCCTGTACGTTGGCACCTTGCTCCTTCATCTGATACTCACTCCATCCTGCAGCCTCTCCTTTAGGTAGAGAGCACCTTCAAATTAGATGCTCCGTTAGGCCAGTGGCCTTGGCGCCCACTCCCAGCACCACTCTAAAGATGCCTCTCCTTTAGTCACACTTGCATCATGATCAGCTCAACTGAAACCACAGTGGGAGGGACAGTAGAGCATACCAAGGGGGAGGGGGCAGAAACCACCCACCTTCCCTACCTTCTCCCCTCTGCCTACCTTCTTGAGCTCCTGGGTCTTCTTGACAACCTTACTCTGTAACCAGGCAACATTCAGAACAATTTAAAAAGCCATGATCCCCGAGGGATGTATCATCCAGAAGCTTCTCCAAGTTTCATGGTACCCAAACTCTCTCCCTCAAGTGGACAGATCCTTTTGGAAAATAAATACCTATTATTTGAGACTTGTTTTCTCCAAGTATTGATTTTCCAGAATATAAACCTAGTCACTTGCCACATCTCTTTCCCTTCGGACTTAAGTGTTCTGAGAAGTAAGTTGATTTCTTACACTTGAACCTACAAAAATGCAGTTTGGAGAGAGTAGAGTGTAGCGAGGCTAGGAGAACGAGAAGCAGTCCTCTTGCTAACGTGTGTGAAGATCTTCATTTGACTACTGTTAACATTAATGAGGGTGATCTGCCAAAATCCCTGTGCGCTGAAATGAAAATACGTCCTTCGGTATAGAGATTTCCTGTTACACTGTTTATAATTCACTGTATGAGGTGATCAACGTGTACTATAATAATGGCACTTATACATCACACTTGGAAAATGCTTTTTATTGACTTAATGTGAATATTATTGCCATCGTTTATTACAGACATGTTATCTTGTAGTAATTGAAATACAATATGGTGTCATTAATCATCCTGAATACAAAATGTTAACTTTAAACTGGTCACACTGTATTAAGTGCTCCTTTACCCATAAAGCAATTCGATTTGCAAGTCTGTAAAAAGCTGGATGTTTAGGATTTAGTGGGACTAGCACATGGAACACGTTTCTCTGTTAGACTTCTCAACAGTCTGCTTTAACTGAAGTAAGTTTTATTGTTTTGTTCGGGTAGGTTTTCCCTTTGATGAGTACTTTATTGGATAAAATGATTGTTTGAAGTCATTTTCACACAACGTAAGAACAGGACTGTTTTCCCATCTCTTTGAATTGACCCTGAGAACTAGTTACCTACCATCTCCATATTTGCAAGATTTAACAGACTGGGACCTTAAATAAAGTAAGTGATACTGTCAGATGAAAATAATTCATGGAGAGTAGCGGGATGATTGCAGATCTCTGCCCACACATCATTCTGGTGTGCACTGTTCCAAAAGCCTCATTTCTTATCAAATAGTGACTGAGATTCTATAGGTTAAATGATTTGGGGGTCTCATGTTTCTTTTCACACGACTGAGTGTATCTAATTACAAAAATCACTTACATCCTGCAAACCACAGGTACAGGTTTTAAAAAGTCTTTTTTTCTTTTGGCTGAGTAATATACAAAGGGAGAATTATTTGGTTTTGGATATAACATTTACCTTATAATGAAGAAACATTTCAGTCTACCTTTAACTCATCTTTTACACCAGAAAGTATTTCTTAGGCATATGACAATTTATCTACATTATTAAATAGTTCAATGTGTAAGAAGCTGCTTTCTTTATTTCAGTCATTTACAAAAATAACTCACCGGGTGGTATTTTTATATTTTAAAAATTGGTACCGTAATTCCATTCTGGTTGAAAGTCTTTTTGTGGATTACAGAAGTAATGCATGCTCATTAGAGATAATCTACAAAATACAAAGAAAAAATTAAATCACCCATAGTGCCTCAATGCAATATTTTCAAAGACCCATGTAACCATCTGAATGGTGCGAAGATGTTTAAAATACTCTCTGAAGACTGTTGCCTTTCCTTTTTATTGGAATACGGCCATAAGCAGTTTAGGACCCTCTGTGTCATAGGTTTCGGAGTGATTCTATGTCATTTTAAATTCAACTTTTGTCAGTAGTACTTCTCCTCATAGAGACATTTATTTCTGACCACTTTGCAAAGAGATTAAAATGAAAATGTATGAAGAGTCCCAGAAGATAGCCTACTTTGAAAAGCTGTTTACTTGCCTTGGGCATGATTTGGGAGGGTAAAGGTCAAGGATGAGTCACAGGAAAGCCCCATTCAGACATGCACAATACTCTTTCATCTCTCTCTGTTTTTGTTGACACCAGCTGTGTCTACCTTAGTCCTCCTGTGAGTTTACATTTTTTTTCTTAATAATCTATAAGCAAACCATAGAAAAGGGACATGTGCTCTAGAAAGTAATGGTGGTGGAGCAGGTGATGGGAAGAAAAGGCAAAGGAAAAAGAAGCGTAATGGGCCGTAAATTCCTTTTTATAAAATGTCAGAGAAAACAACAGCATATTTGACAAGACTTGATTTGACCCAGAGCATCAGTAGAAGCTGTGATTCTTAAAATTACCCAATACCTGAAACAAAGGAATGTTAACATGCTAATTTCTTAAAGAATCTCAAAGTGCTTCCTACAGATTTTCTTTTTTGTATCATAGGTGACAAATATGTTTCATGATTTGAAGGCTTTGGTAATCATCAAATTTAAATACAATTAGCCTAGAAGATTATATGCAATGCTGGTATTTTGCATGTATGTTTCCAATAAACAGGACTATCTAAGTAAGATGTTTTACCTTAATCCGCCCTTTCCTACAACATAAAAGTAAGGGTGACATGGCATTTAATGGATTTCTAAACCCTTCAGTGTGGGAAGTGTGGGAAGTAGGTGGTAGAAGGAAAATTGGTTCCTCTTAGTCAAAAGAAATATGTGAATGCATGGAAAAGATAAGAGAGGAGGGTTTAAAAGAGGAAGAAAGGAAAACAAGAACAGAGACAACAAAAGTCCTGAAACTACACTGTCATAGCCAACTATGTGATGAATCCAATTAAGAAGACATTAATTGCTTGGCTCTAGATTGATACATTTATTGATGGACAATGACCAGTTGTGGCCCCACCTGTGGAAGGCAGCTGTTGGAACCCTGAGCTGAGGTTTATAGAAAAAGCGGTGTTGATGCTGTGATCTACAAGGAAAAACAGAGGGCAACAAAAGCATCAAAGACAGAGAGATACCCTAGGTGACATCTAGGGAATTTGCAGCATATTATTATTTCACTTTTCTTTCAAAGAAAAAAAAAATCTTTAATATGAACCACCAAGGTGGGGTGTGACAGGGAAAGGAAAGAAGAGCCATCTCTCTGGAGAGATGGGGCTTAGCCTGGAAGTGATGGGTAAGGCTGAGATACTGAGTGCCCTGCAGTAACCCATGGCAACAGCCATTCCCAGAACAGCTGTCAAGCAGTGACTTAAGTGGATGACCCAAGTGCTGCGTTTGTTTTTAGTTGGTTGCTTGTTTTTTAACCCTGCTATATGGCTTTGAACACTGAGAGACTCTCTTTTTTTGGAAGAAATAAGCTGGTAAATATTTTAGGTTGAGAATGTACGTTTTCTTAAACACCCAAGGGAAACAATTTTACTTCCAGGAGCACCAAGGAACTGGTTAATATATTACCCTTAAAAGGCCAAATCCCAAAACTGCCTTGTGCAAATACTGTCATTCTAATTAATGCTTTCTGTGGTCTTAAGAAAATAGTGCTGCAAGGGCCATCTCTCCCCTCCTATCCTAGCCTAGCAGAGGCACGCTACCTGGACCTGAGCTCTAACTCCTCCACCAGTTACTAGTTCTCTACTTCAACGCAGCATGGACTCTTTCCACACCTCAGTTTGTACATCTACAAAATCAGGGTAATCACAGCAATGCTATGAGAATTAAGTGAGTTAAGGCAGGTACAGCACTCACACAGTGCATGGCTCATGATTAATGTCCAGTAAAAGTGAGCTAGCTATTGTTACCATGTTTTATCAAGTGCAAAATGCCATCATCGTATGACACCCCATTAGTTTATGTGCCACTATGAAAAACGATTGATGCCAATAAATTGCAACACAATGCTTTCTTAGCTTTTTATTTTATCCTTTTGCAAAAGTTCTTCTAAAATTATTAGATATGTATTTGATCACACATCACTCTTGTGCCTACATTAAAAGGGAAATGTACATTAAATAAATACCTTTGTATTCCTGAAGTTTTTTAGCACTGAAGCTGATTCTACTGAATTTCTTTTTGAATTATCAAAGCTCTGTACCAAGACCACCCGGGAAAATTGCTGATCACACAAAACTGGGTTTGTCAAACTGCTGAACAAGAGAAAGCACCACCTTCATTGAGTCTCAGCAGCATTTTCTAAAGAGGAGTCAGGGTAGCTGTAGGATTTAGGGAAGTCTGCGAGTAGTCATAGGGTGGTTTGGAGCAGAAGACCGTAAGCGAGGGCTGGGCAGGGATAGGTCAGAATTTGTAACAAGATGAGTTGCCAGAAGTCAGTGGTCTTATCTTGGAATGAATGGGTCTGAACAAGCTGATGTTAAAACACTTGAGTTTGCTGTGCGTATCACGGTTTGTATAGTTTATCTGCTTTGCTAATCATACTACAGTCATGCCAGCTGTGGTTTCTGTTTCATTTTTGACCCTTTGTCATCAGTGTCCACATTTTTCCACCCAACATCATGCTCTGTACCCTTAAGACTGTCGGCGATGCAGTGCTTCTTACTGCCTCCAGGATTTCCTTTGCAGTAGCTGGCACCTGTTGTGAAAGTTTCGATGCCCGTGTATAGTATTGACAGCCATGTCGTCGAAATGGCTGCCCTGCTGACGGTGACGTTGATATGCCTCCTGATTTCAGAATTGACAGAATATGAAAAAATGTGTGTCTTAGAATCAATGAAATACAGTAATAATTTGATGACAATAAAATCTAATTCTCGTCTTGGAGAGGAGAACCAACTATACATTTATGTTCCCATTAGAGAACTAGCCACTTACGAGAGATAAGTGAAAAGATCTATCATAAAATTACAGGACAAGAATGCTTATCCCTGTAGATAAACCCTTCTACCCCCCTCAATGAGGCTAAAAGGGAGTTTTTATTGTTTGTTTTGTTCTGATCCTCATCATTTTAGCATTAATTTTGTTTCCTCAATTTAACAGTTCACTAATTTTTCAAATCTTTTTCTAGTGAGAAAGTATCTGATCACAGAAGAAATAATCTAAATCATGTAGAGAGGAAAGTCCGAAGTGTCTTGCCTATAGAATCGTTGTGCCATAGAATGAAACTAGAAGAGATACAGATACCCAAAGGTATGTTTTTGTTTGGTTGGTTGTTTGTTTTTGGCCATGAGATCTTAGTTCCTGGACCAGGGATCAAACCCAGGGCCCCTGCAGTGGAAGCACGGAGTCCTAACCACTGGACCGCCACGGAATTCCCTCAACGGTATGTTTTTAATTGGATTTTAAAAAACTGGGTGGATTTGAACTTCGTTCCACTGTAACTTTCCCAATGGCAAAAACTAAAAATGAGCACAATGACAGCTCCCAAGAAGATAAGTCCAGGAGCAAACAATCCATCGGGACCCTGACCTTTGACCTCACTGTGATTTCCAAGAAACAGTGAGTATGCGTCTGTGTGTTCCTGTTCATATGCTGGATGGGGGTGCAGAGGGAGAGAACTGAAAATCCATTTCTAATGTCAATATTATGTTTTCCTCTGAAAGATTACCCAAAGTGTCCGGCTCACAGATAACAGCCACATCACCTTATGACTGGAAGGGGTCAAGAAAGAAATCTTATATATTACCAAGGGGCCCATGAAGCTCTTTGGAGATCCCATATAGTGAATGGGGCTCCATGCCCTTCCAGATCTGATAGGAACTCAAATTAAAATAATACTGAGTCAGAAAATAAGGGTAAAGAAACTCAAAAATATTCTGATTTCTCCATGACTATCTTGATACATTTGTTGAGATTTGAAAAGTCTGTTTTTCTTTTCTTTCTCAACAAAAGAAATATGAGCTACCCCTGCACCGCTAATGTCCTGCACATATGCTTTGTCTCTCTGCTGGGTAATCCACACTGGCTGGAATTGCTTCTTGGCTTGCTTCTGGATTAGGAAATGCTCTCAGCTTTAGGCTGTGCAGAATGGAGACGTTCAAATAAAAGTGCGAACATTTTTTTGTGTTCATTTGTAAGCAAAATCCCTCCCCTACCCCTTTCCTAACCCAGTGTCAAATGGGTTGTTTCTCCAAATACGATTCAGATTTTCTTCACTGCAGATTATTCACCCTGTAGGGTTTCTTTATCTGAAATTATCCTGGGGAATCTTTGTGTTTGAAGCACAAAATGATATGAAAAGTCGAGTTAAGAAAGAAAAAAAAAAAAAGCAAACCTAAAAGCCGAAGGCAGATGTTGGAAGCAGGAAAATCATTCCTTGAACTCCCCAGGAGTTGATCAAAGAGACAGCCATAAATTGCAACAAAGGCAGAGATCTACTCTGCTCTGAAAGCCAGCCAGAAACACTGGAAATGTTTCATTATTTATTTCATTAATTCTGGGATAGCAATCTCTACTGACAAGATTTGCAAATCTAATCACTTATTAATGAACCGTGTCTGGTGGATTGTGCCCAAGATCTTCCTTAGGTCCCAGCCTCTGAGTGGCTGAAGCCCTTTGCTAGCTGCCGGCTTGCTCTCTTGCCACAATATGACATTGGGATTTCCAAGGTCCTCACCAGGGACTTCCTCTCTGAGCTCACAGGCATACTCAAAGGTGGCTGCCTGCACAGCCCTGCTCTGAGGACCAGCACGATGGCCATTATCCAGTATGAGTATAGGAAACCTGGTTTCATCTATTCACAGAAAACCTTCTCCGAGAGTCACAACACAGTGTGTGTGGTTTTAAGTCATGGTGCAGACAGGAATGAATCTTCCAAGCTGTATTTGCATTGTTGCTACTCACTCTGATGCAGAGAAGGCTTAACCTGACTCTTGACTAAGACATTGATTTTTCCTGGAAATTTCACCGTGGTTTCAGATATTTCCAAAATCTCAGCCTGTTTCCTTGGCAACTGTCTAAGCTTTATTCCCTATGAACCAATGCGGCATGATTCATCAGTAAACACTGAAGTAGCATCCACCCAACTTACAGGCTTCCTAAAGATTCCCTGGAAAGTGATCCTTGCCCTGAACTATTTCACAGGCACTGTTGTTGATATTTCACAGAGCGCAGTTAAAAAAATAATAAAAGTCCCATAACCTTATGCATGGGGAACAACAGCACTGATGGAGATAATGAAATGCAGAAATGAAAACCCCTCAGCAAAGCCCCTTTAGATGTGCCTAAGCTATGTTCATTAATCTGTGATAATTAGACTTATTTGCAGAGGTTAACAGCAGTGGCACATGGTAATTAAGCACTCTCGCTCTACCAGAGGGATAGAAAATGCTTCTTGTGTGACACGTGTCCAGTCATCAAGATATTTTATGTTTGCTTTAGGACTCAGGTTTCCTATAGGAGAAAGAAATTGTGTTCTAAACAGCCATGACCAGATATTACTTCCTATAATGTGCAGCAACATCGAATTCTAGTTGTAAGCTCTGGAGTTAAGAGTGAGCTAGGGTTAGAGCCATTGTCTCCGTTACTGACTGGTTGTATCAACTTGGACGAGCTGGTAAATCCTTTTGCCTCAGTATCCCCATCCTAAAACGGGGATGAAAATACCTTCTTCGGAGTGTTTTTGTGGTAATTTAGTAACGACAATGATGATAACTGTGAACATTCACTGAACGTTTACAATAGCATGCGCTGTTTTAAACTCCTTACATAGATCCATTAAATCCCATTTTACAGATGAGAAAATTAGAGCACAAGAGATTTAGTAGCTTGCCTAAGACCAAGCTTTGGGAGCAAATAATTTAATTCACTGTGAGGCATCTAAGTCCCTTATGAGCAAACTTCCCCAAATGAGCATGGACTCGCCACTTTGAAAAACTCATTCTCCCTCTTTCCTTTAGAGTAAGAATAATATTTATGTACCGAAACAGCTTTATCTTTGGCAACAGTCATCACGTGGGCTTCGGCTAGTGTAGTGGCATAATCCTATCTATGAAGGAATCCATTAATAAAGAGTTACTGGAATGCAGAAAGGAGATGTTCCAATTCTCCCCAGTTTTAGCAATTGCACCGAATAAGGGAATATATGCAAAGCTCTCAGTGTGGTGCTTTGTGCATACTAAGTACTCAGTAAACTCAGTAAACAGTAGCTACTATTATGATAGAAGTGAATGTGCAGAAGAGCTGCACAAAGGGTGAACCATATTTTTCACTTCACATATGCACATGAATGTGGACTTACTCAAGGCTGCAGTTAGCCCTAAGTTCATACGCGGTGGGATTTTGATCCATTTCAGTCAAACAGTAGCTAGATTGCTTGTAGCATTTAAAAGGATGAAGGAATAAAACTGGACCCCTATCTTACGCCATCTGTGAAAATCAACTCAAAATGGATTAAAGATTTGAATTTAAGACCTGAAACCATAAAACTCCTAGAAGAAAACGAGTGACAAGCTCCTTGATATTGGTCTTGGCAATGATCTTTTTGGGTTTGAAGCCAAATGCAAAGGCAACAAAAGCAAACAAAACAAGTGGGACTACATCAACTAAAAAGCTTCCGCACAGCAAAGGAAACCATCAGCAAAATGGAAAAGCAACCTATGGAATGGGAGGATATTTGCAAACCACATATTGAATAGATAAAATGTGAGTATCCAAAATATATGAGGAACTCATGCAACACAATAGCAAAAACCCCACAAACAACCCAATTAAAAAATAAGCAAAGGACCTAAATAGAAATTTCTCCAAAGAAGATGTATAAATGGCCAACAGGCACATGGAAAGACGTTCAACATCACTAATCATCAGGGAAATGCAAATCAAAACCACAATGAGATATCACCTCACCCCTGTCAGAAAGTACATCATCAAAAAGACCACAGGGGGCTTCCCTGGTGGCGCAGTGGTTGGGAGTCCGTCTGCCGATGCGGGGGACGCGGGTTCGTGCCCCGGTCCGGGAAGATCCCACATGCCGCGGAGCGGCTGGGCCCGTGAGCCATGGCCGCTGAGCCTGCGCGTCCGGAGCCTGGGCGCCGCAACGGGAGAGGCCACAACAGTGAGAGGCCCGCGTACCGCAAAAAAAAAAAAAAAAAAAGACAACAGATAACAAATGCTGGTGAGGTTATGGAGAAAAGGGAACTCTTGCATACTGTTGGTGGGAACATAAAGTTTTAGAAGCACTATGGAAAACAGTACGGAGGCTCCTCGAGAAGCTAAAAGTAGAACTACTAGGACTCCCACGGTGGTCCAGTGGTTAAGACTCTGCGCTACCACTGCAGGGGTCACCGGTTTGATCCCTGGTTAGTGAAGTTCTGCATGCCCCACGGTGCGGCCAAAAAAAATAGAACTACTGCAAGAGCCACCAATGCCACTTCTGGGTATATATCCAAACAAAACAAAATCACTATCTCAAAGAGATATCTGTATTCCCATGTTAATTGCAGCATTATTCACAATAGCCACGGTGTGGAAACAACACAAGTGTCAGTCAGTGTATGAATGGATAAAGAAAATGTGAGATATACACATACGTATATCACACACACACACAATGGAATATTATTCAGCCTTAAAAAAGGAAATCCTCTCATTTGTGACAACATGGGTTAAACTGGAGGGCATTATGCTAAGTGAAATAAGCCAGATGGAGAAAAACAAATACTGCATATCACTTATATGTGGAATCTAAAAAGCAAAGTTGAACTCACAGAAACAGAAAGAGTAGAATGTTGGTTGCCAGGGAGGATTAGGGAGAGGCTGATAAAAGTGTATAAACTTTCGGTTACAAGATGAATAAGGTCTGAAGATTTTAAGTATAACATGGTGACTGTAGTTGATAATATTGTATTGTATATTTGAAATTTGCTAAGAGAGTGGAATTTAAAGATTCTCACCAAAAAGAAAAAAAAAAGGTAAACATGTGAGATAATGGATATGTTAATTAACTTGATGGTGAGAGTCCTTTCACAATGTACACAAATCATCATGATGTTGTGTACTTTAAATATATTATAATTTTATTTATCAATTATTCATCAATTAATCTGGAGAAAAATAAGGGAGGGGAGAGGGAGGGGAAGAGAGAGAGAGAGAGAGCTAAAAAAAGTAACCAAACTTTCCAGTCCTCAAATCCTGGAAAGCAGAGTTTGAAAGCTCTCTGGTCCTGAGAAGGAGGGAGGTGTTTTGCCTGTATTTTAAGATGTTATCAGACCAAGTCTGAAAGTAATAATGGGATTATAGCTGCTTTGCCTCAAGACAGGGCTCTTCTTTAATAGTTCACCTTTGTCACCATTGCTCTTTATTCATGTGGTGGTTGAAGCCGTGCTCGTTTCTCACACAGTCTAGAATAAGGATCTCAGCAGAGAAATGAAAGCCCAAAGGCTGAGCTTGGCTGATTTTCCACACACAGCTGGTACATTCATGAGCAGTTCCTGATTCCTCTTTCTACACAAGGGTGCAAATGGGCAGCATGGCACTTGTTTTTGCAAACCCTCTTTTTTCCTTTTTTTTTTTTTTTTGGCTTTTGAAAGACAAGCGTTGACACTTCCCACAAAGAAAGAAAATCCCTTGCAGCACTAAGGAAAGAATTAAAGGAGCTCTAAGGAATGATCTGGGAAGTCCTACCAGTCCTCATTCACGTGGGAAACCAGCCCTACACCTTCCTGCAGCTGATAAGAACAGAAGGCGGCCTCCAATTTACTCTTGGTTTGCCCATGCCTCACCTTTGTCATCTGACCTGAATTTCCCCTGCAAAATCAACCTTATTCAGCTTGTGGCATGCTGACACTGTTAATAGAAAACAGGCCACACCGACACCAACACGGCCCCGATTGCTTCAGCTCCTTTTTTTTTTTTTGAGGGAGGGGCAATTTTCTAAACTGGCAACAAACAGCATCTTTCGGTGGGGTTTTCCATCTGTATACTGAAAGGAGACACAAGACTTAACTAAGTAACCGTTCAAGAGTAGGCCTTCCTACACCACTGCTCTGTGACATCGACTCAATGTGGTGGAGCTTTAGGAAAAACATCTGTGAAGCTCTTCAGCTTGCCAAATTTCCAGCACAGGCAGGATTCCTTCTTTTCATTAATTGCACCAGACTTTCCAAACTGTCTTCTCATTTGATGGCCGCTTTACTTAAAACTCCTTTTCCTCCCCAGTTTATGACAGTGGATTTCATGATGCAAAATAAGAGATACCCTGAGTCTCCCTGATAAGGTTCTGCATGCGATTATTCAAGTAATTGTGTGTCTTGGGTTTGAATTAAGAGAATCTAAACTGAAAGGACAAAGATTGAAAGAGATAGAAAAAGATTCCTCTTGTTAAAGTAAATTAATTAGTTGGATTTATATGAGGAGACAGAAGGGAAGAAGCCAAGCTGTGTCCCATATTAATAACTCACTTGGGAGAAGCCAGATTGGATTGAAAGCAAAAGATGGGGGGAGGGGGAACACTGAGCCTCCTCATACAAGCAGCAGCCCCGGTTTTCCTCTCTTTGCACTCTATAACCTTTACACACACAAACACACAATCTCATTCTTGACCTGAAAATGATGTCATCTTTCTTTTTGACTCACCAACCAGACTACATTAATCCCCTGCAGCGTGAGGGCCAGCAGGAGGCTGCTTAAGGGACTTCAGGCCTGTGAATAAATGATGACCCAGTGGTTAGGGGCGGCAGCCTAGATACATTCAGGATGCATTAAAGCAATTAGCTGGAAGAGGAGTGAGCACAATTTCCAACCCCCAAGAAGGACCAGGCCGTGCTTGGACCAGGGTGAGGAGCTTTACAGCCGAGGGCTGGTAAGAGCCACTTAGCAAAATGGCTACGCATGAAAGGAGTGTGGGGTTTTCTCCCTTGGCCTTGTTTGATACTAGAGCCATTTAGGGGGGATTTCAGGATCATGGGAGCTATGAAACTAATTACTTTTGCAAATTGGTAGAGACAACTGTAGTGACAAATTGGTAGAACCAGCCTTGTCACAGATGGTTCTAAATCATGGTTTGCAAACTGGCATGCCAGTGGTTGAATCTGTTGCATGGATGCTTTTTGCTTGGCCAGACCGTTCATTTTAGGCCAATATTAAAAAGTCAAGAGATTTCACAAAAAAACCCAGCAAGTCTAGAATGGATGTGCCAGTGTTCCTGTTTGACACTATAGTTTGCTGAAGCTCAGTACCAGCTTTCCTCTTATGCCAGCCATGCGCTCTCCAGTTCACCACAGTCCTCAACACCCGCTATGACCTTACTCTCAATCCACTTCACTCATTTACTTGATTCATTTACATCTACCTGGGCCCTGCAGGGAGTTGAGCTGTCACCTCTACTTGAAATGGCTTCTGAGTTAGACTCAACCAGAAATAAAAGGTTACATTCTAGAGCTCCTAAGCACAGTTTGCACATGGACACTCCTCAGTCCCTGCTCCTGGAACGGTTACCTCTAGCCTTGCATGGGAGCCTAAACCGTTCATAAGGCTGCCATGCTCCCAGATGCAGAGCTGCAGCTTTGGAATACACACACTCAGCTATTTCAGCCTGGTCAGGAACGGTGGCCGTGAAGTGGCAATTAGAACAAAAGGGCATCTGAATACGATTTTAAATTCAGTGACAATCACAGGTTTGGGCAGTTTCCATGCCCACCAAAATCTGAACAGTCAAAAATGTCACAAGCTAAATAAAATGCCAGCCAAGAACAGCCTCAGAGATCCAGAAACCTCTTGGCATGTTTTGTGACACTCACGTCACAGAGCAGCGAGATGTAAGAAATAGCTCCTAACAGGTAAGAACTCCCTAGCCAAGGTCCACAGTGCTGATTTCTCTGAACAGGCACTAGCCTCCTTCTATGATGTTCCCTGCTTCCTTAAGTCAATACAGCTTTGTCTACATTTTTCCTTGTTCAGATGAGCTTCCATTCGGAAATGTCACTTAAAGACAAAAGAAAGAGCTCCAATGACTTAAGGAAACCAAATCATGCATCTTCTCTGAAATTTCTGCCTCCTTCCCACTCTCCTCCAAACCTTCAGATGCTTTTCTCACTTCTTGCTTTTAATCTCTTTTCTCTTCCCTCACAAGTCACTTAGCCCCAGTGGGAATGAAGTGCTAAGTGGCTGCCCCCTCCCTCCTCTCAGCTGGGACACATTTTGGTGCTTCTAAAAGGCATCTTGCAGACTGCTGTTGACACAAGAGTCTATGTCAGCAATCCCTTTGCTTAAAACTAGAGGACAAGCATGTTTTAAAAAGATGGCTGAAAAATGCATGTGACTGTAATGCCCCAGAAGAGACTGTAACAGACTGCAGTAAAAAGTACCTGGTACAGGGTCAGAAAATGAATAATTCAAACTTTCCTCACATGCTGAATTAACCTTATTTCATGCTTCCCCACCCCCATCCCCTGCTTTTGCTTCCTTCCAGGCTGGAGTTGGCTGGAGTCATTCAGGTGTGCAATTTAATCCCTCTAGGAAACTTCTTCTGCTCTATTTGGATCACAGGAAGTGAGAGCAGTTGGATACGCTTCTCACCCTGCGAGAAGGGGTGTCATGTGGAAGCTTGCAGAGAGAGACGGGGCCCTTGGGGCGTCCGCCACACCCGTGGAAAATGACCACCAAATGTCCTTCCACTAATACTGATAACCAGAGGCTAAAGCAACTTGGGGTTTAGAAAATGTCCCTCTTTCTAATTTCACAACACTCATTTTTCTTCAAAGATTGCTTTTTCCCGCAACTTCCTCACTCACATTACCAACAACAGGAGCAACGACCTCCTTCACTCCACCCAAAACAATTAAAATCCTCTTTTCTCACTCAGCTCTGGAAAGCAGGCAGAAGCAGGCACTCCTACCTGCTTTAATGTCACCTCTCCCATCCCCCAGTCCATTACAGAGTGTGGCATCATCTTCCCATCGTTTTCCAGCCACAAAGCCATACAGGGCAGCAAGGTCTATGAAAGCTCAATTTTCACCTAAATTGTACTTGCAGGCCTTTTTCCCTGATAAGCTTGGCAGGAAGAGTGGAAGCTGGTTAAGAGACACATGTTCACATGTGCAGGGCTAAGAGGAAGATGTGAGCATGCCTGTGCATAGAGTGTGCTTTCTTGGTTATGGTTTGAAATAATACTGTGTGTCTTATTGAGGATATGGGGAGCGGGAAGGGTAAGCTGTGACAAAGTGAGAGAGAGGCAAGGACATATATACACTACCAAACGTAAGGTAGATAGCTAGTGGGAAGCAGCCGCGTAGCACAGGGAGATCAGCTCGGTGCTTTGTGACCGCCTGGAGGGGTGGGATAGGGAGGGTGGGAGGGAGGGAGACGCAAGAGGGAAGAGATATGGGAACATATGTATATGTATAACTGATTCACTTTGTTATAAAGCAGAAACTAACACACCATTGTAAAGCAATTATACTCCAATAAAGATGTAAAAAAAAAAATACTGTGTGTCTTAAATGTAATGCTATTGAGAGAAGATGGCATACTCCAAGGTAAAAGGAGATCTGGGTTTTACCTTAAGAAACTTGTTCTTGTCATTATGGTAAATTCCATAAGAATTCTTTCAACATTGTCCAGTAGAACTTTCTGCCATGATGGAAATGTTCTTTATCTATGTTGTGCAGTATGACAGCCACCAGCCACACGGGGCCACTGAATACTTGAATTGTGACTGAGGAACTGCATTTTTTTTTTTAAGTGTGTGAATATGGTATTTTTTTTCAAATATAATCCCAATTTTCTTTTTTTTTTGAGTGGATAGTATTTCATTTTTTTAATAAGCTTTTAAAAAATTAAGGTATAACATGCATACAGAAAAGTGTGCAGATCCTAAGTGTACAGCTCCATGAGTTTTCAAAGTAAACACACCCATACAACTAGTAACCAGGTCAAGCAACAGAATATTAACACCATGAGGAACTGCATTTTTAAATTTTAATTAAATAGCCACTTGTGGCTAGTGGCTACTGTATTGGACAGTGCAGGACTAGATGTCAAGACATATCCTATTCTCTGTTCCATTTTTTGTTGTTGTTGTTTAGCCAGCCTTAAGTATATCTAACTCCAAACACTTCCTTCAGAAATTCTTTCAGTGTTAACAGAAATGAGGAAGGAAGGAAGCAAACTCTGGATCAGTCTTCCTCCAGGCCCAGACCTGGGAAAGGTGCTTTCACACATGAATCTCATTTATGTTTGGTTGAAACTTTACAACTCTGTTCTGAATGATAACTAGCCCCATTTCACAGCTGAGGAATCTAAAGGTGATGAATTTTGGTAAATGGCCTACAATCACAAGACAAATAGCTTGCAGAACTGGAATTTGAGTCTTTGGATCCAGTCCAGTACTGGTTCCATTATAAATAAGTGGTGTTATTCTCAATGCTATTCCCATTTCACAGAGAGGGGGAAAACGTCATTAATTACAGAAGAAAGTCCAAGTAATTTCTCTATGACTGGTAGGCATGGAGATTTGTGGTCTTTAGCTACAAGTTTCATTCAGACCCAAGTACACATTGAAAGTATTCAATGAAGGAGCGTACAACGAACTTGCACTTCTTGGTGCCAATGGTGTGGTCTGAAATGACCGAAGTCGCTCTTATTGCTACTGAAAGATTTTTGAGAACTGCAAGGAAGAGGAGGTGTGTATTAGGCAAAACCAGATCAAGAAATTTGGAATATGTCCAAAATAAAAGGTCCTAAGAGTCAGGGAGAAAGCACCCTCCGTCCCAAAGAAATCAGTGCCTTGACTGCAGGAGAAAGTAGGAGAATTACCAAGGTTTGGGCAAGTCCTGTTGAAAGAGGTGTTTTTTCACTTCCCGGGCTACAGCTGGAATCCCCGGCTACAGTACTAACCAGGAGGGTGGTGAGCAAAAAGCTCTTCTCTGCTGGTAGCCATTCACCCAAGAAGTTTCCTAGAAGGTGATGTTGGTTGTGATTAGAGCCTCCTCTCTGAGAGGGGGAGTTGTCTCAGTTCCCAGTCCTGCAAATGCAGCTGGTGGCTGGGAAGCTGCCGCCTGGCATTCTCTCCAGAGAGAGTCTCAGCTGCTCTTGCCGTCTAGAATCATCACTTGGTTTAGTTTCCCAGGGTAGGGGGTGAATATGTCAGGGGAAGGGGATGGCGGCGATTCGCCTTGGAAGAAGCCAGTGACCCCTGTGCAAGCGACTTCTCACACGGTGTGCCTGCCCCCAGCGGGGCAGTGGGCTTCAGTTACTCTCCGGTCCCTTGCTGGCTGTTCACTTTCTACACCAATAGGCTCTGAGGTGACAAGTTCAATTCCCAGTTCTGTCAAACCTGCATTTTCTTCCCTGACCTACTTTTCCCACTCTGCAGTGTTGGAACAATGCCTTGCTCTGTTCCCTGTTTATACCCATCTTTTGCCTGAGCTGGTGCAGAAGCCCGGGCCTTTGCCAGGCTTTTTGCCTTGAATCCCTGACAAGTGTTGATGGGAAAAGAAAAAAAAAAAAAAAAAAAAAAAGAAGGAAAAAAAAATCCTCACTACAAAACAGAGTTCGGCTCTCCCACAGATACCCCAATTCCAGCGGGAGTAAATGCTCTTGTTGGTAAGGAAAGAAAGCAAAAGGTCAGGCTTCTCCATTCACCCCTCTCCCCTTCACCCCAAGCTCCCAGGCGCAGTGAGAAGCAACTGAGGCAATGCCAAGAACACTCCTGACCCTGTGAGTATCAAAGAGGCGGCTGCTGCATTTGCTGGCTCTGACTGAGGCTCCATCCAAGACGGCTCTCAGCAGCACTTGCACAGCACGCCCTCTGTGAGCCGTTCCTGCAAGGAGCCCAGGGCAGTCTCTCACAAAGCCCTCCAGTACTGTCTATGGGGCAAGCACCACGCAAAGTTTTCTCAGGCTTCCGGCCACGAGGGGCTATAAAGAGAGCGGTGTGACCCAGCAGCCAGGGAGGCAGCACAAGCGAAGATTCTTTGTGATATGTAAAGGAAATGCGAAGATCTGCAAACGAACACAGGATAATCTGACACAGGAAGAGGTGAGAGGTAGAGAGTAACAATAAAATCACAGCCATCCTTAGGGACTGCGTGCTGTGTGCGGGATTGTTACTAGGTGTACTAAGTGTCTGTTTGCCCCAAGATCCTATAAGGCAGGTACTATTATCACCCCCACTTTACAGATGGTGAGGTAGAGGGCGGTGCATGGCTAGTCAGCGGTCAGGCTAGGATATGCACCCACGGGGTCTGCGCCTGTTCCATCCAGCCTGGACTCTGCCCAGCTAACACCATCCTCCCATCTAGCTCCTACCCGCCTCCCTCATCTTACACTCAGGACAACTTGGTCTGCGGTGTCCTCTCTAGCACCCCAGCAGCCCTCTAGTCCCTCCTCACCCTCCAAGTCTAGGCTGCACACCTAGTCAGTCCTGTTGAGGGAAGTGTGCGTGGAAATCTCCTGGTGGATTCTGGAGGAAGGATTTCCTCTCAGAGAAAAAGAGAGAGCTCCACAAGGAAAATGCTCTAGGTTGCATCCCCTTTCCTGCTGGGTCTGCTGCTACGTGAGGACACAGAGCTTAGAGCTGTGGCATCTTTCTTGCAGCCATGAGGGAGTTCACCTCTAATACACTGAGGATAAAAACGAGGGAAGAAAAGTGCTAGGAACTTGATAATACCATTGAACTACTGTACCAACCCTGGAACTGACAGCTTTCTGATATATGGTTTGATTTAAAAAAAACGTTAAAGTTCATATTATTAATCTACCACTAGTTAGGTATTCTGTTACTTGCAGCCCAAAGCACCTAACTAATAGAGGTACCTAGAAGCAGCCCTCTAGAAAGGGTGTGAATGACTTTCTGTTCTCAGTGTTGGTCACTGTGTGCCCCACTCAGACTCACACATCTGTTCCCCTCCCCAGGACACTCCAGGAAAGATAACCTGGCCATCATCCTGCCTCACTTCCTGGCTTTGGCCCTCACTACTCCTTCTGCAGGGAAAACCTCTCCCCAGATCTTCACAGGGCTGCGTTTTTCTCTTCACCCAAATCTCTGTCCTATACACTGTGTGTTTCCTTCATGAAACATCTCATGCTATGTAATTGTTTGTTTAAAATCTCTCTGCACTTGACAGTTTGCCTGTCTTACCTAGAACATCTCCTGGCTCATAGCAAGTGTTCAGACATTGGTGTGCAATCCCCAGCTAATTCTGCTGTGTTTGCTAAGGTGTCACAGTGGGTCCTTATCCTCTTTGTCCTCCGCCTCCTGTTCCTCCGTCCTCCTCTTCTTCTCCTCCTTCTCTTCCTTTTCCTGTTTCATTTTTTATCTGCTTCTCTTCCTTCTTCTCTTCCTTCTCCTTGGTCAAATCTGACTGATGCCATTTATGCCTCCTTTGATGAGACAGATGAACTCTCTTCCAAGTTAATCTTCTCAAATTTTTAGAATCACTGCCCATGTTCAACAGCTGAAATCTCAATTTGATCATTTCCAGTGAGGCTCAGTTTTTACGCTCTCATTGCAAGTTGGGGTGCTTTGATGGAATGACACTGTGAGGATGTTTTTAAGTTTCTTGTGTTCATTTCACTATATCATTATGGTGGTTTTCAGCCTTTTAGACATTTTAATCTATGCTTAATTATGCTCATTCCCAGAGGCTCCTTAAAAGCAAATGACACAATTTTTTTAATCAAATAAATAATACACATGAGGCCTGTTAAGACTTGATAGAAGCCTGTACGATCAGCTGAAGAGAATGACTGTGATCAGAGGGCCTGAGAAACAGGGGTTGTTAGAGAGTCATCACCTTCCTCTCTGGCATTTCTAGCCACTCAAGAAAAGTCTTTGAATCCTGGGAAGACAGAGTTTTTGCCAACCCTGTACCCTAGCCTGTCCTCAGCTGGGATGGAATCTGCTAAATCTGATTCTTCCTGGTGATCAGTTTTCTCTGCAAAAGGATAAGTGTGGTTCATTCCTTCCCTCCAAGGTGGCAACATGGAGTCCATGTGGCTGCTTTGAGAAAAGGTGAAAGAACCTCTGTCACACTGAGTCCCAGAGGCTATAACAAAATACCAAAACCTGGGTGGCTTAAACAACTAACATTTATTTCTCACAGTTTTGGGAGAGTCCAAAGACTCTTCCAAGGAGGCTGGGGAGTCCAAGATAAAGTTGCTGGCAGATTTGGTGTCTGTTGTGAGCCCTCTTCCTGGTTTTCAGATGGCCATCTTCTCATTATGTCCTCACATGGTCTTTCTTTGATGTGTACACATGGGGAGAAAGAGACATCTCATTTCAGATCCTCGTCTTATAAGGGCATTAATCCCATCATGAGGGCCCCACTCTCATGACATAATCTAACCCTAATTACTTCCCAGAGGCCTCACCTCCAAAACCCATCACATTGGGGATTAGGGCTTCTACGTACGAATTTGGGAGGAGCGTGAACATGCAGTCCATAGTGGGCTCTCCTGCCACTTTGTAATGATGACAAGAATCAGTATAAGGTTAGGACATTGGACATCCCTTTCTAGAGCAATCTGGAACCTTTCAACTTGTGATGGGCATCTGCTGATTTAGCCTGTCCAGAGCTTAGCCGCCCTTCTTCTTCTGCTACACTTTGCACTCTTCCCTTGTCGTGAACAGCTTAGAAGGACTATCAGTTAAGTCTCCTCACCCTTATCTAACCACGAGGTTGACACGAGGCCCAAGCCGAGATCAAGCAGATTCTCTCGGGAATTTTAATCTTGAACAGAACAAGGACATAAATTGAAGACGACTCAGAACACTGGTACTTCCCCAGAGAGACTGTCCATTACTTCGTGCTACCTAAATTCTCTGGTTCTAGTATATTCTTACTTGGTCTTCAGCTTTGGCTTTTACTAAATGACTGCTACATATCCTTCAATTAATTGCTTTTTTCCCTTGTGAGTTGCCAGGTTAATATGTGTAGCTTACAATAAAGGGACCCTAAATTATAGACTTTTTAAACAATGAAGCCCAGAGCTCTACACCTGCTGCCACGACTGAGGCCTCCGAATGTGTTTTTGTTATATGTCCTCTTCTAACTCTGGTAATCCGTGTGAAAAAGGCCCAAATAATTGGAAAACAAAAACCCTGGGTCACTATCTCTCTGATCTGCCATGTCATTGTCAAGTAGAGAACAAAAGCAGCGATTCCAGAGGCTAAGGATAAAAGAGTCTTAAAAAAATCTTATCTGTCTTAAAAGCCATGAGTGAAATCAAGGAAACTGTTCAACGCACCTGACTCACATGATTACCGTGGGTCAGCCATCAATATGTAGATAGAAAGAAAATAATTGGCATAAGCTCCTTGAAATTTCTGCCTACAGCCTCCCCAAGGAGGCCTTGGGGAGATTCAGATACCATTTGAACAGCCAGGGCTTCATAATGAGAACTGACATTCTAGTGTGTAGTACAAAAGACACTTCCCTCCTGGAACACCGAAAAGTACTTTAATCAGCCAAAAAGTTGCTACTGTAAAAAAAAGTGAGGAGGGGATAAAATAAAC
The DNA here is from genome assembly GCF_005190385.1 of Monodon monoceros. Classification (NCBI taxonomy): domain Eukaryota; kingdom Metazoa; phylum Chordata; class Mammalia; order Artiodactyla; family Monodontidae; genus Monodon; species Monodon monoceros. Next base: position 28,924,785 of record NW_021703772.1, on the reverse strand, counting down.
TGCTCATTTATTGCTTCCATTGCTATGCCTGCCTCCTTCTTACTGTCCAAGCCCCCGTGGCATCATCTTTGCCTACCTCATTAATGCCACTTGCTCATTGCTATGCCAGAAAGCCCAGCTGATTACCAGGAAACCCTGAGTTGAAGGTTGCCTGGGTTTCAAGTTGCTTATGCACACAATTCACTGTGTTAGCAGTTCCCTCCTTTCCTTAAGTCACTCAGTGAGTCTGGAAAGTGGGAAATCAGCTTTGCATTGTCTCTGGCTCCTCACTGACCCGTCAAGCCTCAGGGTGCCTGTGGAATATTTGATTAGTTGTAAACTCAAAACAACCATCACAAAGAAAGATAAAAGGTTAAAACCACAAGGAAGGCACCCCAGAGTGAAGAGCCTGAAAGGTTGGAAAAGGTAAGCTGAAAAAATACTCAGACTCCCACAGCAGAAGCTAAAGATAAAATGAGGCATGTTTCATGCCCAAGGCAGAAAATTAAAAATTGAGCAGGTTCTATTCTGGGAGGTGTATTGTGAGGTGAGGTCTCCTTCCTACCCCACCCCCAGCCCCTGTCATCCTCTCTGGAGTCCAGTCTTACCAGCTGGCATGCTGTGTTTTCTTTATTCCCTCACTCCTAGCTGAGAAAAATGCCCTATTACTAGTAAGTGGGGTCACCAGTGTCGTCAACAGGCAATATTTCCTTTTTTCTTTTTTAACATCTTTCTTGGAGTATAATTGCTTTACAGTGGTGTGTTAGTTTCTGCTTTATAACAAAGCGAATCAGCTATACATATACATATATCCCCATATCTCCCCACTCTTGCATCTCCCTCTCACCCTCCCTCTCCCACACCTCTAGGTGGTCACAAAGCACCAAGCTGGCCTCCCTGTGCTATGCGGCTGCTTCCCACTAGCTATCTATTTTACATTTCGTAGTGTATATATGTCCATGCCACTCTCTCACTTTGTCCCAGCTTACCCTTCCCCCTCCCTGTGTCCTCAAGTCCATTCTCTACCTCTGCGTCTTTATTCCTGTCCTACCCCTGGGGTTCTTCAACCATTTTTTTTTTTTTTTTTTAGATTCCATATATATGTGTTAGCATACTGTATTTGTTTTTCTCTTTCTGACTTACTTCACTCTGGATGACAGACTCTCAGTCCATCCACATCACTACAAATACCTCAATTTTGTTTCTTTTTATGGCTAAGTAATATTCCATTGTATATATGTGCCACATCTTCCTTATCCATTCATCTGGTGATGGACACTTAGGTTGCTTCCATGTCCTGGCTATTGTAAATAGAGCTGCAATGAACACTGTGGTACGTGACTAGTTTTGAATTATTGTTTTCTAGGGTATATGCCCAGTAGTGCGATTGCTGGGTCATATGGCAGTTCTCCTTTTAGTTTTTTAAGGAACCTGCATACTGTTCTCCATAGTGGCTGTATCAATTTACATTCCCACCAACAGTGCAAGAGAGTTCCCTTTTCTCCACACCGTCTCCAGAATTTATTGTTTCTAGATTTTTTGATGATGGCCAGTCTGACTGGTGTGAGATGATACCTCATTGTAGTTTTGATTTGCATTTCTCTAATGATTAGTGATGTTGAGCATTCTTTCATGTGTTTGTTGGCAGTCTGTATATCTTCTTTGGAGAAATGTCTATTTAGGTCTTCTGCCCATTTTTGGATTGGGTTGTTTGTTTTTTTGATATTGAGCTACATGAGCTGCTTGTAAATTTTGGAGATTAATCCTTTTTCAGTTGCTTCATTTGCAAATATTTTCTCCCATTCTGAGGGTTGTCTTTTTGTCTTGTTTACTGTTTCCTTTGCTGTGCAAAAGCTTTTAACTTTCATTGTCCCATTTGTTTATTTTTGTTTTTATTTCCATGTCTCTAGGAGGTGGGTCAAAAAGGACCTTGCTGTGATGTATGTCATAGAGCATTCTGCCTGTGTTTTCCTCTAAGAGTTTTTAGTGTCTGGCCTTACATTTAGGTCTTTAATCCAATTTGAGTTTATTTTTGTGTATGGTGTTAAGGAGTGTTCTAATTTCATTCTTTTACATGTAGCTGTCCAGTTTTCCCAGCACCACTTATTGAAGAGGCTGTCTTTTCTCTATTGTATATTCTTGCCTCCTTTATCAAAAATAAGGTGACCATATGTGCATGGGTTTATCTCTGGGCTTTCTATGCTGTTCCATTGATCTATATTTCTGTTTTTGTGCAGTACCATACTGTCTTGATTACTGTAGCTTTGTAGTATAGTCTGAAGTCTGGGACCCTGATTCCTCCAGCTCCGTTCTTCTTTCTCAAGGTTGCTTTGGCTATTTGGGGTCTTTTGTATTTCCATACAAATTGTTAAATTTTTTGTTCTAGTTCTGTGAAAAATGCTATTGGTAGTTTGATAGGGATTGCAATGAATGTGTAGATTGCTTTGGGTAGTATAGTCATTTTCACAATGTTGATTCTTCCAATCCAAGAACATGGTATATCTCTCCATCTGTTTGTATCACCTTTAATTTCTTTCATCAGTGTCTTATAGTTTTCTGCATACAGGTCTTTTGTCTCTTTAGGTAGGTTTATTCCTAGGTATTTTCTTGCTGTTGTTGCAATGATAAATGAGAGTGTTTCCTTAATTTCTCTTTCAGATTTTTCATCATCAGTGTATAAGAATGCCAGAGATTTCTGTACATTAATTTTGTATCCTACTACTTTACCAAGTTCATTGATTAGCTCTAGTAGTTTTGGGGTAGCATCTTTAGGAGTCTCTATATATAGTATCATGTCATCTGCAAAAAGTGACAGCTTTATTTCTTTCCTGATTTGTATTCCTTTTATTTCTTTTTCTTCTCTGATTGCTGTGGCTAAAACTTCCAAAACTATGTTGAATGATAGTGGTGAGAGTGGACAACCTTGTCTTGTTCCTGATCTTAGGGGAAATGGTTTCAGTTGTTCACTATTCAGAATGATGTTGGTTCTGGGTTTGTCATATATGGCCTTTATTATGTTGAGGTAAGTTCCCTCTATGCCTACTGGAGGGTTTTTATCATAAATGGGTGTTGAATTTTGTCGAAAGCTTTCTCTGCATCTATTGAGATGATCATATGGTTTTTCTCCTTCAATTTGTTAATATAGTTTATTGCATTGATTGGCTTGAGTATATTGAAGAATCCTTGCATTTTGCTAGTATTTTCTTGAGGATTTTTGCATCTATGTTCATCAGTGATATTGGCCTGTAGTTTTCTTTCTTTGTGTCACATCTGTCTGGTTTTGGTATCAGGGTGATGGTGGCCTTGTAGAATGAGTTTTGGAGTATTCCTCCCTCTGCTATATTTTGGAAGAGTTTGAGAAGGATAGGTGTTTGTTAGCTTTTCTCTAAATGTTTGATAGACTTCACCTGTGAAGCCGTCCGGTCCTGGGCTTTTGATTGTTGGTAGATTTTTAATCACAGTCTCAATTTCAGTGCTTATGATTGGTATGTTTATATTTTCTATTTCTTCCTGGTTCAGTCTCAGAAGGTTGTGCTTTCCTAAGAATTTGTCCATTTCTTCCAGGTTGTCCATTTTATTAGCATATAGTTGCTTGTAGTAATCTCTCATGATCCTCCGTACTTCTACAGTGTCAGTTGTTACTTCTCCTTTTTCATTTCTAATTCTACTGAATTGAGTCTTCTCCCTTTCTTTCTTGATGAGTCCAGCTAATGGTTTACCAATTCTGTTTATCTTCTCAAAGAACCAGCTTTTAGTTTTATTGATCTTTCCTACTGTTTCCTTCATTTCTTTTTTATTTATTTCTGGTCTGATCTTTATGATTTCTTTCCCCTGCTAACTTTAGGGGGGGTTTGATCTTCTTTCTCTAATTGCTTTATGTGTAAGGTTAGGTTGTTTATTTGAGATGTTTCTTGTTCCTCGAGGTAGGATCGTATTGCTATAAACTTCCCTCTTAGAACTGCTTTTGCTGCATCCCATAGGTTTTGAGTTTTCGTGTTTTCATTGTCATTTGTTTCTAGGTATTTTTTGATTTCCTCTTTGATTTCTTCAGTGATCTCTTGTTTATTTAGTAGTGTATTCTTTAGCCTCCATGTGTTTGTACTTTTAAAGTTTTTTTCTTGTAATTGATATATAGTCTTATAGCGTTGTGGTTGGAAAAGAAACTTGATACAATTTCAATTTTCTTAAATTTACCAAGGCTTCATTTGTGACCCAAGATATGATCTATCCTGGAGAATGATCCATGAGCACTTGAGAAGACAGTGTATTCTCTTGTTTTTGCATGGAATGTCCTATAAATGTCAATTAAGTCCATCTTGTTTAATGTATCATTTAAAGCTTGTGTTTCCTTATTTATTTCCATTTTGGATGATCTGTCCATTGGTGAAAGTGGGGTGTTAAAGTCCCCTACTATTATTGTGTTACTGTCAACTTCCCCTTTTATGGCTGTTAGCATTTGCCTTATGTACTGAGGTGCTCCTATGTTGCGTGCATAAATATTTACAATTGTTATATCTACTTCTTGGAACAGTCCCTTGATCATTATGTAGTGCCCTTCTTTGTCTCTTGCAATAGTCTTTATTGTAAAGTCTATTTTTTCTGATATGAGAATTGCTACTCCAGCATTCTTTTGATTTCCATTTGCATGGAATATCTTTTTCCATCCCCTCACTTTCAGTCTATATGTGTCCCTAGGTCTGAAGTATGCTGTCTTGTAGACAGCATATGTACGGGTCTTGTTTTTGTATCCATTCAGCCAGTCTATGTCTTTTGGTTGGAGCATTTAATCCATTTACATTTAAGGTAATTATCGATATGTATGTTCCTATTACCATTTTCTTAATTGTTTGGGGTTTGTTATTTTAGGTCTTTTTCTTCTCTTGTGTTTCCTGCCTAGAGAAGTTCCTTTAGCATTTGTTGTAAAGCTAGTTTGGTGGTTCTGAGTTCTCTTAGCTTTTGCTGTCTGTAAAGGTTTTAATTTCTCTGTCTAATCTGAATGAGATCCTTGCTGGGTAGAGTAATCTTGGTTGTAGGTTTTTCCCTTTCATCACTTTAAATATGTCCTGCCACTACCTTCTGGCTTGCAGAGTTTCTCTGAAAGATCAGCTGTTAACTTTATGGGTATTCCCTTAGATGTTATTTGTTGTTTTTCCCTTGCTGCTTTTAATATTTTTTCTTTGCATTTAATTTTTGATAGTTTGATTAATATGTGTTTTGGCGTGTTTCTCCTTGGATTTATCCTGTATAGGACCCTCTGCGCTTCCTGGACTTGATTGACTATTTCCTTTCCCATATTAGAGACGTTTTCAACTATAATCTCTTAAAATATTTTCTCAGTCCCTTTCTTTTCCTCTTCTTCTTCTGGGACCCCTATAATTCAAAAGTTGGTGCATTTAATATTGTCCCAGAGGTCTCTGAAACTGTCCTCAATTCTTTTCATTCTTTTTTCTTTATTCTGCTCTGTGGTAGTTATTTCCACTATTTTATCTTCCATGTCACTTACCTGTTCTTCTGCCTCAGTTATTCTGCTATTGATTCCTTCTAGAGAATTTTTAATTTCATTTATTGTGTTGTTCATCATTGTTTGTTTGCTCTTTAGTACTTCTGGGTCCTTGTTAAACGTTTCTTTTATTTTCTCCATTCTATTTCCAAGATTTTGGATTATCTTTACTATCATTACTGTGAATTCTTTTTCACGTAGACTGCCTATTTCCTCTTCATTTGTTTGGTCTGGTGGGTTTTTACCTTGCTCCTTCATCTGCTCTGTGTTTCTCTGTCTGCTCATTTTGCTTAACTTACTGTGTTTGGGGTCTCCTTTTTCCTGGCTGCAGGTTCATAGTTCCCATTGTTTTTGGCGTCTGCCCCCAGTGGGTAAGGTTGGTTCAGTGGGTTGTGTAGGCTTCCTGGTGGAGGGGACTGGTGCCTGTGTTCTGGTGGTTGAGGCTGGATCTTGTCTTTCTGGTGGGCAGGTCCACGTCTGGTGGTGTGTTTTGGGGTGTCTGTGACCTTATTATGATTTTAGGCAGCCTCTCTGCTACTGGGTGGAGTTGTGTTCCTGTCATGCTAGTTGTTTGGCATAGGGTGTCCAGCACTGTAGCTTGCCGGTCATTGAGTGGAACTGGGTCTTAGCGTTGAGATGGAGATCTCTGGGAGACCTTTCACTGTTTGATATTATGTGGAGCCGAGAGGTCTCTGGTGGACCAATGTCCTAAACTCGGCTCTCCCACCTCAGAGGCAGAGGGCTGACACAAAGCCGGAGCAACAAGATCCTGTTAGCCACACAGCTCCGAAGAAAAGGGAGAACAAAATGAAATAAATAAATAAATAAAATAACATTATTAAAATAAAAAAATTTTTTAATTATTAAAAAGTAAAAAAAACTGGACAGACAGAACTCGAGGACAAATGGTAAAAGCAAAGCTGTACAGACAAAATCACGCAAAGAAGCATACACATACACATTCACAAAAAGAGAAAAAGGAAAAAATATATACATATCTATATATTAAAAAAAAAGGGAAGAGAGCAACCAAATCAATAAACAAATCTACCAACGATAAGAAACTCTAAATACTAAATGAAGATAAACATAAACCAGAAACAAATTATTTGCAGAAAGTAAACCCCAAGTCTACAGGTGCTCCCGAAGTCTACTGCCTCAATTTGGGGATGATTCGTTGTCTCTTCTGGTATTCCAGAGATGCTGGGTACATCACATTGATTGTGGAGATTTAATCCGCTACTCCTGAGGCTGCTGGGAGAATTCTCCCTTTTTCTTCTTTGTTCGCACAGCTCCCGGGGTTAGCTTTGGATTTGGCCTCGTCTCTGCGTGTAGGTTGCCAGAGGGCATCTGTTCTTCGCTCAGACAGGACAGGGTTAAAGGAGCAGCTGATTCGGGGGCTCTGGCTCACTCAGGCGGGGCGGGGGGGGCACGGAGTGCAGCTCAGGTCTGCGGCGGCAGAGGCCGGCGTGACGTTGCAGCAGCCTGAGGCACGCCGTGCGTTCTCCCGGGGAAGTTGTCCCTGAATCACTGGACCCTGGCAGTGACAGGCTGCACAGGCTCCCAGGAGGGGCGGTGTGGATAGTGACCTGTGCTCGCACACAGGTTTCTTGGAGGCGGCAGTAGCAGCCTTAGCATCTCATGCCCGTCTCTGGGGTCCGCGCTTTTAGCAGCGGCTCACACCCGTCTCTGGAGCTCCTTTAAGCATCGCTCTTAATCCCCTCTCCTCGCGCACCAGGAAACAAAGAGGGAAGAAAAAGTCTCTCGCCTCTTAGTCAGGTCCAGACCTTTTCCCGGACTCCCTCCCGGCTAGCCGTCGTGCACTAGCCCCTTCAAGCTGTGTTCACGCCACCAACCCCAGTCCTCTCCCTCTCTCCGACCAAAGCCCGAGCCTCAGCTCCCCGTCCGCGCCCGACCCGGCGGGTGAGCAGACAAGCCTCTCGGGCTGGTGAGTGCCGGTCGGCACCATCCTTTGTGCGGGAATCTCTCCGCTTTGCCCTCCGCACCCCTGTTGCTGTGCTCTCCTCCGCGGCCCCGAAGCTCCCCCACTCCGCCTCCTGCAGTCTCCGCCCGCGAAGGGCCTTCCTAGTGTGTGGAAACCTTTCCTCCTTCACAGCTCCCTCCCACTGGTGCAGGTCCCGTCCCTATTCTTTTGTCTCTGTTTATTCTTTTTTCTGTTGCCCTACCCAGGTACGTGGGGAGTTTCTTGCCTTTTGGGAGGTCTGAGGTCTTCTGCCTTTGTTCAGTAGGTGTTCTGTAGGAGTTGTTCCACCTGTAAATGTATTTCTGATGTATTTGTGGGGAGGAAGGTGATCTCCGCGTCTTACTCTTCCGCCATCTTGAAGGTCTCTCCCAGATTTCCAGACAGTATTTTCAAGACAATAATCATGGAAAATCTTAGTGAGGTATCAGATCCTGAGGGCTTTGTGCGTGCACCTGTGGCTATATATGCAGACCCCTCTGCATAAGTGGCCAAATGCATCCTTTAAAACATCTTCTGAATCTAAAGGCTGGAATATGACCAAGGTCATGCCACGTTCCCGAGGGCACTCTACATCACTTTACTGGTTGATGTGGAGTATAAAGACCTGGCCCCCTAGCTTTGATTTGAGACATCTCTGGAAAATCTATTCCAGCTCCAGAGTGCCCTATAAAAAATGGTAGAAAAATACTGTAATTGCACTGGAGTTCAACATTTCCCTCTGCTCAATCCTGTTTTATTCACTCCCTCAACAATATTATCCTGAGAGTACTCCCCCAATCAACTTATTGCATTAAATTTTTTTTAGAAAGGTAATAGACTGAAGGGGTCTTGAAATCCAACCTCCTACCCAGTCACTTAAAAATCCCCTCAGTGATATCCTTAAGAGAGAATCAAGTGGCCTTTTGTTGAAACTTCTCAATGTTTGGGGTTCCACATTAACTCACACAGGAGTTAAGAGGAGGTGGTGCCACATCAGGGAGGCCAATCTCTGACACCAGGGTAGCCATGGAACTCGGTAAGGTGATGAACCGTGGGTCAGAAAAAGAGTACAACTTCTTGGAAGGGACAAAAGGATGGTATGGAAACGTATTAAAATGTGATAGTCCAGTAAATATTAGTGTCCAAGAGCTAGCAGGAAAAAACCACCGGATAGTATGGCATCATTTTCCTTGCAGAGCCAAGCTAATAAAGAAATATAGTGGGCCATCCTGCCAAGAGTGGTATAGAAACAACACAGAGAATTTATGATAAAAGGCCAAGGAAATGGGCAAGTGAAAAGGAGTTAAGAATACAAGGACACTACAGAGAGAACCGTTAAACAAGCATCGTGTTCCTGGTTTATCTCCTTTGCACACCGAGCTCCCAGAGGCTTCCAACAGAGCTCAGTACGGAGAAGATTGACACAAAGAAAGCTTGGACTGTCAAATATCTAGCATGGCAGGGAAAAGTAGAAGGACAGCCTCTGAAACATGCAGTCAGCCGATTTCTAGTAGTCAATCAGGATGGTAATTTTTGCAGTTACTGTTGGCAGACATGGTCATCAAACTTCATGATGATGGTCTAAATTACTCTGGGCAAAGCCAAGATGAAGGGTAAGGGAGCTGGTGATGAGTTGGTGTAGGTCTTCTTCTGGTGGGAGAACCTCCATACAGGAATTTCAGGTGACATCAGAGAATGTATGGATTGTTCAAGTAAACTCCAAAAAGGGGACAGGTGATTTGTATAAGTGCGTTACATATCCGGGACAAGACAATAGGGAGTGATGAGCACCACGGACCTCTCTTACGCTTTACCTAGCAGGAGCATTTTCAAACACTTTGCTGTCTAAAATATTGTGTTTATGGCTGAAATTGACTCCCAGGCTGCGAATGTGCAACCCCCATTGTGAAAGATGAAGACCTTCCCAGATTATCTCAGGCAATCCCCTGCTGCTGCCATTGCGCCCACTCACAACTGAATTGGTGGTCTCACAATTACGTTTATGTTGTATTCCACGTCAGAGAACAACCTCCCACGTACCCCTTTCTGTGTCGTTGCTGCCACCATTGCTATCACCATTTCTAGCTAATTAAAATAAGTCAGTGCAACCGCCAAGATGGAGGGGAAGAAACTGACCAAGTGGAAAAAGAAGAATGTTGAATAACATAAAGCAGAAAAAGTGAAGGGCACAGTGAAGAGCTCCAAGACTGTTCAGATAGATGCAACATCCCAGCTCTTTATATAGAATCAGACCTCAGCATCTAAAATCACGTTCTCCTTCTTGAAGAAAAGGAAGGCATGGACATCTGTTGAATACCTGGACGGTGCCAAGCAAATTCCAGCTACCTTTCCTAGAAGGAACCAGAAGAAAGTAGGGTGGGGATGGGACCATAATTTTTCCTGTGGGCCATGCAGACTCTGATTCTCAGGCCACGTAATCTTAGCTGCCCAGCTGATTTTTGTTATTTTACAAGTCATCATGCTCTTGAAAGCAGGAATGCAGGAACTGAAGGAAGAATCCATACATTAAATGTTTGTAACTAATAATAATACAGAATAAAATGAAGAAAACATAAAGTGAAACTGAAAACCTGGATGAGAAATTTACTTCTAAGCAAGGCCTTGTTTGACTGATGCCGTACACTGCTCAGTTCTCTGAGGCTGTGATCAAAGGGCCATCCAGGCACCAAGTGGAGATGGAAGTGGGAGGAGAGGCAACAAATTCAAAATCAAAGCCAATGGAGCCATTGCCAATGGGACCACCCTTACCTCACACTGGAAAAGAATGGAGGGTTATTTTTAAAGCAGGAAGATCCTCCAGATTGTTTCCCATTCACTTTACAAAGTCACTGAGGCCTGCCGTGGTTACATGATGAGGCCAAGTTTACATGCCGATTATCTGCTGGGGACACTAAGCTATATCGCAGCTTCTATTTCAAACTTCATCTCCAATTCATTACATAATTTTGCCTCATTTCTGAGATTATTTATGCCTCAGCCTCTCCCTCATTTTAAAAGACCCCTTCAACTCCTAAAACTCTACATTGATTTATTTCACAAAGATGTACTGAGCACTTAATGTGCACCCAGCCCTATTCTAGGTGCTGGAGATAAAGTGGAGAAGCGTCAGTGGAGAACAAGGCAGATAAACCAGGAATTTATGTTCCAAAAGGAAGATGTTTGGTAACATTAGTTGGCCAAGAATATCAAATTTATTAATATCCTTTCATTGAAGTTAATTTTTCTTTCTTTTTTTTTTTTGCCGTACGCGGGCCTCTCACTGTTATGGCCTCTCCCGTTGCGGAGCACAGGCTCCGTACGCGCAGGCTCAGCGGCCATGGCTCACGGGTCCAGCCGCTCGGCGGCACGTGGGATCTTCCCGGACCGGGGCACGAACCCGCGTCCCCTGCATCGGCAGGCGGACTCTCAACCATTGTGCCACCAGGGAAGCCTGAAGTTAATTTTTCCATGGCACTTAAATTATCTTATTTCTTTACATAGGAGTTCTTATATAAAAATAATTAAGGCTTTCTTAGAAACCAAATAGAGACCTCAGTTTGCTCCCCCCACCCCCCGGCTTTTCCTGGGCAACACAGCCCTTGTTCCGTGGGACATGCCATGGGGCTGGTATCCTGAATGAGCCAACCCTAGTGGCCCTGTGAGTTCAGGGACTCAGACACTGGGAGCCATGTACAAGCCACCTAACAGAAATGGCATCACTTATCAAAGTCACATTTGGGCCGTAATGAGGTCTGAATTCGGCTGGCTGATAAAGCTAGGCCAAACTCCCCCCTTTGCTGTTATCTACTTCAACTCATTTACTGGGGGCTTGTGGGGTCCCCGAGAGAATGCACAATTCCCGGGCACCATTGGGGTTCAAACACATGAACACATCTAATGGAAAGGGAAGGGAGAAGGGGAGGCAACCTGAGTCAGTTTGCATGGAGGGAAGGCAGGCCACCTGAGAAAGTCCTCACCATGAGGGAAAGAGCCTGGAGTGTGAACCGGACCCAGCATCAGGCCCTGAAATCCAAGGGAAGTCATGGTTCTGGCTGAAGCTGGTGGCAGATATCTGAATGCTCCCATCTCAGCTCTGGAATGTATTTCATTGAAAGGGGGAGGGGATGGAGGAAAACTTTGCAAACTTTTATGGAGTTGGTGGGGAGGTGAGTATCAGAGGGAATGGGACTTTATTCTTACTCACCAGCTAGTAAAGCGTGGGAATCTGTCGGTTACAACAGCACCAAATATCCTAGTTTCCTTTTAAGGCTGTCAGGAGATATCTGATCTGCCAGAACCAGTCCTGCTACCCTTTCTCTGACCCAGCGATCAGAGGCCAGAAATGTGGTGCCATCAAGCATCGGAGCCTCCATGGTTACAGAGAAGTGGGCTCTCCCTGTGCAGAGGAATAGGAAGCAGTTCATAACCACCATGTCCGCTCAGGTCCTTCACCCCATCATGAAAGCCATGTCTGCTATCCAAAGCCATCCCTTGCTCTAGCAAAGATGACAGGAAGCCTTTACTCTATTTGTATATCCAGTGTGAGCCTTGGCATCCACATTCAAATGCTGTCTTTATTGTACTCTGCCCTCCTCCAGCCAGAGAGGATGACAAGCACAGCCTACCATGGGGATCTTTTCATGTTTCTAATCATCCCAGACATGCCTCTGGTTTTCCTCCCTGGCCCTCCAAGCTTACGATCTGTTTCCTTCTGTGGTGAAGTTGGGTAAATCCCGCGGCCTGGTGTGGAGAGCCGTGAGTCATGAGTCTCTGCTGCTTCGCCCGTAAGTCCCAAACAGCCCAGTGGGATACAGCTCTGACCGCCCTACCCCCCAGTGTTCTTCATCCACAACTGGTGCCTTCAGGAATATGTCTGTGGGAAGCAAGAGAAGTTTCAAATACAGTGGAACAGAGTCATTGACATTTTTTTCTTTCTGTGCCGGACTGCAAGAGAGTCCCAAAGGCTGGTTGACTCCCCAATTAAGTAGGCACAGAGAGAGACCTGAGTCCAAATGCTGAGCCATTTTAATCTGTTTTAGATCTGGTTTGCTCAGGATATGGAAAGGAACAAGGCTCCCAGTGGAGCTATCATGTAGCCAAGGTCTAGAAGTACTTTTTTTTTTTTTTTTTTGGCGGTACGCGGGCCTCTCACTGTTGTGGCCTCTCTGGCTGCGGAGCACAGGCTCCAGACACGCAGGCTCAGCGGCCATGGCTCACGGGCCCAGCCACTCCACGGCATGTGGGATCCTCCCGGAGCGGGGCACAAACCCGCGCCCCCTGCATCGGCAGGCGGACTCTCAACCACTGTGCCACCAGGGAAGCCCTAGAAGTATTTTTTTAATACATGAAATTTAGAAAGAATTTGAGTATTTTACGCTGGAGAGACAGATGGTTGAGTGAAATGGTTGGGGAAAAGAAACATTCAGTTCAAGTGATAGCAAAGGACATTTAAGTGATCTAAATGTTTGTCAAGCTGACTCACTACGTCCACTCTCACCTGCTTGAAATCGATATGTTCAAGTCAAACACAGTCGTCCGAGTGTGGAGAAAGAACTGAAACCTGAAATGGCAGCTGGGGAGGGAGAGAAGAATCGGACAGAGAGGCAGGACAGGGAAGCTTTTTCCACTCAGTGAGACACCTAAAACAAGTTGTTAATCCCCCTAGAGTTAGCTTTTAAATTCTGTGATCCAATGGCAAGCTTTGGTTCATCGAGACATCATGAAAAACGGTTAAATACTGATGACAGTGTATGCATTTTTGGGAAAAATGTAAGAACGTGTCTGTTAGAACAAATGCTTTCTCTTTTTGCTTAACCTTGAATTTCTCAGGATGCAGACGTACTACTCTGTACAGAAGGAATGGACAAGGCCGAGCACGCTGTTTTCCTCACTTTTTAAGGCGTTCCCTTAAGACACCTGTGTCAAGCCCTTTTCATTCTGAGTCATTTGAGTTCTATTCCAAAAACAGAAAAGAGCCCTTTGATTTAACATTGTTTTTCACCAGATGCCTGCAAGTTGGGAGCTGTCTGGCGCTAAAAGTACTCCTGATGCTTGCCACCTTCTGAGGTGGGTTCACAGAGGCGTTACCACCTCATTAGGCCCTGCCCTGAGTGCAACATGGAAGTAGGTGCCGTCCCAGTGAGAGTGAAGGGTTGGAGATCCACTGGCCACAGGTGAGTCTGAACAGCTGTGTGGACAGCAGTGTACCCAGGGGCCAATTTCTGCCACCCCTCAGTCACTGCCACTGTGCAACCGAGGACACGTTGGATCTTGTGACCAACTCCATGCTTGTAGACAGATGGAAAGGACTCATACAGGCTCTTTACGATCTCCTCTGGAAAGGGGCTCATGAACAGTGACCACTTCTGTTGTCATCCTTAATGCGGTAGAGGGATTACAAAAATGCCCCCGGTCCTTGCCCTCTCCCTGTGGCCACACCTTTGCAACGTGAATTTGCATTTCCTCCTGTTGATAAGTGAAGTTAATTTCCCCACCCTTTAAATCTGGCCTGGCTCTATGACTCACTTTGATCAACAGAATGTGGGGTAAGTGATGATGTGCCAGTTCTAAGCCTCAGCGTGGAGAGGCATTGAGCACTTGCACACTCTCCTGAACTCTATGACTACATGAACAAGCTGGGACTGCTGAATGCAAGAGACGCACAGCCCAGTCCCACGGTCACCCTTCCTGACAGACAAACAACTGCCAGACTTGTGAGAAAGTGAGGCCTTCCTAGACCAAGCAGCCCTCGGCCAACCTGCTGGCTGACCGCAGATACATGAGTGAGCCAAACCAAGATCAGCCAAACTTGGCCCTAGTCAGCAGAACTGCCCAGCTGACCTGTAGACTTGTGAGCAATAATAAATGCTTGTTGTTTTAAGTCACTAAGTTTTGGGGTGACTTGTTATACAGCAATAGTCAGCTGATGTACTTATTCATCTAAGGGAGAGGACATGTGCATGACAGGGTGGTTCAACTCTACCCTTCATGCATTCACATACTCATTTATTCTACAGATATTGGTTAAACTCCTACAGAAATCAGGTACCATTCCAAGTTCTGGGGACGCAATGTCCCTGCTCTCTTAGAGTCTGCATTCCAATGGGTGAAGACCAACTACAAATAAATAAATAAATGAGCAAATAAATAAAAATATCAGCTAGTAGTAAGCAATATACAGACTATTTGAAAGGGTATATGATAAAGAGTAACTATGTGGTTACCTTAGGTTTATGGCCAGGGAAGTCTCATTGCAGAAACATTTAGATTGAGATCTGAACACCAGCATAGAGTGAGCCATGTGAAGATGGGGGGAACAGCACTCTAAGCAGAGGGAAGAGCAAGTGCAAAAGCCCTGAGGCTGGAATATGGGGTGTCTCGAGAACAGCGAGAAGACTGTGTATCTAGAGCACAATGGGAAAGGCAAGGCGGGTGGGAGGGGGCAAAGAACAGAGCATGTAGGGCTTTTAAGCCGGGAAAAAGAATTTGGATTTTATGCTAAATGCACGAAGCAAGCCATCATCGTTTTTTAAATCAAGAGAGAGCAACACAATTTGATTAATGTTTAAATGAATCCCTCTGGCTGATGGGCATAGAGTGGTTATTAAGGAGAAGTGGAAGAAGGGAATCAGTTAAGAAGTTCCTGCAATAATTTAGCCTGAGCCAGAGTTATAGTAATGGAGATTAAGAGAAGTATGTTTTAGGGGAAGAAGTGACAGGACTTGGGATGAATTGGATGTGGGAGATAAAGGAGAGAGAGGAATCAAGGGTAACATCTAGATCTTTGTTCGGTAATTAAATGAGCTGAAATGCAAGAGGCTAGGGGAGGGCAGGCTTGAGGGTCTGGCAACTCGAGTCTGAGACATCTACTAGGACAGGAGAGAGACCAAGCATGTGAGGGCCACGTGGGCCTGGAGTTCTGGGGAGGGGTCAGCACTGGAGAAGTAGGTTGAGGGTCACTAGCATGAAGATGATATAAGCCTTGGGTTGCATGAGTTCACCTGAGGACAGTGATTAGAAGAGACAGGAGCCCAGGACAGAGACCTGGGACAGGCTAACATTTACGGGTTGAGCAATTGAGAAGAAGCCAACAAAGGAAGATGAGAAGGAACAACCAGCAAAGGCAGGGGCAGATGAGAAGGTACATATAGTATCACCAAAACCAAGAGGGTAGTATGGGCAAGAAGAGACTGTGGTCAATAGTGTTGAATGCTCCTGACTGATACAGAGAGCAGAAACCTTCCTGCAACCTTGAATGTGCCAAACATTCAAATACCTTTTTCCCCTTTCAGGACAATAACACATCCCAGAACATAAAATGGATTGTATGGATTGGGCTCTCTGTCTCTGCAGGCTTCTGCTACTGGATAACTGAGATTACTTAAAACCAATTACCCCCATTTTTCCTAATCCCTGTGCTCCTACATTCAGTTATTCCCCAAACTCCACCACTCTCCATAGGCCTGGAAATATAATGGTCCAGCAGGTTAGTTCATATAGATTCTCTGGAAACTCTAAGCTTCATGTGAACAAAGTTGGCATCTGTCTTGTTCACACTATATCCCAGCCTAGTACTGTACCCATCCACAAATAAATTCAAACGTTGAGTACATGAAGGAATGTCAAATCCCATTTGGTCTCCTACCATCACTGCTGCCGCACTTGGCTTCTTCTGGTAACCATTGCTGTCCCTACCATATCCCCCTGTGGACAGATATAAGGCTTTTTTTCAACATTCCCCAAAGAGGTTTCTAAAGTCTGGGATCCTATCTTGCTTTTCGGTCTTTATAGGGTAGGATGTCGCAGCTGAGGCCAGGTCCCCAGTACCATTGCTGACTTCTCTGATGTGGACTTCTCATTGGCTGGTGGGACTTTCCTGGTGGCCTGCCCATCCCCATAGCTGGGACAAGTCATACCCTTAACTATCAATATGTTTAAGGGTCTCATCTCCCCAGGACCTTGCCTTTAAGATTTTTTAACTGTTTTTTTGCTGTGTAATTTTTCAGCTGCTTTGTAGTCAGTTCACACACATGCAAGGTCTGTAGGGCTGGATGCTAAGATGAGTCTGTGTCAGCTTGACCCAAAATGTTGTCTAAAAGTCAAGGTTAAAATACCTGGCACTGATATCTGGGAACATCCACATGACCTCTTGACCCCTGAAAGTGCATTACTTTTTGCCTCCAACTCTGACCTGGATGCTTATGTGTGAATTAGTATCAAAGTTTACACTTCCAGTAGTTCGTTTGGACCCTCTCTCAAAGGAAACATTCCAACCGAACTTAGAACAACTTACCTGCTAATTCCAGTGCAATTCTGGTTTCTGGGACGGTCAGGTGTTAGGAGGCAGAGCACTGAAAAGTTAACCTCCTGTGACCTGAGCAAAAGGTCATCCTTTTCACCTTTAAAATAATTTCACCTTTAATCATGAGGGGTTTTTTCAACGTTCAAAGGCTTTAGTAATTATTTGGGGCTTAACCCTGTAACTATTCTACTACCACCTTCTACTGTAAGGAGCTCATATTTCTTTGGCCCGTGAGAGGAAATTACCAGAGAAGCAAAATCAGATTTTAGCTGAAGTCAAGACACATATTAAATCTGATGCTTCACAGCTGAATACAAGCCCCTCCACCTCCAACAGGCTTCTCCTGTTGGGCAGACACTTAATAAATGCTTTTGATGAAGGTCCTTCTGTCTTAAAAGGAAATTAGATTGTTCTGACACTATCTCCCCATCACTAAACTGTCGGTTATTATCCAGCAGCCTGTGATCCTCTGGGTGTTTGCAAATTGATTGTTTAATGGTTTGCATTCCTCTATGTCCACATTTCCAGGGTCAGCAGCCACATCTGCGATTCCCAGTGTAGGTGATGTGTTTGTCCTTGGCTGGTCTTTGGGCATTTCACTGAATACACACACACACACACACACACACACAAAGTTTTGTTTCAGAACAATTTCCCAAGCTCTTCATTTATTCCCTTCTTTGTAGTTATTGAGTACTGAACATGTATGGACTAGCATTGGGCTAATTAATGGCTAGGGATACACTGGGATGCAAGACGGTGTAGATTCATGTCCTCATGGAGCTTAAAATCGAGTGATTGTAATTTCATATCATAGTTAAGACTGTGGATAAAATAAACAGGTACTACGATGGAGAATAAATGGGAAGGCCACTGAATAGGAAAAGTTTAAGCTGAGGTTTAAATAAAATGGGAAAGGGTAGCCTTAAAAAGTAGGTGGAAGGAAGTGATGAACGCAAAGGTCCCAGGGTGAGAGTTTCATTTGGTCCAGGACCTAATGGAGGGCAAAGGGGAGTGAACTTTGGGAAGAGGGTGACAGGAGGGAGAGGGGCTGTGACAGCATCAGGAGCCTTACAGGTAGGGCAAACATACATCCCAGTTTGCCAAGAACAGTCCTGGTTTAGACCTTTGCCCCTGTGTAATTATTGATAAGGCCTCCTTTGCCTCTCCAAAGTGTTCTGGTTTGCACAATAAATTCTATGGTCACCCTACCTAAAGGCATGTCAAAGAGTTGGGACTTTATAATATGTAAGATATGAAATCATTGAAGGGTAGTAAGCAGAAGTATAATACGACTGGATTTATGTTTCCAGATTGTTCCACCTTGAGTCTGAAGGGGGCCAGGTGTGGAAGTGAACTATACTAAGGCTATTTATTATAGGGGCCCAGGAAAAGCAGATGGTCAACAGAGCATCACATTTAGAAAATATTTTATGTTAAGCAACATTCTACTATCTTCTCTCTTTTCAAGCCCCTGCTGTTGCCTCCAGTAGATTAGACACTGTGGTGCTCTGTGGAGACTCCCCACCCCTTTAGAACTGAGCCACTCAGTCCCCCAGCTGCCAAAAGTGGTAGCTGTAGGTGGTTCACAGCTGAATGCCTCCCCAGGGATTGCTGAAGGGAGCTGCCTTGCTCAAAGATGCACCCCTTCCCTGGGGCAGAACACATCTCTCTAATTGGTCAATATAGGGGTACAAAGGCCCCATCCCCTTGCGTCAATTTAGGATATCTCTGAAGGGCCATCCCAGCTCTAGGCCTCTGTTGCAGCTGCAACACAATTCAATTTCTTCTCCACCCCATCCCGCTTCCTTCACACCTCCACAGGGGTTGTTTCCCAGACCACTCCCCCCCGAAATCACCTGTATACAAATATGCACTACAGAGTCTATTGCCTGGGTAACCTGACATACAATTCCAATGTTAGCACAACTTTCCATTAAAACGCATCTTTGGCATTATCTATCCTGGCATCTCCACATCTAATCAAGAGATAGAGCTTCCCCTCTGCTTTTCTGTTGGGTATACAAAGGATCTTTTCCTATTGTCTTTTATGTCCTTTGTAAATTGAATCACCTTGTTTGTTTTGACCTGGATAATTTTATCCATAGATGGTTGTATTGGTTCATGACACTGGTTCTCTGTAAGCTGGCACCCTTCCCGCTTTTCATTGCATTCCAAGTGGTTATTTCAGATCTTGTAAAATAACAGCTCGTCTTTAAACACCTTGAGTTTTGATTACCTACATTTAGTTTCTTATTTTGGTACGTGAATTATTTCCTTAGAGAATGTAAAGATGTCATAAATTCCCCCTTTATTTCTTTTATTCATGAGATTATTCCTAGCACTTCTATATAGTAATTTGAAATTTATTGAAATAAGTTACAATGGGACCCCATTCTTTATAGCTTGTTATCACCAAGAATGCAATATATCATGGATTAAATCATGCTCTCCCAACACATAACTACAACAGCAAAAGATGGATGCTGGGTCATTAAGATATAACAGGAGAGAGAGTTGGTAATCTTTGTAAAGTAACCCATCAAGTCTTCACTCCCTTACAGGAGTAAGAGGGATAAATGTGCATGGAGGTGATAGGATGGGGACCCAGAAGCAGGAGGAGAATGTTCACACACTTGTAGCACTGGGGCTGACCTATGCATCCTGGGGAAGTCTGCTGACTGATTTCCAGCCACATAGCCACATGAAGTCTCCCTGTTCTCACCTCTGCTCATAGTAAAGGGCACATGGGAGAGGGAAAGAGTCCTACATAGACTTGCATACTCTAATTCTCTCATTCAGTCATTCAACAAATATTTTTGAACACCTACTATGGTGCTATGCCTGGGTAGGACTGTACTAGGCAAAGAGCATCTTGGAAAACCATTTGTGTCCCCTCCACCACCACCAATCATGACTTACATTATTCCTCTTGGTATTGAATCTCAAAACAGGATAGTAAAAATATTCCACTGTTTTTTTCCCTTTTAAAAACGTTCCTTTCATTAAAATTTAAAACTTCTATTTTAAGTCATCTGCTCTGAGCATACCTTCTATTGTGGAAATCTTTACTCCTTCTATTAATTTTTCTGGCTATAGAAAGATTAGGTCAAAAAGGGTATCTTCCTTAGTTGACCCAGAACTAAACATTGTTCTTAATACTTTTCAATAGCTTGCTTGCACCCTTATTTCTAAAATATTGGCTATATTACGTACATATCATCTCCAGTTTGTGTCATAGTAGAAAGTTTGTGGAAACCAGTTAGAACTTCAGCTCTGTAATTTATGAGCTGTTGGATTGGTCTCCTTATTTAGTCTCTCAGAGCCTCAGTCTCCCCACCTGTCAAATGGGGACAATACCTAACTTAAAGGATTTTATGAGGATCAAAATGAATACTGGTGGTAAAGGCTTGAACCTCGCCTGACACATTCTAACTGCGGGTTCCTCTCACTTTTCATGCTCAGAAAGTCTTTGTTCGTTCACTTGACAGATACACACTGCTGCTTAAATTGGGCAAGGCACTGCTTCAGGCCCTAAGGATACAAACTGAATAAGCAGGACAGTGTACCTGGTGGTATGCAGATTCTATTCTATGTAGACAGACACTGAATAGATAAAAAGAGAGCAGGCAGTGATAAGTGCTAGGATTAAAATCAATCAGAAAAATATAATAGGATGTAACTGGATATGGATAGGATCGATAGAAAATAATTATATAAAAATATATAAACAATAATAATTTATTTTGAGTAGTCAGAGGGCCTCTCTGGGGAAGTAAAATCTGAGCTGAGACCTATATGACAAGAAGGAGTTAAGCCAACTGAACATCTGAAGGAAGAGCTTTCTAGAAAGAGGGAATAGCTAGGAGAGCCCTAAAGCAGGAACGGAGTTAGAGGGCTTTATACAAGGAGCGGGAGCGTGGTGGGCAGATGCCCATCCATTGTAGGCCATTTGGTCAGAGTAAAGAGCTTTTTTTTTTTTTTTTTTCAGTGCCACGTGGAGCTGTGGAGAATTTAAAGCAAAGGGGGGGAGCAAGATCTGACTTAGCTGGCTCTGAACACCAACAGGAAGGATAGTTGTGACGGAAAGAGTAGAGGGAGAGAGATCATTTAGAAGGCTATTATAGTAATCCAGGTGAGAGATGCTGATGGCCTGGACTGCCATGGGGGCCACAGGGTTGGTGAGAACTAAACAGATGCTGGAGAGATCTTAGAGGAAGAGTCAACTTGGCAAGATAGGTGAAGGAGGTACAAACTACTAGGTATAAAATAAATGACAAGGATGTAATGTACAACACAGGGAATACAGCCAATATTTTATAACAACTTTATATGAAGTATAATCTATATAACTCACTATAAAAAAAATCACTTGGTTGTACACCTGAAACTAATATTGTAAGTCAACTATACTTCAATAAAAAAAAAAGAAGAGTCAACAGGACTTGCAGCTGTATTGACAAAAGGTGGGAAGTGAGGAAAAGCAAGTGATTCCAGGGAGGACTACAAGGATTTGACTTGAACCACAGAGGTGTCATTTCCTGAGAAAAACAAAGGAAGGAGCATACTTCTGGGAGAAAATCAGGATTTCAGTTCTAGAGAGTAAAAGTTTGAGATGCCCATTAAACATCCAAGTGAATATGACAAGAAGACAACATATAATTAAATATATGAGCATGGATTTCAGGGGAGGGATCAGGGCTGAAGATACAGAGAGATAAATTTGAGAGACATCAGCCTAAAAATGCTACTTAAAACCACAGAACTGGATGAGATTCCCAGAAGAGAGGGTGTAGATGGGGAAGAAAGGGGTGAAAGTGCAAACAAGCAGAGGATTTTAAGGGGGAAAGGCCAGTATAGAAAAAACAAGAGAGTATAAAATTACAAAAGCCAAGAAAGTATTAAGCAATGAGGGTATGATTCACAATTTTTATAGTCACTGGGCTTGCTTTACAAATACTCCATTAACAGCAAATGACATTAAGCCCAGTCACCACCCCGTCAACCCCAAGAGCCATTTCACTGTTCACTTCTCAAATATCTCAGTGTTATGGGTTGAATTGTGTCAACACAGTAAGTTATGTTGCAGCCTTAACCCCCAGCATCTCAGAATGTGACCTAATTTGGATATAGGATCTTTACTGAGATAATAGAGTGAAAATGAGGCCGTTAAGGTGGATCCTAATATGACCAGTGTCCTTACAAAAAGAGAGTACAGACACACACACACACACACACACACACACACACAGGGAGGATGCCATGTGAAAATGAAGACAGAGATTGGGGTGATGGAGCAGAATCCAAGGAACACCAAAGATGGCCAGCAAAGCACCAGAAGCTAGGAGAGAGGCATGGACAGATTCTCCTTCACAGCCTTCAGAAGGAACCAACATCTTGACTTCAGACTTTTAGTCTCCAGAACTCTGGGACAATAAATTTCTGTTAAGCCACCCAGTTTGTGGTACTTTCGTTAGATGGCCCTAGCAAACTAATACTGTCATTATGCCAGAAGGGCAACCATAGGTCTGCAATACTCTCGTAGCTGAGGTCTCCTAGCCCCATATGCAAAGAACAAAATAGACTTTGGGACAGTGTTAGCTACTGTGGGACACATCCATGGCCTTTGTTCTCAGTGTTTGAAAATGAAACTTTGCTGCCAACACTTGTAAAAACTCTTGGAACAAAATCACCCACGGTGAGCGCTGTCAGATAGTGGGTTGATGGTACAGGAATCCCACTTTTGCCAAGAAGTAAAGGAGAGAAGCCTGCAATATTCAGGGAATAAATGAAATAATATGATGGAATGAAACAAAAAACAAGCATGTTTATTCAATATAAAGTAGTAAGGAGAGCTTTCCATAAAGGAAAGCATGGCCCATGTGGCATTCAGACCCAGAAGTAACCCTAAGGAAGGGAAGGTGCAGGCTGCTCTCCTCCCCATTTGCCCAAATTAGAGATGGCTTGTTTTGACAATGTACACTCTTTGAAAAGCTCCTCTTTCACTCTGCCTATTTCTGTTCCCACAAGGCACACACTTGGTTTCTATTTTTATCCTAAATTTATAAAGTTCAAAAGAAAACGTGACTCGTTTTTACATTTAAAATTTGGAAAGTACCCTTAAGGTGTTACAGTTAAGCTGTTTTTGATCATAAGGAGCAGATATTCACAAATGTGTTCAACTCAGATGGAGTCTGGGGGGATGGTGACTGCTGTCAGGACCCGCGTGAGGCAGTACAAGAGACCTTCAGTAGAAACCAAGAACTTTGATAGTAAAAATAGATCACACTTACATAGTGTTCCAGGCACCCTGATAAATACTTTACACGTGTTAACTTATTTGTTTCTCACTATATCCCTATCAGGTAGATACTGCACTTATACCCACTTTACAGATGAAGAAACTAAGGTACAAGGAGATTAAGTACCTTGCCCAAAGTTACAAAGCTAGTAAGTGATGAGCCAGGGTTTGAACCAAGATGAGCTGGCTCCTTTGAGGACTAGTCTATGCTATCCCATGGGAACCTGAGTGGAACTGAAGTAGATTAGGGATTCTCCCTCTCGTCATCCTTCTCTCCACCCTTCTTGTATTCTCCTTCTCTCAGTCCTGCTCTTCCTCACCCTTCTCTTTCCACTCTTCTCCCTCCACCTCTCTCTGTTTCAGCATTTCTGTTCCCCCTCCGTGTGTCTACTCCATTCTCTTTTGGCCCCTGACTACCGTACTTTTTCTGTATGCTCTGTGTCTCCTTTCTCCACCCAATAGATTCTACTTACTCCTAGTTTCTGCTTCCTTACACCTTCAGCCTGGACATGGCCCGTTGTGGCTACACCAACCTCCCATTGCTCACTCTATCACTGAGATTTCTTGAGTTCAGAATCTCAGTGGACAAAATCCAATTGGGTCACTCCGTTAGGCGCCCCCCGATCTCATCGGCTGCAACTATGTGTTGAGTCATAAGGAACTAAACATGGCGGCCACGTAGGGCCAGGCCCAGAGCAGCCACTGAGAATGATGCCTGGTAAGAAGACTGTCACCTTTGTTTTTGTCGGAAAAACCGCCTACTGATGAATTCTGTCACAGATAAGCCTGCCAGTCCAACCTCTACCCCGCCCTGGCCCGTGCCTGAGCATCGATGTCCCTGGTGTAATAATGCTCATGTGCTGTGTGTCTCTGTGTGATGGCAATAGCTGATTGCCAGGGAATAAATGAGAACCTTGTCTGGCTCCTCCAAGAGAAGACAAATGGGCTGGAGTTGCAAGGCATATGTGATCAAAGGGGAACCCAGGCATCTGGAGGCAAGAGACAGTGAACCATATCATTTCATGCGGAAACTCAGCAGAGACCAGCCTCTTCAATAAACCAGAGTTCTCCGTCTGTGTTGGGGGTAAAAGCTGGAAACTAGAAAAGAGAAGCTGCCTGGGTAAAGAGACAAAAGGAACTCAGCCTAAGCCAGGGCTAAGCCCCTATTTGAACTAGGAAGAGAATACTGATTTCTCTGGGAGAAAAGAGAAGAGATGCTGAGCTACAAGGAGGCTGGGCTCACGGAACCAGACTAAGACATCTTAGAGTCATTAGAGCACGTGGAATCTCTCTATCAGGCTTGTGCAGTTACTGAACAATGAAATAGGCTCTGCAATATTTATCTGCACTTGCTCACCTGAATATATAAAGGAGTTTAAAAAGCAAGTCTGCTAGCAATTTTTTTTTCTGACTCTATTCCAGAAAAGTACTTTAAATGATACGTTACTATGTTTCCACATATCTTTTAACAGCAGATTTGTTACAGTGCTGGACAAGTGTTAGTATCCTAGTGTTCCCAGCCTTTCAAGATCACTCAGCCTTCCTTCTAGAAATGTTGCTCTCTTCTTTGATACAGTAGATTGACTGAAAACAGGTTTTCCATATACTTAGAGAATAAAAATATTTTTTGCATTAAAAATAGAATCACGGGCTTCCCTGGTGGCGCAGTGGTTGAGAGTCCGCCTGCTGATGCAGGGGACGCAGTTTCGTGCCCCGGTCCGGGAAGATCCCACATGCCGCGGAGCGGCTGGGCCCATGAGCCATGGCCGCTGAGCCTGCACATCCAGAGCCTGTGCTCCGCAACGGGAGAGACCACAGCAGTGAGAGGCCCGCGTAACGCAAAAAAAAAAAAAAAAAAGAATCACAACAGACACATAGACCAATATTTAAACAAAGGATACACCAAATCTCATATGCTGACACTAATCCATTTTTCAATATTTTCAGAAATACCTAACAAACAATCCTACCACTAAATCGGAATTTGTGGAACTAGCATAATACGTTGATGACTAACCTTGTCAACTTATTTTTTAAATAACCTTCATCGTGTATGTCATGTTAGTAAAGGGTTTCCCTCTCCCATGCGTGAAGTTCCAGAATGAAAGTGGGTTGTTGCCATGGCAACAGAATACAAGGCAGAGAACTTCAGAGAAGGGGGAGGTCTCTATACCCAAGGCCACAGCTACAAGAAAACCCTGGGCCCCAGAGTGGTGGCAGCAAAGAGAAGCAACCTGCTATGACTTCACACAGCCAGATGGCCCGCTGTTGACACAGAGTTCCCCCAACTGCTAATTATTTGCATAACTCTGGATCTTTCATTCAGGAAAATAAAGACTTTACAAGTATGCATTGATATGCTTATCAAACAGTTTTTCTCTTTGAACAGCCTAGTATTAGAAACTTTCTCCAAACACCTAGCATAGTGCCTTACACCTAGGAGCTACTTAAGTGTGTGCTTAGCTATGTACTGGATCCCTTCTTAAAGCAGGTATTGCTTAGGACACAGATATGAAAAAGACAAGTTCCTTCTCCTCAGAGAGCTCACTGTTCAGGGTGTAGACAAGCATATATCAAGATGCATATAACATTACATGTCAGCTTAATGCTATAGCCTTGCCCAGATTATCAGAGGGGAAGAATCCAGAAGACAGGCACACCCCAGAGGAGAAAGAGGGGAAGGGGGAAAAGGGGGACAGGGTGTGTGCCACATGATCTGAGTTCTGAAGGGTGAACAAGGAGTTATGGGCGCTCCTTGTTTGTTTGTCTGTTTTTGTCTGCTTGCTTTGAGATAGTCCTGGCAGAGAGGGCAGCAAGGGTAAAAGTTCAAAGGCAAACAGCAGCACTGTCCATGGCGGGAAAGGACATGCAGTTTGCTTTTGCTGAACAAGAATCTGTAAGGCAGGGAATGATGGGAGCTGAAGCTGGAGATACAAGCGGCTACGGTGTGAACACAGCATGGAAGTCCCTCCCCGGGAGGACCTGGACTGTATCTACTGGGCAGTGGAGGCTCCAAGAAGCCAAAGCCTTCTTTTCGGAAGTACTGTCAGCAGCAGTATAGAGGATTGCTTAACAGATAACACTAGAGTCAAGAGGACCACTTCCAAGGCTGCTCCAGACATCCAGGCAAGAAACAATAAGATCCTGAATCAAAATGGGGTGTTAGGGATGGAAAGGGTGAGGACAGATTCTACAAACATTTAGTAACCAAAATCACGTAGCTCCTCAGCATGATTCGTCTCCCCAAATCCCTGAGACTCAAATCTTCATTCTCCTCTCTATACCAGTTTTAACACTAAGAAAAACCTGGGCAAGGAAGGATAAGATTGTCAGCAACTGAAGCTCCTTCAATAGTACATAGCTTATACCATCACTGAACCACTTAAAATGATCGTAGTCGCTTTAAAACCTATTGGTTGGGGCTTCCCTGGTGGCGCAGTGGTTGAGAGTCCGCCTGCCGATGTAGGGAACGCGGGTTCGTGCCCCGGTCTGGGAAGATCCCATATGCCGCGGAGCGGCTGGGCCCATGAGCCATGGCCGCTGAGCCTGCGTGTCCGGAGCCTGTGCTCCGCGACGGGAGAGGCCACGACAGTGAGAGGCCCGCGTACCGCAAAAAAAAAAAAAAAAAACAAAACCCTATTGGCTGAGTTGATAAACAGGCAAAATTATTTCTTTCTTGGATTTATTCCAGTACACTGTTTCCCATCATTATTGGTCATGGGGTTCAGAAAAAGAAGGGAGATTTTTAGAAAGATTCTGAACAATATATCATTGCCAACTCAGAGTGGCAGGCAAAACAAAACTGATAATGCTTCGTACTGAGATAGGATCATTCCTCTGAGGCTCTCCTGGTTTCACAGTGAATATTAATTTTTAGAGCATTCCTATAAAGTAGACAAGTGGCAAAAGGGGTTGGCTTCATTTCAGTGGGGGGAGAAAAAAAGACACTAGTGCCTGGAGAGATGAACTGACTTATCAGAGGTAAGGCTGGTTGGAGACAAGCCTGAGGGCAGACTTTGGGCTTCTTGGTTTCTTCCCCTGCTTTAATCATCTAGACCCATCCTTAATTAGGTTATAGAATTTAACACAGATCTGTCCAGATCTCATCTGAAAAGAGGAAGCGAAGACCTGGGTAATTTTCCAGATAATTTCTTTAAAAGAAAAAAGCAAACCCTCTTTCCTCCAAATTATTTATAATTGATGCAATACAGGAAGTCTCGCTGCTTTTTAATGAGTTCCCAAACGCAAATTCTGCCATTTAATTTTTTTGAAAACTGCATTTGACTAAAATAGTAATTCTAGTGGAAAGGGAGGTTTTGCCTCAGTTATGAAAATGACCTCGATTTACTTCTTGGTATAGCTATGGGAGAGGTGGGCCCTGCATGGTATGTGGGCCATAGGGTCCAAGCCCTTCCGCTGTGGCCAGGGGTACATGGATCCCCTTTGGTGCTGAAATGGGGATGGAGGGAAAACCCCACACTCCCATTCAACACTATGATCCTGTCTGTTTTCCATGAGAAAAATGTGGGTGTTCCTCATTTACTCAGACTGCAATAGACACCACCTGCTTTGTTTCATTTGTATGCAGGTGAAAATATAGGACTTAGACTAAGAATTGGAAGAAATGATTTAGTTCTTACTAAAGGGTCAGCCTTGGACTCAATTTATTTTTTAATGTATTTATCTGATGGGTAAATTGAGCTAGCAGTGATGAAGCATGGAAATGACTGCATTCCCTGTTTTTTTTTTTTTTTTTTGCCAAAGCACATGTCCCATTTCTTTGTCTGACTCTAGTCCCTGTTATCTGCCACGCTGCTTTTGTCTTTCCCTCATTCAGCCACTCTTCCCTTACTCCTGTCTTCTAGTATCTCTTGGGAAGAGTCACATGCCCCTGGATGCTTTAGTTCAGTGAAAACCTTTGATTACGGTGTGGTTCATGGGCAACAGTTCAGGTGAAAAGGAGTCCTATCCTGCAAGCTATTCTGGGGGCAGGCCATGAATCTACAGGGGGATCCCAACAGTTTGTCGTTTTACTGGGGCTCGTAGACAAAAGCTTCAGACCTTAAGGACGAACAGTGGGCTGTCCTGCTGCTTCCAGCAGTCAGACAGCCAAGAACAAAAGATGCTCACCAGGCCACCTCGGTACCCAGCTGGAGCCGCCGGGTGTCTGACACACGCTTCTCCCCTGAGCATACACTCACCGCCCCCCTGCCCAGCTCCCTGCACCCACACCCAGCATGGAGTTCTCTCTTCTGCGTTACACATCGTCCAAAAGGAGGGCCCCTCTCTGAGACTGTATCACTTCATTTTACACCCTAAACAATTAGACAAGATTTCCCAAAATGTAAGAGCAGTCAGCAGACTCTATCCAAATGATCGGCTCTGAGAGGAGAGAAAAGGAGGGAGCGGGCAGAGGAGTCGGGGACGAAGGCAGAGGCTCCAGAGTCTTTGTTTCTCTCCCATCTGGCTGGAAGCCAGAGGCAAAGATCGAAGAGACCTATCCTTTGTCCACTGATCTGACAGTCATCCCAGTTCCCAGTTCGCAAAATCAAAGTGAAACGCAGTCACACATTCATGTCCGTAGCTCACAAGGTTACTGAGAAACCTAAGTCTTCCTGTGCCTGGTGGAAGCAGCATTTCTGTTTCCAAGGTCACAATAAAATTAGGAATTCCACTTTCTCACTGTTAGCCTGTCATTGTTAGCACTCTCCTAGTCCTCCAAGGGACCAAAAGCATGTGCTCTGTGGCTTTAAGGGAAGAGAGAATCCTTCTCAGGCTCTCTCTATCAAGTCTGGTTAGGTTTTAGCATGTAATGTTCCAGGCCATAAATAATTCAAAAGGCATGAAGAAGATTTTCTTCATTCTACATCTATCCCTGCACACAACACCCTCCCCCTTTCCTTTCTGGCTTATAACAAATGCTAATTTAATCAACTGGCAGTAAATTGTACTGGTTGCTGACTCATGCCAGACACATCCCCTATGGACTTCACGGAGGTTCGCCATCTCATTTGGAAATGAACAATAAAGAGGTGCAGTCCTGAGCTGCCCACCTTTCTTCTTTTGTCCTCCTTTGTTTCCTCCTATCCCTCCCCCCTCCCCCAAAGAGGATTCTTCACAGTGTATCCGTGATGTACATGCAGTGAATTCACATCTCAGCCACGCTGCCTGCAAGGGTCTGCACTCCCTGCAAGTTGCACAGCCACCTGACCCTGATGACGGGGATGGGGATGTCCCCAGTGCTCCTGAAGGCTGTTCTCTAGATAAAGCATGTGGCAGGGGAAGGGAAGGCGGTGGGGGTGGGGGGCACTGAGAAGAAGGGTGGGAAGGGGAGTGAGGCAGAGCCAGCCCTCGTTATCCAAGCTGTGAAAGCATGTGTGTCAGAGAGGCTCCTTGATAAAACCATGCACGGGGATGGAAGCTGATTAAAGAGATGGAGAAACAGCTCCCATCAGTGGGCCCTTTTTACCTCTCCAAGCCAGCAGAGTGGGGAATCCTTCCCCTGCGGACAGCTGTAATGGAGGGTGGAGGGGAGGAATTTCCCTGGAGACAAGCCAGGAGCAGCAGGTAAAGGGGCTGGGGCTGGAGAGGATGGGACAGAAAGAGATGCTTCTAAGAAAAAGGACCAAGAGATGGGAAAATATTTATGGGAAGCCTAGGGTCTATTTCCTTTTCCTTTTGCTCTTTTATTTTAGCTATAAATATTTATAAAAGCTTATAAAGAAGCATTCTCCGTCTCTACCCCAGAGGGATTCCTTTAAAACCCTCCCCATCATGATTATCCAAGTATGTGCTGCGCACCAATATATAAGGAGGAAATGGAAGCTCACTTACCCTCTTGTCTTCAGATGCCTTGTAAAGCACTTACAGTGTTCCAAGCACCAGCATGCACTATTTTGTTTGCTCTCTCCTCCTGGCCACCCTGAAAAGTACACAGCTGGTAGCATTAGGTCCCTTCTACAGACAGGCAAGTCTCCATGCAAGGGCTGATAGGTGGAACAGTCCTAGCTGACACTATTTCCACTAGACAGCCTGCTACCTGGGGGTTTGCACACAGTAGGTCTTACTTCTTAGATGTTAGGCTTATCGTTTACTAGGCTAATGGGATAACAGCACAGCATCAGAACTTCTGGAAGGGTCTGCTCCCCTGGTCATCAAACCCTACCCCCAATGTTGACCATTTGTGCTTTTGGTCTTGAACTACAGAAGAGCTGTTTTTTGTTTAATTAGTACCCATCCACCTCACTGGATCCTAAAGTCCTCCTGGCCAGGTGTGTGGAGTTTTTGTGTCACTCACAAGGTGAAGAAGCAGGCCTGAGTCACAGAGAGCAAATGCAAATTTTCTGGCTGGTGGCAAGCACACCTGAAGGCTTTTCAAGTGCGGAACCCTGCCAGGGCCACCCTGATTTTCAAATCGCCCCACTGAGGTTGATTTCTCCTGTGGTCCTTCCTCCAGTTTGGCAGCTCCACTCCTTTGGGCTCTGTTTTGGATGTGCGTGCATGTGTGTGCACGTACACACATATATGTCTTAGACTGACTGCATTGTTTCATGCCCCTCTTTGAGGGTTTTTTTCTAAAAGGCTTCCTGCTGCCAAATAGGACATACACAATGGCAAAAGCACTTTTGCCTTAGAATGAACAATCAACTTCCTGCAGGAAACTCAGAAAGGGGAGCAAACAGGGGGCCCTCTTCTCCCCCAGCACCGTCTGTCCCGGCACAATATTCCGCCCTTCTCTCTTCTAATTCACGGCTCTACGACTTTGGGGTCACTGGGGAGCCAGGAAAGGATCAACCTGCACTGGGGGAGGCTTCTGCGCCCAGCACACGGCATGCTGAAGCACACACTTCACTGGCTAAGAATGGAAGGCGTGGTTCACTTTGTCCTTATTTGACCAGAAAGCTCGGCATGGAATCCTCCTCAGTGCCTCCCTGTGACTCCCTGGGGGGGTCGTAAATAAGCGCAAGGCCTGGTATGGCTTCTTGGCTAAACGTTTGCACAGTAACTCAAATGAGGCAGCAGACATGAGTCAGAAGGGAGAAATAAGCTCAAGAAGGGGGGCGTGGGGAGCTTCAGCTTCTCAAGCCGACAAGATGGTACTTTACCCATTTACCCAGAGACGCTCGCCAAGTCTCCAGGGACAGACTGCAAGTCCTCCCCCCACCCCCCCCCCCCCCCCCCCACCCCCCCGCCGACATTGCACCACCTGCTAGAGCCATTTGCAAAGCAGCTGGTAAGAGCAGCTAAGTGAGCGAGCCGCGCGTCCATACAGCATGCGCGAGGCCAGCCAGGCCCTTGCGCGTTGCTGAGAGGGGCAATAAAAAGATATTAAATATTTTATCTATTTTGAACACTCACAATTCAAGCCAGGGCTATATACAAAGTGAGGACATAAAGTTCGGGGATAACACTGGTTCTGCGAGATCAGGTTCAGTGAAAATATGAAAAGATAATAGTTATTTAATTCCAGTGGTCATGGTTATGTGTGCAGTGATCGGTGGATCCCCAGATTCATCCTTGCCTCCCAGAGACAGAGCACAGGTTATTAAACCTCCCTGGTAT
The DNA here is from genome assembly GCF_005190385.1 of Monodon monoceros. Classification (NCBI taxonomy): domain Eukaryota; kingdom Metazoa; phylum Chordata; class Mammalia; order Artiodactyla; family Monodontidae; genus Monodon; species Monodon monoceros. The sequence goes on along the minus strand of NW_021703772.1, from coordinate 28,893,179 downwards.
GCTTCATTTTCTCTGCTGGGGATGATGAAAGGGAGGGCTTCTTCCAGCTGCTACGTGCCACCCTCTAAGGGTCTGAAATAAAAGTGTATACTGAAGGGATGAACGGATTCCTTCTTTTATTCATTCATAATAAAACTCAGGGCTGCCCCGAAGCTGTGCTTTTCCATTTTAAGTCTGTTTCTCTCTCTCCCTCTGCTCTTTCTTGACAGTTGTATCAGCCTGCTCGTGTGGCCATAACGAAGTACCGAACACTGGGAAGCCTAAACAACAGAAACTTATTTTCTCACAGTTCTGGAGGCCGAAAGTCCTAGATGAAGGTGTTCACGTGGTCTTTCCTCAGTGCGTGTCTGTGTCCTAATCTCCTCTTTCTATACAGACACCAGTCACAGTGGATTAGGGCTCACCCATATGACCCTTATTTACTCTTATCATTGTACATTATTTACTCTTTTAAAGGCCCTATTTCCAAATGCTGTAACATGCCGAGGTCCTGAGGGTCAGAGCTTCAACATATGAATTTGGGGAGGACACCATTCAGCCCATAAAAACAATTAGGATTTTTTTGTGTCGCAGGACCAAATATGTGAGTCTCTGTGTGCATAAACGTTTCGGTAAACACATGTCCTGCCGTTGACACAGGAAGACTCAGGCTCTGCCCCTGCTGTGTCCACTTCCCTGCAGGCACCACCATTCCTTCCAGCCCACCCACCCACCAAGGTGAAGACAAAATAATCCCACAGCCTCTCTGTAATAACAGAAAGGAAGGGGTTTTTTTTTGAAGTGTTTTCAGCCATTCTCTAATGTGGTTTAATTTATTTATTTATTTTTGCTGTGTTGCATCTTCGTTTCTGTGCAAGGCCTTTCTCCAGCTGTGGCAAGCGGGGGCCACTCTTCATCGCGGTGCGTGGGCCTCTCACTGTCGTGGCCTCTCTTATTGCAGAGCACAAGCTCCAGACGCGCAGGCTCAGTAATTGTGGCTCACGGGCCCAGTTGCTCCGCGGCATGTGGGATCTTCCCGGACCAGGGCTCGAACCCGTGTCCCCTGCATTAGCAGGCAGATTCTCAACCACTGTGCCACCAAGGAAGCCCAGGAAGGGGTTCTTTATGTATTAATCTTTTAGTCAATTGTTCAACTGCAGAAGGAGGAAGGACAGCAAGAATAATTATGGTGGGATGCGGTGGGGAGGGGGCCTATCAGTGCTTTGCCTTTTATTTCTCCACTCCTGCCAAGGGACTCCCTCATTTTGGTCCCTTTGAGTGAAGGCAGCTTCTGCCTGGCTGCCTCTTTATCAACAATAAAAACAAGCAATCGATTTTGGTCACAGAATGAGGTTCCATTTGTTTTGAACATAAACTGGGATTCAGCATTTGACCAACCTAAGTTACAGGAAAACTCCAAGTGGCAGGTTTATACCTGACTCTCTCCATTTTGTGCTATTCCTCCACCAGGGTACCTCCAATTCCCATCAAGTGGCCGTGTCACATTACCCGAGCCAAAAGTCACTGAAGGAGCCTCATTTCCTACTATCCAAGACCGAAGTCTGTACCATTTGAAATCTATCCCTGCTAGGGAAGCCCCAAACATGCACCCAGCCCATTTCAAGACAAGGATGCTGAGACCTTTCAAACAGTGAATTTTGGCCTCATAACTACAGAATAGTTAAATGGATGAGAGTCAACAAAGGACACTCCTGTGAAATTTTTTAATGCTTCAAAAACTCCCATTTAAAATTGTTTGGGCCTTAAACCCATGTTTTGTGTGTGTGTTTTGTTTTTTGAGATCCTCCTCTGAGCCTGCATGCTGGAGACATGACAAATTTGGTATTTCAATCCATACGCCCATTTGAGTTCTAGGAATGCACACTGGTTAGGTTTTAAAGTCATCTTGTAGTAAATTAAGTCAGAGCTAGATATTGATGCTGATATGTGCTCAAACAGACAAGGAAAATTAATTGTAAGAAAGGGGGAGGAAAATGTCTCCCATTTATCTTCTTCCTATCTCATAATTTGAACCTATATTTCTAGAGATTTAAAAATATGGTAAGAAGAAAGTCTTAAGTGACCAAGATTCCAAGCCCAAGAGTCTAACCCCAGTGAATTAATACTATTTGTTTATCCACTATGTACAGGGCACAGAGCTGTATACTGAGTGATAGATATGTACACCACTGTCTTCCACGATCATGGAATCAGAGTAAGGAGACAATGAAATATAAAACCAAAATTCACAATGGAAAGCAGGAAAAATGGTCAGTTCCAACTAAGTGTGACAGATACTCAGTGCTATTGGGGTTTGGAAGCAAGAATGATCACCCCATGAAGGGGTCTCAGACGAGGTGATATTTGAACCCAGGTTAGCAGCCTAGACCTGCTCCTGCTTTTAGTGAGTATGGGCTCACTGAAGGCTTTCGAGCAGGAGAATGAAATATGACAAAATTGGTATTGGAGGAGAGTACCCTGGCACAGGGCATGTGATGCGCTGGAACAGGTAAGAAGCAAGGCTGGACGACCAGCTTGCAAACTGTAGCGGTGGCCCAGACACCAGGAGACTCACACCTGAGCTGAGGGTTGGCAGTGGGGAGAAGAGGAAGAGATTGATGTCTGTGAAGAAGAAGAAGTAGAGCCTCGAGTCCTACTGACTATGAGAGACAGGGTACAGGGTCCTGACCCCTGACCAGCTCACCAAGGAAGACAACTGTCCAGAGAGAAGGTCTAGGTCCTGGCCAGGCAGCTCTCCCAGACTCCCTCCCTTTTCCCATCCGCTAGAAACAGCAAAACCATCCACCTCACCAGGCCCTCCAGTGGGAGTCTTAGGTCATCCCAAGAATGTAGCCTTGTCCTCTGAACAGACAGGAAGAATGTTCAGGGCACAGGGATTAATTACGTAAGGTCTGTTGTCAAACAAGAAGTCCCAGAGCTCCCTCTGGCTTCAACCCCAAACCCAGTCCTCCACCCTGATTGTCCTGAAATGAACATAGTCTGGCTATGACCTTAGACCATTCAGACTTCAGATCACATACCTCTGTCCTTTTTTTGATTTTGTAGTGATTTTTTGTTGGCTCTGTAAGCATCTAGTGTCTTCTTTCCCTGTCTCCAACAGCCCTTATTTCTATGTGAGTCTCACACATGATCCCGGGGGTCACAGGGTCTGGATTCAGCTCATCAGGGCCCTCCATCCACCTGTCCTTGTCGAAATACTTAAGCTCCTGGTTCGAATGTCCCCTGAAGTCAGACACCTCTAAACTAAAATTTCCTTTATATGAAATAACTTTATTGTTTGAGCTCTGTATTCTGCTCCTTGCTCTTAAAACGTCCCTGACACAGGCTCCTTGTTGAATGGTGTCACTGCAGAAAGGGCTCTGGGAAGGAAGGGCTCCGTCCCGCTTGACTGAACTGGCCACGTGACCTTTTTCAATGCCCTTCATCTCTCTGGGTTTCAGTTTCTTCATAAGTAGCATGAGGGGTTGTACAAGCCACTCTCTAACAATTCTTCTGGCTTTGACGTTCAGATTCTACAGCCCCCAGTGTGTTGCTGAAGCCCTAGCAAACTCGGCCGTTCACCTCCTGATCTGTCCTCCCAGACAGTCTTGCCACTGCCTCTGTTCGACCCCACACTGTGGTCTATGAGCACCAGGCAGATTGCCTCTTCCAGAGAGGCTAAGGGGTCAAAGGTGGTTCCAGGGTGTTGAAAACATGTAGATATGAATTGACAGTAGCATGAACCGAAATCGAGAGTCTGTGTTTTCTGTTTCTGTGGGGACAGGGAGGATACTGGGAAGAGTGAGGGGGACATGGGGTGGGAGTAGAAAGCCAGGTCACTTTTCGGCATATGGAACTGCGGTGAGTGGGAGACTGCCAAAAAGGAGCATTCAACTAACTATAGGAGAGTCCACGCTAGAGGCGAGGTTCCTAAACTTGAGCATAAAAATAGCCAGGAGATTCTGAGCTGGCTGAGGGTTAAAACAGGGCCAGACCTGGGAAGAGAGACCCTACCAGGAGATATTCCAGTGGAGGTAGTGACATAGAGGGGAGAGCTGAACCTGGGACCAAATAACTGGGGACAGTGGAGAGAAAAGAGATAAGAGTCTGCAGGGCTTAAACCTGACAGGCAACCATATTTTCTGAGGAAAAGAAAGAGGGAAAGGAAAAGTCAGTAGAAGGTAAAGGAGGAAGCAGAAAAGGGAACAAAGTTCCCCTGAGTTGCTGCTACACGCTGGGTTCTACACATATTCCGATGCGTGGAAAACCTTGAGAGTGAGTATTATAGAAGCAAGGAGGAAAAGCACAGTCTAGGAGATGCATCTTGGGCTTATGTAATGGAGCAGTGGGGAGGGGGCAAAAGAGGGGTTATCAAGCCAAGTCCTGGTCAGGTCAGCAGCACCCAGACCTCGGCACGCCCCGAGAATGACAGGTCCCAATCTCTTGCATTAGAGATGGTAGCAGACACTTTGCATGCCCTGCATCACACCCCCTCGCCTAAATTCATGCCTACCTCAAGCTCTCTCCTTCAGCCAGCTCTCTCTGCTTTTCAGCCTTAGGGCCTTTTCTGAAGCCATAGGAGCTTCGCACAAGGAAAGCTCAGACAGAAGAGTTAATGCTCCCTTCCCCCAACCTGCAACTACTGAGAGACAAGAGTCCATGGATCAGTGCCCCAGCCCCTTTCTGTATACAGACAGTGGATACCTCAATGATGCACTATGGTGATACCCTGCCTCAGTCTCCCCACGACCTCCCTCCCGTTTTCTGGGATTGGATCCCAAATAATTATCTACACTCAGTCTTTGACTGAGACTCTACTTTCAGGAGAACCCAGACCAAGATGGATGAGTCAGCCTTGTGGTGGCAGACTAAGAAATGCGGGCAGAAACACGAGTGCATGTTTTCTTTAAAGCCCCCGAACGCTAAACAAATAGCACAGATTTCTGCTCATCTCTATAACGACGAAAGGCTAAGCTGCGTCCCGTGGGGCAGGCAGAGATGCTACTTTGGGTATGATCCGCGGGCCCTCATTCATAAATCCTCTCTTGAGAGGGTGAACAGGCAGTGCTACTTCTCAGGACTCTTTGTTGAAAACACAAACAGGCGTGGGTCCCGTCCACATCGTAGAGAATGGCACTTCCGCCTCAGAGGGTTACCTTCCCCAGGACGGGGGCCACAGTCCGGAAGCCTGCAGCAGTAGGAAACCCAAGAAAGTGTTTTGTTTCACTGTCTGACTCATCCCCACAATGTTTTAAAAACCAAGGTAACTTAGCAGATGTGAAGCTTAATTGCAGTAGAAGGAGCTCAGCACTAAGTTTACACTGAGCACCTCAGTCCTCTGTGTGCTACTGGATGGTCCCACAGACATCTGAGTCAGCAACGCCAATGCTAGCATATTCGGGAGAAGGGGCTTTTGTCTCAGTCCACTCCTGTGTGGGGTCCTGCAGCTGTGTCCTGTCCACTGCCTAGCTCCTGAGTCTCTATCTCTGTTCCACCTTGGACTTCTCTGATGCTCTTGCTGCCGTTCACCTCCCCCTGGACCTGCAAAAACCATCTGTCTTTAATAGTGACGCTTCCACCCTTGGGGTAAGGGTGGTCCTGGGAAGGTTAGGTAGCACTCCCCGTTCTCCCATCCCAGCTTGGACTCTAACCCACTGCATAATTCCCGGCCACATTAGCTGCAGCAGGTCACTGACCCTACCGAAGCACTGAGACGATCACAGGGCATTTCAAAAGCCAGGATAGAAAACTGAAAGTGGAGGCCTGATGTCTCTATTCCCTGAGCACGTCTGCACTTGCTGGTCCTCTCTGCTTGCCCATGCTGCTCAGGCTCTATTCCTCCTCGGCGCCTTTCCTGCCCCACCATCTCCCTCTCTCTCCTCACAGTGCTAGTTTCCAGACTCCAATGTTGGGCTGCTACTGAGATGTCCTTCTCTTTCCTTTTGAAAACCAACCAACCATCTTTTGGTAGAGGACACTCTTACCTGGGTTGCATGTTTTATTTTTTTTTAAGTTTTTCATTTAAGAAATTGCCTTAATACTTTAATAAATTAAATTGCCTTAATAAAGCAATTTTAACCCTTCATTGAGCCAACGTACTCCTTTTAAAGGAGACTCAGACTTTACATATCCACTGGACTATCTGAAGATTTTTCTTAAAGAAAACAGAGTGAAGTGGTATTACTTCAGCATGAATCAACACTCAGACATTCACCCCAACCTGGATTTGATGCACTGTCACTATTCCATTTAAGCCTCACAATGCCAAACACATCCTATACCACTTATAAAGGATGTCAAGGTTTAATATTAAAAGGAAATAAAGTAAAACCTATGGCCCAAAAAGAGTGCATGGCATTCTCCACCCAGTGCTCATTCAAAGCTAGGGGTTGGATAGCTGCCTTAGAGGCAGAATGGTCTGAAGACCAGACATCTACACACGGATTTCCCTTCTGTTTTCTCCTTTAATCAACTGCAATAATTTTCAAATTTCAGTGTGGATAGAAATTAGAACACAAGGTTGTATGTTCTATGGGCGATATAAGGGCTTTTCAAGGATAATACTAAGTTTATATGATGTTCACATTAGGTGTTGATTATAGAACCTAAAAATATCACTCCTAAGATGTGACTCTTCTGTTTGGAAAGCTTCCTTCAACAAGAATTCTGCCTTCAGGGACTTCCCTGGTGGCACAGTGGTTAAGAATCCGCCTGCCGGGCTTCCCTGGTGGTGCAGTGGTTGAGGGTCCGCCTGCCGATGCAGGGGACGCGGGTTCGTGCCCCGGTCCGGGAGGATCCCACATGCCGCGGAGTGGCTGGGCCTGCGAGTCCAGAGCCTGTGCTCTGCAACGGGAGAGGCCACGGCGGTGAGAGGCCCGCGTACCGCAAAAAAAAAAAAAAACAGAATCCACCTGCCAATACAGGGGACAGAGGTTCGAGCCCTGGTCTGGGAAGATCCCACATGCCGTGGAGCAGCTAAGCCCGTGCACCACAACTACTGAGCCTGCGCTCTAGAGCCCACGAGCCACAACTACTGAGCCCACATGCCACAACTCCTGAAGCCTGTGTGCCTAGAGCCCATGCTCCACAACAAAAGAAGCCACCACAGTGAGAAGCCCATGCACCAAAATGAAGAGTAGCCCCCGCTCACCACAGCTAGTGAAAAAGCCCACATGCAGCAACAAAGACCCGTCGCAGAAAGAGAGAAAGAAAGAAAGAAAGGAAGGAAGAAGGAAGGAAGGAAGGAAGGAAGGAAGGAAGAAAGAAAGAAAGAAAGAAAGAAAGAAAGAAAGAAAGAAAGAAAGAAAGAAAGAAAAGGAATTCTGCCTTCCAACTAGAATTTCTAAATGGCTGTAAATTTTTAAATGGTGGGGTTTTGTTGTTGTTTGTTTTTTTTCTTTTGTTTGTTTTTGTTTTTTTTCCTTTTTGGTCTCACTGCCCTTGGAAAGAGAACTCACCCTTCGGGTCTGGAGCGTCCTGTTGAAAGCCTGACCCTCACATCAACACTTAGCTGTTTCTGTCTCTGGTGTAGATAGAGAGATGGGGAGTGGGGGTCTGGCTTTCTTACTAACCAGCTGAATGACTCGAGGCTGCAAAACCCAACACCGTCCATTTCATCTTGACACTTGAAAGCAGAGATCTCCTTGAGCCCGTCACATATGTCCTGCATTTCCCAGCTTTATTTCGAGACCTATTTCATCTGTTGCTGTTTATACCTCTGCTCAGGTTCCTGGTAAATGGTCTGTTTCTGTCAATGACTTTTTCATCTATGTCAGGGAAAGGCCCATTAGACAAATCCAATGGGACAAGTTCAGAGAGTTTGTCAGTTCCCGTCACCTTCAGGTCTGGCTGTGCAGTGGAGCACAGACGCAAAACAGACTTGTCAAGATGGGCAGCTTCTTCTGGAAGAAGTTTATCTCAATGGAGAGAAACATGTGATGGCTGAAAATTATCGAAATACCAGCACCTCCGCCTGGGAACAGCACAGGGGGCTGAAAAGAGCTGGCTGCGAATAAAGTAAGTATCAATCCGCTGTGCACAGGAGGGGTGGGGGGACAATGATACATATCCCAAATATGAGTGGGTGCTTGGCAAGAGGAAGCTATCATTTCTAACATCAGTAATTATTTTCAACTTAATAATTGATAATTATTGATAAGAGAAGTGAAAGTATTTTACGTCTTACTTCTCTGAGGAGGTAGAACAGAACTTCCACATGTTCCCACTGCCGAGTTGACTAAGCCCCTGTACCCTCAACCTCATATATTCGACCTCCCCTCTTTCTGCAGCGAGCAAAAGGTCCCGGTAGCGCTCTAAGCACAAATCTTCTTGTCCGTTGGAGTCTCTTGCCTTCTCGCCTTGTCAAGCACTCACTCCCAGAGTTGTCCTCTGCCATCTGCATTATCCGTTCCTCTCTATTGGTCATTCCTTTCGGCTTAAACATGCTATCATGACTCCCATTAAAAAATCCAGTCTTTTAACCCCATATCCCCTTTGAATTGCCACCCAATTATTTTTCTGCTTGCTTTTTAGCAAAGTTCCTTTCTCTACTTCCTGCTGCTCCCCTCGTTCCCTTAAACAACCTCAGGGAACAATTGTTGTTATCAAGGCCACCAGTGATCTCCACACAACCAAATTCAAGGACTCCGTTTCACAACATTTGCCCTAATTGGTTGCTCCACGTAAAATGTGATGTAATACGTTTTCCTGCTTATCCATTCACCATCTGCCTCCCCACGCCACACACACACACTGTAATATACGCAATTCTCATGGGAAAATAGCAACTTCGCTCCGTTTACCGTGTGTCCCCAGCTCCTAGAACACTGCCCCTGGCAGATGTTAGGTCTTCGATAAATACTTGCTGACTAAGTGCCTGAATGAACAAATCGATTGATTTGGCTCTGCTGGTTATCTGGTTATTGGTAAGTAAGGGTAATACTTTCTTTGAGACGTAACAGTAATTTCTTCAGCCTCACGTTTTGCCATGGTCTGGGGAAGTGATGTTGTTCACTCTCAGAAATGCAGTGGTGAGGCAAGAAAAGTGAAGCTGTTATGTATTGAGTGTCTACTATATGGCAAGCACTGGACTAGCCACTTTCATATACATTTTCTCCTTTACCCCTCACAATCTTATAAGACACAGGCTATTATTATCTTCATTTTGCAAATGAAGAGAGGTAAATCAGCTTGTCCAAGTTTACCCAAACACGAGTCCAGCGGTGATGAACTCGTGCAGTTTTCTAGTTCCTTTGCTGCTTAGATATTAAATGCTGTGAATTCACAGAAAACCAAAGCAACCGAGCTGATAAAGATATAAGTCAAAGCTTCCAAAGTAAAATATATATTCTTTTCGGAATATTTGTGGTGTTGTTTCTATTGTCAAAGAACATCAGAGTTTCACCTAAGTAAATAAGACAACAGAGCTCAAAGGGCTTTTATTGCTTGTTTTCTTTCCCCAGCACGCTCACCTGGGGCTTACAACCATTATCCATAGGATGCATGTAGTTGTAGAGCAGCCGTCTAGTTAGGGGTGCCAGATAAAACACAGGAGGTCCAGTTAAACTGAACTGCACATGAAACACAAATAACGTTTTAGCCTAAGTATGGCCCAAACATTGCATGGGACATACTTATTCTCAAAAAATATTTATTGTTTAACTGAAATTCAAAGACAGCTGTGCTTCTACATTTTTATTTGCTAAATCTGTCAACCCTATATGTGGCAAATGTGTCCTTCCATGCTTGTCCCTCCACTCTGCCAGACAGTTTTATCAAGGCAACAGAAAAAGGAAAGAAGCAAGGGCCACTATGAAAAGACTTTGAAGCAATTAGAGCCAATGACTGCTGTCTTGCTTTTTATGAGGGAAGGCCTGGGACTGCTAGGAGGTAAGTTTTGTAATAGGTTAGGTTTACCTCCAGACCCCTTTGAGCACCACCCTCTGCTTCTCAGGCCTTCTCTCTGCTGCTTAGAAACTGAGCAACTGTGGACAAATCCCTTATGTTCTCTAGCCTCATTTTACCCATCCACAAAATGACGGTAGTCTTAGGTGTTAGAGAGAAAAGAAAATAGGTGATGTGGTGGGACTAACTTCTGTAGATATGATAGTTGGGCAAGATCTCAGTGAAGCTTTTTAACAGAAACTCGAATGATTAGAAGAAAGCAGCCATGTTCTGCAAAGAAGACACCATACAGATGGCCAAAAGAACATGAAAAGATGCTCAACATCACTAATTATCAGAGAAATGAAAATCAAAACTACAATGAGGTATCACCTCACACCAGTCAGAATGGCCATCAACAAAAAGTCTATAAACAATAAATGCTGGAGAGGGTGTGGAGAAAAGGGAACCCTCTTGCACTGTTGGTGGGAATGTAAATTGATACGGCCACAATGGAGAACAGTATGGCGGTTCCTTAAAAAACTAAAAATAGAACTACCCTACAGCCCAGCAATTCCACTACTGGGCATATACCCTGAGAAAACCATAATTCAAAAAGAATCATGTACCACAATGTTCACTGCAGCTCTATTTACAATAGCCAGGACATGGAAGCAACCTAAGTGTCCATCAACAGACAAAAGGATAAAGAAGATATGGCACATATATACAATGGAATATTACTCAGCCATAAAAAAGAATGAAATAATGCCATTTGCAGCAACATGGATGGACCTAGAGATTGTCACACTAAGAGAAGTAAGTCAGACAGAGAAAGACAAATATCATATGATATCACTCATATGTGGAATCTAATATTAAAAATGATACAAATGAAGTTATTTACAAAACAGAAACAGACTTACAGACATTGAAAACAAACTTGTAGTTAAGAAAGGGGAAACGTAGTGGGGAGGGATAAATCAGGAGCTTGGGATGAACATACACACACTATTATAAACAAGAATGATGACTAATGGAGACATACTGTATAGCACACGGAACTCTACTCAGTATTCCGTGATAACCTACATGAGAAAAGAATCTAAAAAAGAATGAATACATGTATATGTATAACTGAATCACTTTGCTGTACACCTGAAACTAACACAACATTGTACATCAACTACACTCCGATAAAATTAAAATATTAAAAAAAAGATAAACAAAGGAAAATTTCACTGATAAATCTTCTAACATTATGGCTTTATTCACAAAAATAAAAGATACTAGTACCAAGGAGGGGAAAAAAAAGAAGAAAGCAACCATGAGAAGAGTGTGTGTGTGTGTGTGTGTGTGTGTGTGTTTATGTCTGTGCAACTACAGATAAGATAGAGGAGATGAGGGCTAGATGGGACAATGAGTACCAAGTGTTTAATGGGGACAGAGGATTCCATACTGACTTGTCTTTTTAACAAAAATAAAAGGAACCAGATTCAGAGTAAAGTAAAAACTTGACAATGGGAGCAAAGCAAAACTAATCTATAAATCACATTCCCTGAAGTTGATTTAAGTGGTGAACAGAAACGCATGCTAAGTGAGGAAGAAAATACAAAAACTGGGCATAAACACAGCTTGAAGTTATGATCAAATTAAAGTTACAACGAATTTAACCCCATTGATACTTGACATTGTGTATCTGAAGAAGGGCCGTGATACGGACTGAATTGTGTCCCCCACTTCAAGTTCCTATGTTGAAGTCCTAACTCACAATGCAATGATATATTTAGAAAAAGAACTTTTAGGGTGGTAATTAAGGTGAAATGAGGTCATAAGAGTGGGGTCATAATCCAATAGGACTGGTAGCCTTATAGGAAGAGGAAGGGAGAAAGACCTTTCTTCCCAACTGCATACGCTGAGGAAAGGCCACGTGAGGACACAGCAAGAAGACGGTCATCTGCAAGCCAGAGAGAGAGGCCTCACCAAAGCCCAACCAGGCTGGCACCCTGATCCCAGACTTCTAGGCTCCAGAACTGTGAGAAAATGCATTTCCGTGTTCAAGCCACCCAGCCAATGATATTATTGTTATGGCAATCTAAGCAGACTAAGACAGAGTGAGAAATTAAAATATGTTTAGAGGAACACTCACACACCCATTTTAAGAGCCTGATTGTGTGAAAAGTCTACAGTTATTTAATATCAAGTAGAATATGGAGTGAGAAAGAGAAATGAAGTCAGTGAGATAGACAAAAACAACCTAGCAATTAATGGAATAAATAACCAGGAACGAAGCCTCTTTTCCAGCGTTGGGACCAGCCTTGGGTTTACCAGGTTCCCAAATGAAAGGAAATGATCGTGGGAGATCAGCCATCTCATGTGGAGGGCACAACTGGATGAGCAAAGGCAAATGTGCAGAACGGGGAGAGTACCCAGCGCCAGTTAGAAACATCTGAACTCTAACTTTGAAAAATTCCAAGACCTTTAGTATATTAATTCATCCATTCTTGTTATTCTTTCTCTTAGGTTTTAAAGAAAAAACACAAGGCACAACCCGTTGTCCAAGGTTCATTCATTCAAGACTTCATGTCAGGGAATGGGAGTATTCAAGATTTAATGATGTGGAGATTCCTGCTCACAAAAATGCTCAGTTCTGTAGGAGAGATGTTCAGAAAATCTGAGCAATGCAAAGCTGGTTTTGCAAAAACATTGGATAAACAACTGTCATAAGACTGGGTGGATGGATGGATGGATGGATGGATGGATGGGTGAATGGGTGAGACAGTGATTGTTACAGACGTTCACAGAAGGGCTAGAGTCCTGATGCCAGCCTCTGGCTGTGTTCAATCTATTTGAGCACAGGCATTGATCATTCTCTGACAAACTGATCTGTATATGGCTCCTCTACTATGAGCATCTAAGAAACATGAACATCTTATTTGCTTTTGTTTTCCCAAAAACCTAGCCTTGTCACCATGAACTGGGACTCTGACAATTCCATTGACTCTTGAGCTGTCTTGTTCTCCCTGTCACTACTGGGGGTCTGTTTAATGAACTCATTCATTTATTCATTCAATAAATAGTTATTAAGTGCTTGCTACATGCTATGTATTGCTCTAAGCTCTGTGGCTACATTAGAAAGCAAATGTGCTTATGTTCTGCTGAGAAAGAAACACAAAATAAACCAAAAAATAAAACATATAGTACATCAGAGAGTGATAAGTGCTATGGAGAAAAGTAAAGCAGGGAAGATGGACAGAGCAAGCCAGAGCGGGGCAGGGGGTAAGATGTTTTAAAATGTGCTCAGGGAACACTCACCAGGAGGGTGACCTGTGAGCAAAGACCTGGAGGAGTTGGAGTGGCCCACACAGCTCTCTGGGGTAAATGTGCTCCAGCCAGAGGGAAGAACGAAGCTCGGATATCAGAGTGTGCCTGGAATGAAAAGGAAAACAGTAGATGGACCATTGCATCAGGACAAAGGAAGGGGAAGACAGAGGATATAATGTCAGAAAGAAGAGGGGAAGGGAGAGTCCCATGGAGGGCCCTGTCGGCCCTGGTAAGGATTTTGGCTTTTTTTTTAACTTTTGAATTAAAATGGTACAAACAAACTTATTTACAAAACAGAAATAGTCACAGATGTAGAAAACAAATTTATGGTTACCAAGGGGGAAAGTGGAGGAGGCGAGGGATAAATTGGGAGATTGGTACTGACATATCCACACTACTATATATAAAATAGAGAACTAATATGTATCTACTGTATAGCACAGGGAGCTCTGTTCTATACTCTGTAATGACCTATATGGGAATAGAATCTAAAAAAGACTGGATATATGTGTATGTATAACTGATTCACTTCGCTGTACAGCAGAAACTAACACAGCATTGTACATCAACTATACTCCAATAAAAACTAATTTAAAAAATTTTTTATTATTGAGGTATAATTGACATGCAACACTGTATTAGTTTCAGGTGTATAACGTAATGATTTAATATTTGTACACACTGTGAAATGACCACCACAATAAGTCTAGTTACCATCCATCACCACATTGTTACAATTTTTTTTTCTTGTGATGAGTACTTTTAAGATCTACTCTCTTAGCAACTTTTGAATATGCAATATAACATTAACTATAGTCACCATGCTCTGTTTTACACCCCCATGACTTATTTATTTATGTTTTTGTTTTGCGGTGCGCGGGCCTCTCACTGTTGTGGCCTCTCCCGTTGTGGAGCACAGGCTCCGGACGCGCAGGCTCAGCGGCCATGGCTCACGGGCCCAGCTGCTGCGCGGCATGTGGGATCTTCCCGGACCGGGGCACGAACCCGTGTCCCCTGCATCGGCAGGTGGACTCTCAACCACTGCGCCACCAGGGAAGCCCAACTTATTTATTTTATAACTGGAAGTTTGTACCTCTTGATCCTCTTCACTCATTTCACCCACTCTCCCAACACCCCTCCCCTTTGGCAACCACCAACCTGTTCTCTATATCAATGAGTTTTGTTTTGTTTCATTTGTTCATTTGTTTTATTTTTTAGATTTCACATAGAAGTGAAATCATACAGTATTTGTCTTTCTCTGTATGACTTATTGCACTTAGTATATTACCCTCAAGTTCCATCCATGTCATTGCAAATGGCAAGGTTTCATTCTTTTTTATGGTTATATTCCATTGTATATATATCTATACCTATCTATCTATCTATCTATATCACATTGTCTTTATCCATTCATCTGTTGATGGACATTTAGGTTGCTTCCATATATTGATTATTGTAAATAATGCTGCAATGAACATAGGGGTGCATATAACTTTTCAGAGTAGTGTTTTTATTTTCTTTGGATAAATACCCAGAAGTGGAACTGCTGGATCATATGGTAGTCCTATTTTTATTTTTTTGAGAAGCCCTTCATAGAGTTTTCCATAGTGGCTGCACCAATTTACTTTCCTATCAACAGTGCCCTGCGTTTCCTTTTTTCCACATCCTTGCCAATACTTGTTATTTCTTGTCTTTTTGATAATGTCCATTCTAACAGGTGTGAGGTGTATCTCATTGTGGTTTTGATTTGCATTTCCCTGATGATTAGTAAGAGAAGGTGGTGACTCCGACCAGGTATTAGTGGCAGAGGTGGTGAGAATATTAGATTTTAAATATCTTTGGGGAGTAGAGTCGATAGGACTTGCTGGTGGTTCGGATGTGGGGCTTTAATGAGGAGACTTCCATTATGTTCCCAAGCACCCCTGGTATAAATAGTGGCTTGCTACATGGCATCTTCTGCTGAGGGCCCTCCTTTAACTGATTGGTTGGCCCAGTTTGAACTGGGATCCTTCCAGTCCCACAAGTCCCTTTCCCACCCCCACAATCATAACTGTGATTAGGATTGATGGTCTCCCCACCCCTACAGCCTCCACTGACCTGTCACCTTTTTTTTTTTTTTTTTTTTTTGCGGTACGCAGGCCTCTCACTGTTGTGGCCTCTCCTGTTGCGGAGCACAGGCTCCGGATGCACAGGCTCAGCGGCCTTGGCTCACAGGCCCAGCCGCTCCGCGGCATGTGGGATCCTCCCGGACCGGGGCACGAACCCACGTCCCCTGCATCGGCAGGCGGACTCTCAACCACTGCGCCACCAGGGAAGCCCGACCTGTCACACTTCTTGCCAAGTCCAGCCCAGGGTCCATCCTATAACTCTCCATTTCCTACCTCTCCTTGCCTGCATTTAGATTCCCATAAGAATGGAAAATATGGGTCTGAAGGAAGAAAAGGCTCTATCTAGATGAAAATGGGTCCAAGTGGGGAGAGCAATTCCAAGCCAGGATAACTGTTAAGGGAAAGCATTGGACCATGTACTGTAGCCCTGAAACGATCAGAACAGCAAGACCAGACATTGAAAATCAGCACCTTTCTAGTTTTCTACCCACCATCTGTTTCCAGATTTCAAGGCATTTGGGGTCAAAATGAGATGTCTGCAGTTGCCATCTGAGAACAAGAATAGATAAAATATCTAAAGAGAGTGGCTCTTGCAAACTGTTAGTCTTACTCGTGATTGTTTCAGCAACAAAGAAAAGAAGAAGGGACAAAAGAGAGAAAGGAAGAAAGAACAAAACAACAAAAAAAGAAAGATTGGTTCTTTCCCATTAGCTATTTTATAGAAACCAGCAACGGGCTATAACCACATGCTACACTATTTACCTAACTTTCAAAAAGAATCCAAGCCATCAACCCCCTGTATACTATCTTATGATTTAAATCAGGACATATTTTATGGCAGCAATTAAGAACTCCTCTCAGAGAATGAGGCTGAGCCTGCTAAGTCTAACCAAATCATTTTTTTAGTATTAAAACATACACTGCATAAATACTTTGGAACACAGTTGATGCAATATATCCTGCTTTTCAAATTCCTGATCAGGATTTCCAGACATTCAGAAATGCCGGGGGTGAGGATGGGGGGCTGCAGGCGGAGGGGGGGGGCTATGTGCACGTGTTGTCATTTTAAAGGATCCAATCCTATAATTCTCTCGTGTGGAAATTTTCCACTGACTTCAGATTTGCTAGTATGAACCACCAGATCCTCAAAGATTGTGCTAGGGCAATTTGGAGGCATACTTCCAACCCCCTGGTGGAATAAATTATAATATGCAATGAAGTAGTTATTTTCTAGGACTTGTTGTGTTTTTATCCCTCCCACAAACAAAATGCAAACCATCACAAATTAAATAGATTCCTCAAGGTCTGAAGGAAGCTTCTCAGGCTGTTTTTTGTACACTCAGTGGCATGTCACAACAGATGTTAAAGGGCCAGCCCCAAAAGCAGACTGTTTTAGAGATAAGATGTGAAATGGAAGCAGGGGACTTGAAGGCTTTCCCCTCAAGAGATTTTGATAATGAAGTGACATGGTAGGTGAGTATTAATCTCAGCCCCTTCCTAACCTCTTTGTGTGTCTCCCTCTGAGGTCTTTCAGTTCCCAGAGTAGCAGGTTCAACAGAATGTTAGCTCCCTAGAACCTACCCACTTTCCCCCCCACTTTAATTATTGAAAGAAACTTTTCAAACAGCTATTATGTTGATGGACTCTTCCACCAGATGCTACGCTTCACCTATGTCCCTGAGGAGTACCTCTTACCTGTTTTTCCTACAGAGGCTGAAGTGGCTAGATTCACTGTCAAGTAGAGGAGGTGGCACTGCTCCTGATATGTTGAATTTGTGGAACTGAGACTTGGAACTCGGAACTCTGAAACTGCATCTGGACAGCACCTCTACACACGGCTCCCTTAGACCCTCACAGAGGTGGGCACAGGGCCCGTGAAAGTCATAATGTCTCCACGTGCCTGCCGGCTCTAGCCTTCATTTATGAACAAAAGATATCACCCCTGATGACCAGCCTCCCTTTCATACTGTATACTGCACATAATTTGGAGGTCATAGGACTGGGGTGGCCCAGGGACCCCTGAAATAGCTCTGGGCAAGTCCCTCCCTCATTCACATTTGCCACCATCTGTCCAGCTCTGGTCCTGACCCTCTCTTTACCCTGCTTATCAGAAACACAGGATGGCGGTTGGGTTTGGGGGTGTCCATCCACTCACACGCCATTTGTAGGATCTGCCCCTGCCTAAGGCCACTGCCTCAGGGCCTGTTCTAATGTCTATGCTTGTGCCTAATGAGAATGTGCATAACAGATAGCTTATTCAAAACCTAAAATCTAGTTAGTGTGGCAACAGGAATTAATAGGCTCCATATTCTTTTACCTACCTCTGGCTAGAAATGATAACTGAAGCCAGAAGTTACAAGCTTCAGTGAGCAGATTAATGAGAAAACTTGAAAGCTTGGGAGGCAGTCAACACAGGTAGTTCGAGTAGACAAATCTTTCAGTTAGAAATTACATCTTGATAAATGGTTAAGGAAATTATTATTGAATATTTACATACCAGTTACCATAATGTAAGCTGCATCAATCCATTGTCTGTACTTAAAGTTTCTGCCTAAGCCTATTTCTTACTGCAAAGAGATTTCTTGTGATATTAAAAAGTCTGTTTTAAGAGTTCTAAGAACTGTTATGGCTTTGAAACTATAAATGTTCACTATGGGAAACTACATATGTTGTGGTTTGTAGTAGAAAACAGTGTATGTTTACTTTTCTAATCTATGTTGGTCATTGGAGGCTGATATAAGCCACCAATCTTGTTCACTGCTCTCAATCTAGTGTACCCAACCACTGTAAAGGGCTGTGCTATATCTCTTAAAATTAAAACATAGCTAAAGGCATTTCTGCTCATAAAGATTTATCTTACAATTATAATTAAGGTGTTGATAACAGTGTATCTTTTAAACAGAATGAGAACAAGATACGGCACGTTAGTAACAACATTCTAGGGATTCTATTGTTTTCATTTCAGAAAAACTCTGTCTTCTACACTTAGTTTTTAAATAAACATGTAGGTAAGTTGAAAAACAAAAAGACAGTCACTCCAACGGTAATTTTCATGACAACCTGATTAAGATGAGAATATGGGCGGGTGGGACTGTGCACAAAAATACCTAACACAGAGGGTAGCCTATGCGAGGGGATTGATAAATGCAGACTGAATCTGACGTGCAACAATCAAAGTTCCTTTATACTAAAGTTAGTCTAATCCTAGAGATAGAGGTTACCAACCACATCCTCTGGAATGTTATCTAATCCCACCCCCAGTCCTAAAATTTCCTTTTTATCCTCAAGAGGAAGCTATGGAAAGGAGATCTACCATGTGAGGTGTCCCAAGAAGAGGAGAGGTGCGCTGTTTCTTCTCCAACTCACATCACCTCTCTTTGTCCCTACAGGAGCCTTTCCCAGGTCCCATTGCCATGAGCCTGGTTTACGATGCTTGTGCTGCCCTTGTGAGTACCTTCCTCTTCTTGAATCAGAGATCATCAGTCCACAGGCATTCCCTACCTCCCGAAATTTTCATACCTGTCTTGTAGAGCCACAGATGTGCTGCCCAGATTCTCCTTCAAGGGAGGATTTGATGGGATAGCTGGCAGCAGTCGTGTGCCAGCTGTCAGCTGTTCTGGGGTCTGCCTCAGCTGCAGAGACCCTCCTCCCCGAGGTCACACTCTTTCCCGACAGCCCACAACCCTTGCCTGAGACAGCTGCCCACTTGAGCACGACTCCAATGGGCACTATTCACTCCAATACTCCTGGTGAAATTGGCCCAGCATCACATTTGGGCTTCTTCCTCTGCCCAATCTGCTCCTGGCTCCTCCCCTCTACAGGTGTTGAACCCAATGAGCGTATTGCTCTGAAAACTCCAGCTCAGTTTCTGTTTCTGGAGAGTCCAACCTGAGATGGCTGTTACGTATTTCAATCTCGTCATGAGATTACTGCCAAATGATCAACCTGACAAATTCAGGTGAAGGGAGAGGAAAGTCTAGAAGCTCATTAGCCTACATCAGTGGTCCTAAATATTTTAGCCTTTAGAAATAGAACCCTTCCTTCAAATTATGAAACCATAAAGCAGAATAAGGTGGGGCATCTCAGTTGAAACTTCTGTGGCAGGCCACAGAGTCCTAGAGAGATGAAAATCAATGGACCAAATAAATCAGTGGTTCCCAACCCACATCAGGCATCAGAATCCATTGGGGACATTTAAAAAATACAAATATCTGGCCCTTACCCCTGAGATTCAGTTTCAATGCTGTAAAAGTCCTTCGGGTGAATCTAACAGATAGCTTGGGCTGAGAACTCATGAACTCTAAGGCATTTTTACCCTCTGCAGGTGTGTCATCCAGAACACAAGATGGCCCTTTCTCCAGTATAAACATCTAATACAAGGTCTCTACCATCCAAGGCTAAAGAGCCAATCTAGCCTTTATATTAATAGAGGGATTTATTTTTAATTACTTATTAATATCACTGGCTATATTCTCCTCCAAAAATCAAACAAAAGAAATGACAGATGAGCTAATGTCCCTTCTGACCTCCCTCCACCCCAGCATAAAAGGGCTTCTCCTAATACTCCTGGATCCCATTTTTCCTCTGCTGCCACACGTCCTAGAACTCCTAGGACCCACAGGCCCCAAAGCTCCCCAAAAGAGAAGACGCTGTCTAACTATGGGGAGATCCCTCGCTGGCCTTACCTGCTTTCGTGGGGCCAAATCCACAGGAAGCTTCAGTAGGACTCCTGGCTTTGTTGTTATCCAAAACCCCATTTAAAGAGTCAAATTGCATTTGTTCTCTTACCCTCCTGAAGCTGGAGACAGATGCACAGAGAATCCTTCTCAATTGGCTGTCCTGACTTTCACCTTTTTTGTAGCAAATTTTCATTTTCTATCGTTCTCAAATATATATATGTTGGCCCTATGTTTATTCTCCCAAACCACCTAAAAATTGGTACGATTGAATTTCCTCTGGTTGTTTGTAAAAGAGCACCCATTTTTTTTAGAATTTGGTTGCTTCTCTTTATAGATGCCTTTTTGAATACTTGATCTTCAATGTTTTTTTTTTTGTTTTTTTGGTTAAAGTTGATAGCAAGTGTTAAAGTAGTTTGTACAATGCCTGAGATTATTCATGATCAACTGGCACTCAAGGATCCTTCAATTTTTGGTCAACTTATAATTTCCGCTCCATTTAGTGCTAGGAAAATAGGAGTTTCCTGATCACCCCTTTTGCTAAGAGTCCCTCTCTTAGGAAACCTGGATATACCCACTGATCTCATCTCCAATTTGATCACAACACTGATGCGAGCAGAATTGTGAGAATAGAGTCCAGTAAAATCGTTTTGATTCTAAAGAAACAACATATGCTGAACATCTAATACCCTCCCTAGATATATATATATGCACTTATGTATATGTTCATAAAGAATATAAGGTATTATTTTGTGGGTACTATATAAAAGTGCTAAATATATATATACACACACACATATATTTCAGTAATTTGTACTCAACAGTAAATAAATATCTGATTCATTTTAAAAAATAAATGTTTATTGAAAATAATATACACTAAGAGAAAGGCACAAGTCGTTAGTGTATAGCTCAAAGAATTTTCGCGAGGTGAACATTCCCCCAGTAACCAGCACCAAAATCAAGAAATAGAATATTACAATCACCAAAGAATCCTGCCTATGTCCTCTCCCTGTTTCTAGGCCCCAGTCACTAACCTAAATGTATCACCTTATACTAGTTTTGCCTGTTTGTGTACTTTATGTCAATGGAATTACAGAGAGTGTGTTCTCTTGTGTCTACTTTCTTTCAATATTATCCTTGTAAGAGCCGTCCATGTTTTGTATGGTAGCAAGAGTTTGTTCATTTTCATTGATTGAATATAAGAGAAATCATTTACTCATTCTACCACTGATGGACATTTGTTTGGGGGGTGGGGAGTGCTATTATGAATACATTTGCCACCCACTCTCTTATACATATGTATGTATGTATATGTATTTTGGCATGTGTATGTAAGCATTTCTGTTGAGTATGTGTCTGGGAATGAAATTGCTAAATGATAAAATATACATATATTCAGCTTGGTAGATACTGCCAAACACATTTTCAAAATGATTGCACCAATGTATATTCAGAAGTATATGAGAGTTCCAGTTGTTTCACATCTTCGTCAACATTTGGTTGTTTTTTGTTTTTTGTTTTTCTTTTTTGCGGTACGCGGGCCTCTCACTGCTGCGGCCCCTCCTGTTGCGGAGCACAGGCCCCAGACGCACAGGCCCAGAGGCCATGGCCCATGGGCCCAGCCACTCCGCGGCACGCGGGATCTTGCCGGACCAGGGCACGAACCCGCGTCCCCTGCATCGGCAGGCAGACTCCCAACCACTGCGCCACCAGGGAAGCCCAACATTTGGTATTTTTTTGTCAGTCTTGTTATTTTCATTCTAACCATCCTGGCAGATAAGTAGCGGTATCTCATTATGGTTTTAATATACCTTTTCCCTGAATATTAATAAGGGTGATCACTTTTTAATAAGTTTATTGGACATTTGGATATCCACTTTTATGAAGATTTCATTCAAGTCTTTTGCCTATTTTAAAGCTTCAGTTAATTAAGACAATGTGTATTGGCATAAGGATAGACAAATAGATCAATAGAAAAGAACAGAAATTCCACACATATACTATCACTTGATTTGAAATAAAGCTGGAAGTGATAAAAAGTGGGGAAAAAATGTTTCTACAGTAAATCATGTTGGGTCAAAAGGATATTCATATGGAAAAATATACATTTTAACCCCTACCTCACATCATAATCAAAAATAAATTTTAGATAGACTGTAGATTTCACTATGAAAAGTAAAACAATAAATTTTTTTAAGAAAACAAAGAATAATATCTTAATGACCATGCTGAGTGAAAAGATTTCATAAACAGGATATAAAAAGCTCTAAGTATAAAGTGATAAGTTAAAGTACTTTAAATTTCTGTTTATCAAAAGGCACCATTAAGAGAGTGAAAAGGCGAGCCACAAAAGATACTTACAAGAAATATATTGGGTCAGCTAAAAAGTTTGTTCGGGTTTTTCCATAACATCTTGCAGAAAACCCAAACAAACGAATTTTTTGCCAACCCAGTATTTAACAAAAGACTCATATCCAGAACAGATTCTGTTAACTGTTGCATATTATTCCATAGTATGTATGTCATAGTTTATATTTATCCCCTAGTTATGATCATTTACTCTGTTACTAATAGTTCACTATTTTAAAACAGTGTGGTAATTAATACACTGGTACATCTTTGAGTGTTTCCCTAATGAATTACCCAGAAGGGGATTGCAGAGTCATGAGATAAAGCAGGGTTTCAAGCCACAAAGGCCAATGGAAAGATATTTTTTCCCAGATGGGTTTTCTCCCATCTTGCAAATCTCACTCGGAAACTAACTGTCTGCATTCTCTTGGCCGGGGCCCTGCCCAATTTTTTCTCCTTGAGGAGAAGACAAGAATTCTGATGAGGGGGGATAAAAGGACATAAGAAAATGTTTAGACAAGAGAGCTTTCCAATATTCTCTCAAAGACCTTCTTCTTGGCTTCTCAGCATTCTGAAAGAAATTATATTTATGACGTAGGTATTGACTTGAGCAGTATATCTTCTATGTCAAGGATTGGTAAGTATCCTGAGGTCTTTTGAAATAAGGAACTTATCAAATACAAACTTCAACTAAATGATAAGTTTCTTTGGTTCCTAAGGAGGGATTGGACATCTCTGTATTTTCAGCATTATTTACTGAAAGTATTTTTCAAATACATATCAATCTACTCTCCTGCTTTGGTAAGTACAATGTCCTGACTATAGTTGATTATTTCTTTACAGGTACAAAATCTTAAGATACTCATGGTCATAATTTGAACATTAATCTCATCATACATGGCATTGAGATAGAAAGTGTCCCTGGCACATTTTGCCCTAGAGTAGACTATAAACTTCTTAAAGGCAAGGACTACATTCAAATTCTGATTCCGTCAGGTACAAGGTTTGTGTTCTTGAGTGGGAGTATCTGATTCCCAGCATTCCCATCTGTAAGCCGGAAGAGACTGCCTAACACACAGGTAGGTTGTTGGAAGAAAATAAGTTCCTAGTATATAGTAGCATGGCACATAGTAGGACTCAGTGAATGTTCCTTTCACTTTTCTGAAATAATTTTTTCCCAAATTAAATTTAAATGAGTGTAGATGAGAATGAATATTTTTTGATACTAACGCATAAAGGATAAGAAATAAGCCTAATATAATTTTTTGCCTTGTGAATTCCATCTCATTTGAAAGTGAGGTGGCACAGAGAATTCCAGCATACTAAGATTTCTAATTATTTGGTTCCCATTAGTAATCAGGCAAACCTTAAGGCAGGCAACTTGGCAAAATGTGTCACATTTCCTTTGCCCCAGCAATCTCACTCTACTAGGTTAACCTAAGGAAGTAACTGAGCATGAACAAAGAATGAATGAACAAGGATATTCACTGTAAGATTGTCTATAATATTAAAACATCAAAAACAACCTAAATCCTCATCAATAAGAGATGGGTAAAACACATTTTAGATTATCCATACAGCAAAATATTATGAAATCTTGAGAAATAACAATATAGCTTCATATTTATAGACGTATAGGATGCCCACAAAATCTTGTCGAGTGAAAAAAGCAAATTACAAAATAGTGTATATTAAACACTTTATTCCATTTTGGTCAAAAAGTGTGTATCTGTATGTACGTATGCATGGAAAAAAAGTCTTGAAAAATACACACCAACATGCTTATATGTTTATCTACATGTGGTAGGATTATGAATGATTTTCTCTTTCTTCTTAATACCTTTGTGTTTTACTGTATTCTTTTACAATAAGTATGCACTATTTCCATAATCAAAAAATACTAAGGCTACTTTCATTTTGAAAAATTTTTAAAACTTAGTTGCAGAAAAATGCCAACTGATAACTCTACTAAAAAATTTATAAAAACCCCTCTCTCTATGTATCTTATCTCATTCATCCTCAAACAGAAGGGAGAAGTTTCATTATTGCTGTATGTAGCAGGGTTTCTCAACTCTGGCACTATTGACATTTTGGGCTGGATAATTCTTTGTCGTGGGACATTATCCGGTGCTTTGTAAGGTGTTTAGCAGCATCACTGACCTCTATTCACTAAATGCTAGTAACATACATCACTCCATCCCCACCAAGTTATCCAAAAATGTCTCCAGATATTGCCAGATGTAACCTAGCGGCTAAACTGCCCTGGTTGAAAATCAATGCTCTAAGGAAACTGGAGACCTGGTTTAAACCCCATGTTTGTTACTTACTAGTTGGGTGATTCAACTTCTCTGGGCTTCCATTTCCTCATGACTATGTCGTCTTTAAGATATCTTTGATCCTGAAACCTATAGTTTTATGGGTTTGCAGAAAATCAATGGATCCAAAGGGAAAGTGGTTGGTCCAGAGTTACGCAAAAAGCCAAAAGTACAGGCAGAAATGTAGTTAGGTCTCCCGACTACAATCATGCACTTATCCGTTCATTTGTGTGACAAATACTTACTGCGTGCCTACTATATCCCAGGCACTGGGAAACAGTAATAAACAAGAAAATGAGATCCTTGCTTTTATGGAGCTTACCTTCTATTGAGAGAAGCAAACGGTAATCATGTAGGGTAATAAAAAGGAGCATTTAGATAAGTGACATTAAATAGGTAACATGGTAATGGATGGCCACTGGAATGGTGTTAAGGAAAGCAAGCAACATTAGATAAGGTGGCCTGGGAAGACCCCCAGAGGAGTTGATACTTGAACTAAGATCTGAAAGATAATAAGGACAGAGCCAAGCAAAATTCAGTGGGAAGAATGTCCTAGTCAGAGGGAATCAAAGTGCAAAAGCAGTGAGATGGAGAAGAGCCTGGAACTGTGTTAATGATATTTAATAGCAATTCGTACATGACAGAAGATTACAAAGGAAACAATGTCAACTTATATTATTAGTAACATGGAGAAAAGGTAAGTGGAAAAGTAATCTCTAATTTTTCCATAGTATCAGTAGAATGATTATAGTAGAAATTAAATCCAGAAAAAGCCTTCACATCATGCCCTTCCTCAATAATGCAATTGAAAAATTGTGTCTGGGGAAATTCTGGAAACAAATGTTCCCCAAAGTTCAGCAGCGCCTTCCTATCACCATTTAGTACTAGGAGGGGGGTGCCAAAAAGTGTCTACTGAATCACTAAAGCAATAATTTGAGGGGATAATCTTTTTGGTGGTTGGTATGCTCAGGGGGAACGGGTCCAGCAGATTAAATGATAACTAGATTTAGTTGACAATTTGCTTTGAGTAAAATGTCGGGCTTGTAAATAATTTAAAAATAGCCTGTCATTCAATTGAAGCGTGTCCTTTAAGAAATTTTAATCGATGCAAAACACATTTCTCAAACACAAGCCTCTAACCCCTGTGAAACCAGCTATCGGTCTAAACAAAAAGCTGTAACACACGGTCAGGAGAGTGTGTGCAATGGTTATGAAGGACAGTGAATTGAGCTACAACCCCAGAATCCAATATATGACAATATCCTGCAACTGAGGAATTAGTTATTTTGACAATATGTAATGTGGAAACACACCACTTGTTCAGCTCTTTTTGCTCAAGGGCACAGAGAAGCTGAGGTTTCAATCCATTCATCAGAAACAATCAACATGCACATAAACTCTGCATTTTGGCTGCAAATGGGTTGTCTATTTGTTGTATTTGTCAAAAGCTCAGCATTACAGAGAAGGAAAGAGGGAAGGAAAGGTGGAGGGAGAGGGAAAACATAATAACTCTGAAATTAGGGTATATGGTCACCTTGAGAAGACAAACTCAAGGACAAAGAGGTATAGCACAGGATTTGGGGGTGGGGGAATCTCTCCTGACTCTCACGCTGTCAGTAAGCTAAGCTCAACTCCTTTCTACCTGGTCATCCATGTTGAAATGGGGAAAAATAGAGATTATTCCAAATGCGAGTGGAGCAGATAGCCACCTTTTCCAGGCCAGCTGCTTTCCCTGGGGACAGCAGGAAGCAAAGGCAGTGGCTGCGCCTCCTTTGTGCTCCTTCCCAGAGCTGCCCAAACCCGCACTGCTGGGTCACAGGGCCTGGTGGCCTTCTCTGACTCAGCTGTTCTTTTCCCGTAGAACTTTTTATCAAAGGAAACCAATCATTGTTCAAGCCACAGTGCCAAGGAGATGTAGCAGCAAAACCCCAAGGACAATAAAAAGTTCTGTTTCTTTAGACTGAAACTCCTGGAGAAGATTTTTTTTTTTTTTTTTTTTCCCTGCTTAGATCTGGAGGTCTTTGCTTTCTTCTTCTTTTTCTTTTTCTTCTTCTTTTTTTTTTCCAAATATTGAAATAGATTATGAAGACATCATCCCAGCATGGTAGCTCCAGTTTAGGAAAGAAACCAGCACAAGGACACCTCTAAGTGTTTCACGGAAGTTGGCTTGATGTTTGTTTTTAATGAATTGATAATCATTGATTATCAAAACATATATGTATTGATTTTATCCCTTAAATCGTAGATACTAAATAATCTGCAAAGCTGTTAATTCTGGATAGATTTAAAGATAATAGATAATAATGCATTATTCATAAATGTTGTACAGCAGGATATCCATTATACAACTGTTAATCTCCAGCAATATCATTTTCATATTCATCTGTTATGATTTTATTTAAACCAGACTGTCAAAATTTTTTGAAGTGTTGATTTTTAAAATCTGCCCTTATAAGACATCAGTTCCTCCTCTCAGTCTAATGCAGCCATGGAGACTGCATGAGGTTATAGCTTCCTTCCCTCTATGCCTGGCCCAATTTACACATAGCCACACTCACAAAGACATGTGTACATGCTGCTTAGCTGTGCCATTGACGTTGAATGGTTTCCAGCCTGTCTTTGTCCCAAGGTCCGCCAGAATTAAGCCCCACTTTTTGTCTTCACGGAGGACGTTTTCTTCATTGGTAAAAAGCTTATTTAAACTCCTTTAGCAGATATTGAACTAAATCTGCTCAGGCTGTAGCCTCCTGGGGCCTTTCACTCAGGGCTAAGTATAAATAAATACTCATATAGGACAGCCTTTGATGAAACATTAAAGATGTCTCTGGTTATACGGTTTCTAGATTCTCTATTTTCTCTATGAAAAATCCATGGTGGTAGAGAGAACCTTAGCCACAGGAAAGGGAATAGATTTCTAAATTGCTGCCTATGGACCCCCTGGGACTTAATGGCACAGGGCAAAGAAGCAGCTGATCTTGGCAAAGGAAGCAAGTTAAATAAAATTAGCCACTAAATCATCTCCCCTTAAAATACCAGCTGTCAACTCCCTCCAACATTTATGAATTTGGGGGCATGTTACTGTCATATTGTGTCTCACCCAGGACAAGTAGCATTGCCCCTTTCACTTGGGAAAGCGTCCCTAGTTCCCCACACAGAAGAGGCTAAAGCAAAGGGTTTGACTTTTTTCTTTCACCCCCCTTTCCCTGTCATATGTACAAGAAAGAACCCAGTCCAGGCCAACCAATATTTATTTGCTCTAATGATTGGAATTGTTGCTTGTTTTTAAAATACGCTCCCAGTCATCCCTTCAAAGACCGGGACTGCTGGTTCCTAGAGAAGATCATGCACGTGCCTTTTGGGAACTACCATCTGCTCAAAAAAGTGAATATGCTGACGGAGATGGAGGATGGATCTGGATGAGCAGAAATAAGACAAAGGTGGGAATCTTGCAGATCTGCGGGGGGTACTGTATCCCTCTCCCATAGCTCACCAATGGGATCAGACCTCTGCAACTTCCAGAGAGAATCTGGTGGCACTTGGCAAGGACGCTGAAATTTCAAGGTAGAGCTCTCCATCCAGGTGAAAACGGGAGACCTGCAATAACAGCTAAAAAGCTAACCTTAGCCAGACACTGCACTAATTGCTTTATAAGTATTATCTCACTGAATGTTCAGAACAACTGTCAGCATGGATAATACTACAGCTGCATTTTAAAAACGAGCAAACTGAATAGTTAAGCAGTTGGCCACACTCCTGTCCTGGGAAGAAGCACCATATAGCCTTGTAAGCAGTATGAGGCACCCTCCCTCCACTCGACATGAGGGCGACCAGCAAACCACAGTCACCTCCTGGCCTCAATCATTCCTCCCCAAGCTGAAAGCATGTGCTTCCAGCTGCATAGAGATCCTTCCAGGCTTGTGCGAGTCCTTGAATCATTGCTAGGCAGGTCCTCTACGGAGAATCAGCTGGAATCACATGGGAATCACAAGGCTCACAAGGGAATCTTAGGAGAAAACACTGTGATGAATCTTACAAAGTCCTTCTCCTTACACCTTCACACACCTTTTTGAAACCAGAGGGAAGAACTTGAATGAGATCAAACACAGACTAGCTATTTTACTCTTAATTTCTACCTAACTACATCTTTTGGCTGGAGCCCAGGTGAAATTCCTATTACACTTTATAGGAACAAAACCATAAAACTTTTCTCTTATGTTTTTGTTGCTTCTAAAAACTAAAAAGAAATCTTACAAAGCAGAGTCCATAACAGGCACTTAAAGACCATACGTTGGCTCATTAAAATAGTAAATTTTTTGTTATCATTTATTTAAAAATACATGAAGCTTTTCCACTGTGCCTGGATAAGAACTCTGTATAATCCATAGAACACCACGATCTTTACCATTCCAAAAACATGCGAAATATCAGAATACAAACAGGCTAAATCCATACTCCACAAACCAATTAAAGGACCTGAAGGGGGTCCTTTAAGTTAAGGACTCCCTGAAGGGAGTGAGCCAGAAGAGCTGGTACAATTCAGGCTGGAAAAAAAATCTACTTTTTTACTCAAGTATAATAAAAATTATAATGCTTTACTCTTTTTACTCTTGTAAAGAGCTTTCCAATGATATTATTTTGCTTGAGCTTCACAAGGCAACAAAGGGAGTTGTGGTCATCCACATTTCCAGATTTAGGCCGGCTAAGTGACTGTCCAAGGTCATAGTGAGAAGTGGAGGGAACTCAGGCTGTATATGGCCAATTATTTGACTAATCCAAGAACATGGAAGTCATCGGGATTTTTCTGCTTGAATTTTTATCACAAGAGCTGGTCGCTGACACAAATGAAAATACACACTCATAAGTGGCCTTTGCCCTCGACTCCATCTGGGCCCAGATGGAAGTTATGTGCACATATGTCTGCACTCCTCTGGCCACATCTCCAGTTACCCCATAGGAGGTGAAGATAGATAGGGGAGGACAGGCTGGTGAGAGAGCCTCAAGAAGGGCTCCTTGAAGAAAAGTAGGGAAGAGCACTGATAAAGCAGGGAGATTTCTCTCCACCTTCCCCTCCTGGAGTGGCGGGGTCTGTCTCTCCTCTAATGGTGCTTCTTTCCTCACTAAATTACCATGCTAGGCACGTGAAGACACCACAGAAGGGTTTTCCATAAATTCGAGTTTAAAGGGGATAATACTTTCTGTTAAATCATTAAATCATTCTTTACAAGACATCTTTACAATTTCAAGCCATTTTCCCAACTAGAGCTGCATTGTAAATTAATTATTGTGTTAGTAATTCATTGGTGACTCTTGTAAATATGTTTTACTCAAAACAAATACACACAACTATTCTCCAAATATTTGTTCACATATTTGAATCCATTAAAAAGTGCTTGTAATTTTAGGGGGAAAGTATTCTTGGTAATTTTGTTGCTTGCTTCATTTTATACTAGGAAGAGCCATGTTCGTCCTCTAGTTGGCATGTAGGATAATTTATCACAGCTACTTATTGGTACTGGCTAACATAATTGAGGATTTTTCACAAGTCAAGCAGGGTTGAGGAAGGGTAGTCAATAATCTAGTAAAAACCACCTTAATAATTTGGTTCATACATATACTAAAAAGAAAGATGAACCACTTTTTCATCCCTAATGGCTGAAAATATGAAAAGTAAAAATCTCATGTTAGATAAACTTACAACAAAAGCCACACATGCTCTTTCCAAAAAACATTTCACTTCACGTTTGTAAACAAATGCTTAGTTTTATAAAATGAATAATGTGTAATAAAGAGAATATACTTCAGCAAGATGACCCAACTAAGATGGGCAAGAAGTATAATCTGGGTAAAAATGTTCTCTGTATCAGTCATGTAAAAGTTTGCTGTGCTCAAATTCTATATAAATAACTTGAATTGGTTTTATATGCAATTTAAGCTTTTTCTAAATACACATACTTAATGCATAGCTGAAAATCACAAAGCATCAAAATATCCATGTAGAAGGAACAGACTTTTGTAAGAAGTATATTTACATGTCTTACATCTGCAGAAACCACTTTCTCCAAACACAAACCTGGCATAACTGATTTGAAAAGTTCAAGTATACTCACGAAATGATGGGTGTATCTGAAATCTGAGTATTTGAAATCAGGCCCGAGCCTCAGAACCTATGCTCTCTGGCTGCTATATCTCTGCAGAGAACGAGGTCACACATAGGCACAGACATTTATGTGCCACCCTAGGTACACTCTCTGTGCACAGGCAGAGGCACATCAAAAGACAGCTAAAATCCAATGTTAAAATCACCCAAATGTCCATGAACAGAGAAACAAATTGTGCTATACGCATACCATGGAATACTAAGCAGAAATTACAGTGCGCGAGCTATTACTATTGTTTCAACATGAATGAATGTCACACCCATAGTGCTGGGCAAAAGCAGACAGACATGCAGAGAACCGTGTCTTGTTTCATTTCTGTATGGTTTTTTAAAAAGCAAAAATAATCTATGGTGTTGGAGGTCAAGGATAGTGGTAACCCTCGGGAGAGGAGGGCAGTGCAAGGAAGGGGCAATGAGGTGGCTTCTGGAGTCCTGATCATCTTCTATTTATTCATCTGTAGGCTGCTTACACAGTCAGAAAAGCTTACTTAAAAAGTAAAAATAAGAAGACAGCTAAGAAAGTGCCCCTCCAAACATAGCTGACCCAAGTGCTACACAGACTTATGCTCTCCATGCTCTCGGCAGTGGAGCAGAACACTTTGCATTTTTCAGAGACTTAAGGGAATAAGAACTCTCAATCACAAGAAAAGCCCTCATCTTCTCATACTATTGTGGTAAACAAGACGTTTTCACCCTAAAAGAAGGGGAAAGCCCATGGCCTTTCTGAGCCAAATATCCCCGAGTGTGTGTTTATTCAGCTTTGCTGTAACTCAGTCACGTAGAGCCAGGAATTCCTCAGAGGGTATGTCTGTGGTTCTAGTTAGATGACCTACTTGCCAAGTGTGTGGACATCCTCGCTCCCTAGAAGAGATTGTGTTGGCTTTTGAGAAAACAACCTGGTTGGGAAAGAGTGCATTCTGCAGACTGCCTCTGAGCATTATTCAGATTTGAGAGGATGTTGTAAAAGCAATATTACAGTTCTGCTGCCAGAATTAAGAAACGGAGCCTTTTCATTTGGTCTGAACTTTCCTCAAGAAATATACCAAAGCTAATGCATCCTGGCATGATTCCATTTGGGGAACATGGAGCTCTGCCTTTCTCACCCACGCTACTGCTCTTTTCAGAGTCCAGAACCTCCTCTGTAAGCAAGATAGGGAAGCTCACAAATGGGGAAACAAAGCCTAGTGCTGAAACTGGGGGTGGGGTGGGGGGTGGGCAAGCATCAGTATAAACATGGACACCCAGAAGAGGCAATCGACAAAACCCCGTCAATCAGCACAAACAGGTGGGAGAACCGAACATCATTCCCGACTCTGGCTCTGCTGTCTCTTTAAATCCTGCGTAAATTATCCTACCTTCCTGGGAAATGGGTATGGATTGCTTTCTCCAGGTGGAGGCAAGAAAGGCTGATGTCTATGAGGGAAGACAGGATTTTCCTGCCTCTCTGGGTATGTATCCATGCTGCCCCCACGAGAAACATCTTTATCAAGCCTGACATCATTCACCATGATCATAACCCTCTGGTTTCTGGCAAGAACACACTAGATATGTAATCTTTAGTTCTTCTAGCCCTATCACTTACTTACATTGTCATCTTCAGCTAATCATTTAACCTCTCTGGGCTGCAAATACTTTACCAACTGAATTTGCCCTTATCTTTCTTCAAATACTCAAAGGAGCAGGATAAAGGATGCATATATATTGCTTGGAACATTCACAAATTTAAGTGACTCTCTGAATGGGAAGGCCAGCCTTACTTGCTGTGCCCTCCCTTCCCATCTCCATGTATAATCCCTGCCCAGCTCTACCAAGAGGATTGATGGTATTCTGCCTTCCACAAGATGTGGGGTGGGCATACACTTCTCTGAGCTAAGGAGAAGTTGGATCACTTTCAATATCCTTTTGTTTTGAATTAGTGGCCTCTACCTGCTACCCGAGCTCCTGACAGAGTTTTTGACATTCTGGTATTTTACCATTCCTTAACTTAAAGAGACTTTAAAAATTTCCAATTAGATAAATCTAGTTTTTGAGGAAGTGATAATTGTTAAATCATGATAAAGAGAAAATTTAACATGTATTTTATCATGTTTTGCAGGGGAAAAATTGTTGTAGCTGCTGACAACTTAGGAAGAGGAACTTACTTTACAACTAAAGTATTAGAGTTCAGAGAGGTCAATGAGAAATAAGTGAAAGCGTTGCTGAGATTATAATTTGAGCAAAAAGGAAAGTACAATTCAATTTCACCCCCCAAAGGGTGATTTTACATGCACGTTTTTTAGGGAACACAACCTGTAGATCACACTTTTCCAGCAATTTCCAGCAATCCCAACGCAGTATGGAGAAAATGAATGCTTCTCTTAGTCAAGCATGTAATCACGTTTCCAGGTGAGAGGCATGAAAATTGATTAAAGGTTTGGGAAATTCGCTCTATGCAGGAAGACTAATGGAACTGGCTTCATATATCCTTGAGAAGAAGAAAAGACTGGTAGAAGGGGGCTCTCAACCCTGTATATGAAGGAATGCGCACAACCAGTGCTTCTAAGAAATAACTGACGGCAAAAGCAAGGCTGTCCAAGAACAGCCAGATATACTTTACTTACATTTGAACAGGTGTTTCAATCTTTGAGCTAGAGGGCTACTCAGAACCATCTCTAACAATATCAGAAGAGGCAATGGGTCCACCTGGATACTGAGCAAAGTTATACCTAGCCTTGTTTCTGGGTGGGTTTGGTTAGCAGCAGAGAGAAGATCAGAAGAAGTCTGAGGACCTCTCATATCTGAAGGTTTAGGACCTTGAGTGACATTAAGCTCAATAAGATAGCAGTGATCTGATCAGAAAATAATAGCGACCCTCAACACAGCCTCCTCAGTCACCGTCCAGATGCTGTCATGGGTCTACATCATTTTCTCAAACCACAGGACTGCCCTGAACCTATCACCTCCATAAAATCAGTTGTTTAGTATGATTTTCCTATCTCTGTAAATGATGTCCCCTTTTCTTCAGTCATCCAGACGTGACATCGCAGAGTCGTTTGAGACTCACCTCTCTCTCTCCCTCCCTCCTCACTGCCGGTCTGCCAACAATGCCTATAGAGGCATCCCTCTGTCTTTCCCGTCTCACAACCATCCCTTCCTTTTCACTCCCAGGGCCAACATCCTACTTCAGGTGATCATTAGGACACATCAGTGAGAAAATTTTTGACTGTTCAATTCCTGTCTCCTAAATTCCAAACTCTTCCTCAGTGTTTCTCAAAGGGTGGCCCAAAGATCACCTCCAAAATTACCAAGGGATCTTATTAAAAATGCAAAATCCTAGCCCCCAGACTTGTATCTCAGAATATCTGGGCTTTGCTCTCAAGGGTCAGAATTTTTTTTTTAACATCTTTATTGGAGTATAATTGCTTTACAGTGTTGTGTTAGTTTCTACTGTATAACAAAGTGAATCAGCTATACGTATACATATATCCCTATATCCCCTCCCTCTTGCGTCTCCCTCCCACCTTCCCTATCCCACCCCTCTAGGTGGTCACAAAGCACGGAGCTGATCTTCCTGTGCTATGTGGCTGCTTCCCACTAGCCATCTATTTTACATTTGGTAGTGTATATATATCAGGGGGATGGAATTTTTAACGAGCTTTCGCCACATGCTACTGGTCTACCCTAAAGTTTTAGAAATCTTCCTCTACCCATTCAATCCACCTGCAGTTTTTTCATTCATGCATCGAACAACACATGCCACAAACAGTTCTTTTCATTGAGTCATGCCATACATTAAAAAGTTTTAAGTGTGTTCATCAATAGTACAAAGTATAAATAAAATGTGATATACTCATATAATGGATTAGTATACAGCAATCAAAAGAACCAACTACTGCTACACATAACAGGGATAAATCTCACAGGAAACAATGAGAAAAAGGAACTAGTCATAAAAGAATACATGCAGTATGATTCCATTTATGTGAAATTTAAGAGCAGAATACTCTATGGTGATAGACATGATAATAGTGACTGCTTCTGGGGGAGGGTATTGCTTGGATAGATGCACAAAGGGTACCTTCCAGAAAGCTGGAATTGTCCTATAGTGTAATCCAGGAGGTATTTATATGGTTGTATATGTGTGCATATGTGTGTTAAGTAAAAATTTGTTGAGGTTTGTGCACTTTTATATATGTAAGTTATTCCTCAATTAATATAATAAAAAGAAATAAATACAGTTACAGGCTTCTGAGAAAAAGAAACAGACAGGAAGGAAGGAAGGAAGGAAGGGAGGGAGGGAAGGAAGGAGGGAGGAGGGAGGGAGGGAGGTGGGGGGAGGAAAGAAGGAAAGAAAGAAAAAAGAAAATCTTTAATGATTCATTATTGTCCAAACTTCTTAATGTTTTGTAAGACCTTTCACAATATATCCATAACCTAATTTTTCAAATTAAAGTTCCACCACTTCCCTTACATAAAACTCTTCTCCATTCAGACTGACCTACTTGTGTTTGATTTTACTGAATAAAACTCACAGTATCTTACCTTCCTCATTTCCTCTTTCGGCCTCTTTTGCAATCACACCTCCCCCACCTAGAACGTTATTCTTTCTCCATCCAAATCTTAACCATACATGAAAATCTAATTCTGTTTCCTCATGACCCCTTTTCCTGATCACTTGTGGGTTGAACTGTGTCCCTCTAAAAGATATACTGAAGTCTTAACACGTGGTACCTGTGAATCACCTTCTTTGGAAATCGGGTCTTTGCAGATGTAATTAGTTAAGATGAGGTGACACTGGATTAGGGTGGAAACGAAATCCAGTAGCTAGTGTCCTTATAAGGAGGCCATGTAAAGATACAGAGACACACAGGGAGAAGAATACCACGTGAAAATGGACACGGAGATTGGAGTGTTGTACCCATCAGAAACTAAGAAAGAGGCAAGCAAGGATTCTCTCCAAGAGCCCTTAGAGGGAAATCGGCACCACCTTGACTTTACTATAAAATGGTGAGAGAACAAATCTGTGTTGTTTTAAATCACCAGTTTATGATAATTTGTTATGGTAGCCCTAGAAAACTAATACACTACTCCTACCCATGATCACCCTCTTTTATTCCTTGAGTCCTACAGCTCCTAAATTCTAAACAAATCATTTGGCCCTTTGGTAGCCAGCCTCCCACAGAGCCCACAGGGATGTCCACCTCATAGTATTGATGCCCTTGTGTAGCTCCCTCCCTTTTTGATAGGACTGATGTATATTTCCAAGAGTATATTATGAAAATGATGCGTGGTTTCTGAAGCCAGGTTATGAAAGACATTGCTGCATCTGCCCTGCTCTCTTGGACCATTCACTCTGGGAGAAACAAGATGCCATGTCATTAGTACACTCAGGAAGCCCTATGGAGACATACACATGGTAACAACCCTCACAATCTCACCATTTATGAGAGTGAGCCAACTTGGAAACATATCCTCCAACCCCAGTCAAACCTTCAGATGCCTCTAGCCTGGCTGAGACCTTGACTTCAACGTTATAAAAGTCTCTGAACCAAAACCACCTAGATAATCCACTCCTGAGTTCCAAACCCACAGAAACTATATGAGATAAGAAATACCTACTGTTTTAGGTCACTAGGTGATGGGGTAATTTTATCAGCAACAATAGATAAATAATACAACTCCTATTATCATAAACTAGCTCAATCTCTTAACTCTTTTGGGGAAGACCTTTACTCCTCCTAGATTGCAAACTCCTTGATATCAGGCATCATTTCTTGTATTTCTTTGCATCCTCAACCATGCCCAATAATTATACACAGATATAGATACATACATAAATATACATTATATATACATATAGAGATATATAGATATAGGTAACTATAGATATCTCACATCATATATATGTAAATATGTGTGTATATGTATATGTGTATATTTCATACACCCACACACACACACGTGCTCAATAAACGTGTGCATAGTTAATGAATAAAAGAGCACAGTGTATCCCATTAGATAAGCTTTCAAAATATTGCATTGAACCAACAGTCATTTAAAGATCAAGTTTATGGAAACTTCTGTCACAAGCAAATCACTTGACAAAAGCTGAATTTGAAGCCATTTTGAAGTCATTCTTTTTTCTCTCTCACCCAGTTCCCTGCCTCTCTGTTGTTGCTTGTTGGCTTCTGAAATGTAGGTCACCTCCAGTAGCATGACCTAATTAGGAGATGTAATTTAACAGGAAAAAAAATAAAATAAAAGAAATCCTCTGAGATAGCAGAATTGAAACAAAGAAAAGTGGTTCTTTCATTTTATGTTTTTGGCAATAGCTTCCCTACTAAAGTTATCCCCTTTCCACCCCCAAGCAACACAATTTGTAAAGCACAAAGAAGAAAGGTAGAAATGAGTTTGGGAGCAGCTGGAAATGATGAATTTATAATGACCACAGAAGGAGTAAGAGTAAGCTTTACTTCACTGATGTGGCTCTGTGGGGCTGCTTCCTGGCAGCACCATGAGCGAGACTTTGGAGGAAGAAGTATTGATGATGCTGATAGGAAGCACCACGAACTCTCAAGATGGAGAGACATTATGGCTCATCTTATCCAATGCCTCGGGAAATGCCGTGACACCTGTTGTGTTTGTAACACAATAAAACTTCGTATACAAAGCATCGAAACAATAGTGGGTTTTTTTCTTCATACATTTGGCACTCTTATTTTACAAAAGAGAAAAATGGTAAGTAAGCTAAGCAGATTTTAAGGGTTCATTACCAAATTAACTTCCAGGGGATGTCATTGGGCCAGGTTGGATTCAATCCATCTCCCTCACCTCTTCTTCTCAGAGGCATGATGCTGGGTTCCTGTAAAATGCTTAAGTGCTTTCTGAATCTCCCCAGAAACACTTAGCTACACTGATCATAATTGAATGCATTATTAATTCCTTCTTTGAAAACTGATATTCCATGTTTGTCATTAGATGATTCCATTTATCTATCTACCAAAACTCAAAAGCCCACTATGTGTATAACCTACCTGATGGCTGATATTTATTAAGGTGAAAACAATTATTCCCATTTTACAGAAGTACAGGAAGGTTAATTAACTTACCTAAAGTCAGACAGTGAATAAAAGGTAACGCCAAGAAGCAAACCCAGGCAGTCTGACTGTAGAAGCTGTGCTCTTAATTCCCTACATTACTTTAAATTAACTATAAAACTATATTGTTCATCTACTTGGGATCAATAGGCATTTATTGCACAGGCAGCAATCTAGTTCTCTCTGCAAGTACCTTCCCAACTGCAGGAAAGTACCCCAGCCATTTTTAGCCTTCTGGGGTAAGAACAAATTGCAAACACCTGACCTCAGCATTTGGCCATAAAAAAGAATGAGGTATTGGGGCTTCCCTGGTGGCGCAGTGGTTGAGAGTCCGCCTGCCGATGCAGGGGACGCGGGTTCGTGCCCCGGTCCGGGAAGATCCCACATGCCGCGGAGCAGCTGGGACCGTGAGCCATGGCCACTGAGCCTGCGCATCCGGAGCCTGTGCTCCGCAACGTGAGAGGCCACAGCAGTGAGAGGCCTGCGTACCGCAAAAAAAAAAAAAAGGATGAGGTATTGATACATCCTACAACATGGATGAACCTTAAAAACATTATGCTAAATGAAAAAAGCCAATCCCAGAAAACCATATACTATATAATTCCATTTATATGAAATGTCCAGAATAGGCAAATCTATAATGAAAGAAAGTAGATTAGTGGTTGCTTAGGGCTAGGGAGAATGGGGACATTGTGCAGGAGCCGGCGGTTGGGAGCAGTGATAGCTAAAGGATATGGAATTTCTTTTTGAGGTGATGAAAATATTCTAAAATTGACTGTAGTGATGTTTGTACATACCTGTGAATATACTAAAAAATGTACTTTACTGGGTAAATTCTATGGTATGTAAACTATATCTCAATAAAGCTGTTATAAAAAAAAAAGACTGAGTAACAGTCTACAAAATATCCAACCAGTACTCCTCAAAACTGTCAAGGCCACCAAATACAAGAAAAGTCTGAGAAACTGTCACAAAGCAGGAGAGGCTAAAGAGACATATGTGGTATCCTGGATGGGATTCTGGAACAGGAATGACACAATATGGGAAAAACTTTCTACAGAAAGTATGCAGTGTAATTAATAGTAATGTAATGTGCCAATGCTGGTTCTTTATTTGGAATCAGTATAATCATGTAAGACGTTAGCAACAGGTAGGGGGCTTCCAGGAAGATGGAGGAAGAGTAAGATGCAGAGATCACCTTCCTCCCCACAGATACACCAGAAATACATCTACACGTGGAACAACTCCTACAGAACACCTACTGAACGCTGGCAGAAGACCTCAGACCTCCCCAAAGGCAAGAAAGTCCCCACGTACCTGGGTAGGGCAAAAGAAAAAAGAATAAACAGAGACAAAAGGATAGGGACGGGACCTGCACCAGTGGGAGGGAGCTGTGAAGGAGGAAAGGTTTCCACACAGTAGGAAGCCCCTTCGTGGGCGGAGCCTGCGGGTGGCGGAGGGGGAGCTTCGGAGCCGTGGAGGAGAACGCAGCAACAGCGGTGCGGAGGGCAAAGCGGAGAGATTCCCGCACAGAGGATCAGGGCCAACCAGCACTCACCAGCCCGAGAGCTTGTCTGCTCACCCGCCGGGGCGGGCAGGGCTGGGAGCTGAGGTTCGGGCTTCGGTCGGAGCGCAGGGAGAGGACTGGTGTTGGCGGCATGAACACAGCCTGCAGGGGGTTAGTGCACCACAGCTGGCCGGGAGGGAGTCCGGGGAAAAGTCTGGACCTGCTGAAGAGGCAAGAGACTTTTTCTTCCCTCTTTGTTTCCTGGTGCGCGAGGAGAGGGGATTGGGAGCGCTGCTTAAAGGAGCTCCAGAGACGGGCACGAGCCGCGGCTAAAAGCGCGGACCCCAGAGACAGGCATGAGGCGCTAAGGCTGCTGCTGCCGCCACCAAGAAGACTGTGTGAGCACAGGTCACTGTCCACACCCCCCTTCCGGGGAGTCTGTGCAGCCCGCCACTGCCGGGGTCCCGGGATCCAGGGACAACTCCCCCGGGAGAGCGCACGGTGTGCCTCAGGCTGCTGCAGCGTCATGCCGGCCTCTGCCGACGGGGGCTCGCCCTGCACTCCGTGCCCCTCCCTCCCCCCACCTGAGTGAGCCGGAGTCCCCGAAGCAGCGGCTCCTTTAACCCCGTCCTGTCTGAGCGAAGAACAGATGCCCTCCAGCGACCTACACACAGAGGCGGGGCCAAATCCAAAGCTGAGCCCCTGGGAGCTGTGAGAACAAAGAAGAGAAAAGGAAATCTCTCCCAGCAGCCTCAGAAGCAGCGGATTAAAGCTCCACAATCAACTTGATGTACCATGCATCCGTGGAATACATGACTAGATAACAACAGATCATCCCAAATTAAGGAGGTGGACTTTGAGAACAAGATTTATGATTTTTTCCCCTTTTCCTCTTTTTGTGTGTATATGTATGCTTACGTGTGAGATTTTGTCTGTATAGCTTTGCTTCCACCATTTGTCCTAGGGTTCTATCCGTCCGTTTTGTTTCTGTTTTTTAATTTTTTTTCTCTTAATAATTATTTTTTTATTTTAATAACTATTATATTTTATCTTACTTTATCTTCTTTCTTTTTTTCCTTTCTTCCTTCCTTCCTTCCTTCCTCCCTCCCTCCTTTCTTCCCTCCTTTCTTCCTCTTTCTTTCTTTCTTTCTTTCTTTCTTTCTTTCTTTCTTCTTCTTCTACTAATTCTTTCTTTCTACTTTTTCTCCCTTTTTATTCTGAGCAGTGTGGACGAAAGGCTCTTGGTGCTGCAGCCAGGAGTCAGTGCTGTGCCTCTGAGGTGGGAGAGCCAACTTCAGGACACTGGTCCACAAGAGACCTCCCAGCTCCACATAATATCAAATGGCGAAAATCTCCCAGAGATCTCCATCTCAACACCAGCACCCAGCTTCACTCAACAACCAGCAAGCTACAGTGCTGGACATCCTATGCCAAACAACTAGCAAGACAGGAACGCAACCCCACCCATTAGCAGAGAGGCTGCCTAAGATCATAATAAGTCCACAGACACCCCAAAACACACCACCAGATGTGGACCTGCCCACCAGAAAGACAAGATCCAGCCTCATCCACCAGAACACAGGCACTAGTCCCCTCCACCGGGAAGCCTACACAACCCACTGAACCAACCTTAGGCACTGGGGACAGACACCAAAAACAACGGGAACTACGAACCTGCAGACTGCAAAAAGGAGATCCCAAACACAGTAAGATAAGCAAAATGAGAAGACAGAAAAACACACAGCAGATGAAGGAGCAAGATAAAAACGCACCAGACCTAACAAATGAAGAGGAAATAGGCAGTCTACCTGAAAAAAAAATCAGAATAATGATAGTAAAGATGATCCAAAATCTTGGAAATAGAATAGACAAAATGCAAGAAACATTTAACAAGGACCTAGAAGAGCTAAAGATGAAACAAACAATGATGAACAACACAATAAATGAAATTAAAAATACTCTAGATGGGATCACTAGCAGAATAACTGAGGCAGAAGAACAGATAAGTGACCCGGAAGATAAAATAGTGGAAATAACTACTGCAGAGCAGAATAAAGAAAAAAGAATGAAAAGAACTGAGGACAGTCTCAGAGACCTCTGGAACAACATTAAACGCACCAACATTCGAATTATAGGGGTTCCAGAAGAAGAGAAAAAGAAAGGGACTGAGAAAATATTTGAAGAGATTATACTTGAAAACTTCCCTAATATGGGAAAGGAAATAGTTAATCAAGTCCAGGAAGCACAGAGAGTCCCATACAGGATAAATCCAAGGAGAAATACGCCAAGACACATATTAATCAAATTGTCAAAAATTAAATACAAAGAAAACATATTAAAAGCAGCAAGGGAAAAACAACAAATAACACACAAGGGAATCCCCATAAGGTTAACAGCTGATCTTTCAGCAGAAACTCTGCAAGCCAGAAGGTAGTGGCAGGACATACTTAAAGTGATGAAGGAGAAAAACCTGCAACCAAGATTACTCTACCCAGCAAGGATCTCATTCAGATTCGATGGAGAAATTAAAACCTTTACAGACAAGCAAAACCTGAGAGCGTTCAGCACTACCAAACCAGCTTTACAACAACTGCTAAAGGAACTTCTCTAGGCAAGAAACACAAGAGAAGGAAAAGACCTACAATAACGAACCCAAAACAATTAAGAAAATGGGAATAGGAACATACATATCAATAATTACCTTAAATGTAAATGGACTAAATGCTCCCACCAAAAGACACAGATTGGCTGAATGGATACAAAAACAAGACCCATATATTTGCTGTCTACAAGAGACCCACTTCAGACCTAGAGACACATACAGACTGAAAGTAAGGGGATAGAAAACGATATTTCATGCAAATGGAAACCAAAAGAAAGCTGGAGTAGCAATTCTCATATCAGACAAAATAGACTTTAAAATAAAGACTATTAGAGACAAAGAAGGACACTACATAATGATCAAGGGATCGATCCAAGAAGAAGATATAACAATTGTAAATATTTATGTGCCCAACATAGGAGCACCTCAATACATAAGGCAAATACTAACAGCCATAAAAGGGGAAATCGACAGTAACACATTCATAGTAGGGGACTTTAACACCCCACTCTCAACAATGGACAGATCATCCAAAATGAAAATAAATAAGGAAACACAAGCTTTAAATGATACATTAAACAAGATGGACTTAATTGATATTTATAGGACATTCCATCCAAAAACAATGGAATACACATTTTTCTCAAGTGCTCATGGAACATTCTCCAGGATAGATCATATCTTGGGTCACAAATCAAGCCTTGGTAAATTTAAGAAAATTGAAATTGTATCAAGTATCTTTTCTGACCACAACGCTATGAGACTAGATATCAATTACAGGAAAAGATCTGTAAAAAATACAAACACATGGAGGCTAAACAATACACTACTTAATAACGAAGTGATCACTGAAGAAATCAAAGAGGAAATTAAAAAATACCTAGAAACAAATGACAATGGAGACATGATGACCCAAAATCTATGGGATGCAGCAAAAGCAGTTCTAAGAGGGAAGTTTATAGCAATACAATCCTACCTTAAGAAACAGGAAACATCTCAAATAAACAACCTAACCTTGCACCTAAAGCAATTAGAGAAAGAACAAAAAAGCCCCAAAGTTAGCAGAAGGAAAGAAATCATAAAAATCAGATCAGAAATAAATGAAAAAGAAATGAAGGAAACGATAGCACAGATCAATAAAACTAAAAGCTGGTTCTTTGAGAAGATAAGCAACAGGTAAAACTGGATGAGGGGGTCTTCCCTGGTGGCGCAGTGGTTGAGAGTCCACCTGCCGATGCAGGGGATGCGGGTTCGTGTCCCGGTCCGGGAAGATCCCACATGCCACGGAGCGGCTGGGCGCGTGAGCCATGGCCGCTGGGCCTGCACGTCCGGAGCCTGTGCTCCGCAGCAGGAGAGGCCACAGCAGTGAGAGGCCCGCATACCAAAAAAAAAAAAAAAAAAGAAAAGAAAAACTGGATGAGGCTTATATAGGAACTCTCTGTACTATCTTTGCAATTTTTCTGTAAACCGAAAAATATTTTAAAATATTTATTTACATTTTAAAAAAGAATTACTACCCTAGATCAGTGTCTCCCAACTTCTCAATTCTAGGAATTAGCTTAAGATGACTGAATTTACTATGACTCTTCTTTGTGGAGAGGTCAATGAAAAATAATGCTTTTTAGGGGGAGAATCCTGTTGGGAAGGACAGGGGGAGGAGGCATCACGCTACTGGACATCCTTAAAAAGGGGAGAAGTAGAAAACAATGTGGCAAAGTTTGGTAGCTAATTCTGGTGGCCAAACAAATACCCACAAATACTAGTAGGTTAGAGGAGAATGACTTGAGAAGAGGGAGGGGAAGAGTTTCAAGGTGAAGGGGACCAGGTAGGGATGTTGGATAGGGTCTTCCCTAAACAATCTCTGTGCAGGAAAGGCTAAATGTACAAAGAAAGCACAGGCCCCTTAACATTCCTCTGCAGGTCTCAACTTGTAATTTTTCTCTCCACCAGACAATTCTTCACAAGTGTCCACTCCTCACAAAGCAGGAGAGGAGAGGCCGACAACCACAGACATCTTTTCTCCTGATGTTTCTCGTTGGGTTAGTGTCCCTGCCGGTCATACGTACTTTGGGAAATATTTTAGGACACAGTCTTATAAGAATATCTTACAAACATAGACTCCATTGCCAAAACAAGCAAATGTTCAGAATGTAGGGCTCTAATAAAAATAACAAGACAAGAATCTGATGAGACTATAGAAAGGAAATCACTTGAACGACATTTATTGGACATATGCTCTAAATTGTGTCCTCAGTCAGCAGTTGGGGATGAGAGACAAAGGCACTTGCTACTGACCACTGAGAAACTCCCAGTCAAGGTGAATGTGTATGTGAGATGTGTATGTGAGGTAAGGCAGGCAAGAAAGGATGCAAGAGGGAGGAGATAGGGGGATATATGTATATGTATAGCTGATTCACTATGTTAGAAAGCAGAAACTAACACACCATTGTAAAGCAATTATACTCCAGTAAAGATGTTAAAAAAATAAAAATAAATATTTTAGGCTTTAGGGAAGAAAAGCAAGAAAGATAAAGGGGGGAAAGGCCACAGTACAAGGC
Source organism: Monodon monoceros (assembly GCF_005190385.1). Classification (NCBI taxonomy): domain Eukaryota; kingdom Metazoa; phylum Chordata; class Mammalia; order Artiodactyla; family Monodontidae; genus Monodon; species Monodon monoceros. The sequence continues at coordinate 28,848,643 of NW_021703772.1, read as the reverse complement.
CAAAAGGCTAAAAATATAGATCTAAGCCAACCTCTTGTCTCTCTTGCAGAAACTCAGCTCATAAAAACAAACCCCCTACCCACGGGAGTACAGAATGTAGAGGAAACATGGGAAGCAATAAATGCTAGCTAACACTCATTGAGCGTTTACTGTTCACCTGTCAGAGCCATGCCAGGAACCTGACGGGCATCAGGTCGCCGAATCTCACAGCTCCTCAGGGAGCTACTTTTTTAATCCCCATTTCCCAAACTGTGAAATTATGACGTAAAGAGGTTAAGTGACTTGCCCGAGGACACACAGATAGGAAATACTGGAACCCAGGAAGTTTTCTCCATATCCACGTGCTTAAACTCTCCAGGACTGCCTGGGCTAAGAAATAAACAGATGATTTCCTTGTTTTAAAGTAAAACGTTGCACAGGAATGAAAAAAAGAAAAAAAAAGATCTAAGTCCTCCATCCTGAAATTCATCCTTAAAACCAGGGTCAGCCTCAGATGATGAAGGAAGACAGAAGCAGGAGGAAAAAAGAATTGGTAAGTGCACAAGGGTTAGCCACACTCCAGGGAGACACGGCTCTTCTACAAGAGGAAGGAGGAAGCAGCCTTCACTTTGAGTTAGCACTTCCCGGGCCAAATATTGATCCGGTGAGACAGTGACACAGCAGAATGAGTTAAGAAACGTGTACTCAGAGTCATTATTGCCTCAGAATAACATACGCACCCAGCTAGTGGGCATCTGAAGGGCAGGTAGAGGTGGGAAGTGCATAGAAACAGTTTCCCAGGGATAGTAAAAGAGGGGAGAGATGCCTGTTGAACAATCGCAAGGAATCAGAGCAGTCTTTGTTAGAGCTGGAGATCAAGACTCCTTTGGGCATAAGTCCCTTAGCTGCATCACTGCGTGGATCTCCCAGTTAGGGACATATATGAATGTTTAGAGGTTTTGAACGTATTATACACAATGTGCAGAAACAGACCCATTTATAGGAATGCGTGGAATTGTCTTGGCCATATTTCTGGTGCCAGAAGGTAATATAGTCAAAGTAGGAGTTAGTGTAGCACCTGAGACACATTCCAAGAGCTGTCTTTCAGTTTGGTGTCACCCAGACATTTGGGGATAAGGGGGCGCTTTTCTATCCATATACTCAACTTCCAGACCTCAAATCTCTCCATCTCATCCCATTGTCCCCATTCTAAGATCAAAATTGGCTCTTATTTGTCACTTTTGCCGTTGTTAATGTGGCTTCATATAACTTAATCTGAATATATGAATTTTAAGAAATTATATATGAGGTGTGAATATCTTGGCATGGAGGGAATCCACTTGAAGAATCCTTTTATAAAGTCACATTTGCTTACATTTGCCAATAAGAACTTCATGATAGATTTTCTTTCTTAAAGGCCTCCCCAGCATATCCATTATATACTCTGAATCAGAAAAATATGACTTCGAAGAAGCACATATGTTGTGTAAATTGTGAGCCACACCATTGTGGAGGTGGGATATGGGGGGAAGTGCGATTGGAAGCTGTTCAGGGAAGACGTTATCTGGGGATCTAGTTACTGCTGTGGATTATAATTAATACCGACAGTCCTCAGCTTATACCAGTTGCTAATGCTGAGTTCAGTTTTCAGTGGGAAAAGCATAGAACATTAGTGCTGGAGAGAAAACTAGGAAACATTTTATCTGCCTCTCTCACTTTACAGATGAAGAATCCAAAATCCAAAACGTTCAGTAGCTTACTGAAGATCATATGAAACTGCAAGTTTGGTAAACATCCCAAACGTTATAAACATTATAACATCACAAACATTATGAAATTTGGGCTTAGCCTATAAGCCCCAATCTACTGAGGACATGAAGTGGTTACAATAATTTCCTTCATTCTCAGCTACAGTCATGAAGGACATTAAATACTGTTACCCAGAAAAAAATAGGGTGGCAGCGGCTGGTACAGGTTTCATGCGGGCTGAAGTTTATAAAACTTAGAAGCCCCTCTGAAAGAAAAACAGTGCTAAGCTACGAGTTCAAAACTAGGCACCAAAAAAACCTATTTACTTAGAATGAAGAAACAAAACACAAAACACAAAATTAGTGGATAAATATCACGTACATCACGAATAGAAAAAAAAGTAATATTTTTATTAATTAACTTCCTGACGTGGCTCTATAATAATTTTTCCTCTATATTTTTGGCTGCTTGCTCTTTGATGACTTCTTCACATGACAGTGATTTTGTCATATCTTATCCTCTAGAGGAAATAGAAAGGTAATTCAGTCTTTCTTCTAGCATGGTTGGTCAAAATTTGCCTTTTGTTATTGATACTTTAGAAAAGCTTCTTCAGTCCCAGAAGTGATTACTGGTATTGTCATGGAAACTGTTAGGATGGTTGTCAAATCTGGGGAAATCTTCATCGTGTCTTTCAGACATATGAGATTTAAGATTTGGAAGAACTTTCCACAGACTAGCTTCTGGCCCTGCACATCTGAAATATTTTTACTCTCTGTATACACATGTACTCCCAGTCTTAGGCACCTTATTGGGATACTAGCAGAAACACCCTTAACCCAGGCTAGAGGGAATCCATACTTTACAGGCTACACTCTGCTCCTCCACTCTTTCTGTCCCTCTACACATGGCAAGGCGTCTATGGGGTCAAAGAAACATGCATACGTATACTCAAAGCCCATGCCTCCCGCTTCCTGATCTTGCTACATATATATGGCATCCTGGAATTTCTTGTTCAGACAGGGCCGACCTAGGCCTCTTCCTCTGTCCGTCCTCCCAAGGGCAGACTGTACCCTGGTGTAAATATTCCCAGGCCAACCTCAGCGCCATGGACAGAGCTCATGCAAATGAGGGACTCTAAACCTTAAACTTCACCAGCTTTGTGGCAAATGTACCTCTACATGGCACCCAGAGTCTCTGTGATGGCACCTTTTTGTCTTGGCCCCAAGCCAGTGTGGAAGCTACTCTACCCACCAAAAGTACAGTTTATAAAAACCTCACCTCAGCATGGCAACCATGCAGGGGAAGCAGATAGAAAAAGTTCAGAGAGATAGAAATGTACATGGCTCTGAACACTGAAGTCTTCCTGGATAACAATGTGAAAGCGGACAGCTTGCCTGTCTACCCTCCCGAACTGCCATGGCCCCATCTTGGCATCCCTCAGAGGGCAGCCCCATTGCCCTGTGGTGCCTCCATTGTTCCCATTTGGCAGAAGCTGGGCAACTTTTCCTTAAACCTATAACCCTTTCCCAGTCTCTTCCTCCTCCTTAAGCCCGTAAGATAACACATCGGGTACAAATCTCTCCTCGACCCCTCAGCAGCTCAGGACACTGGCAAGATGAACCCTCTGGCCACAGTTAATGGATGGCACACCTCCTCTCCCTTCATGGATAATGCACTGAAGTAAGAGAGGGGAAGGAGTGTGGGATAGCAGTGGTCAAGGAGGACTGTCCACCCTAGCCTAAAGTAAAAAGACTTTTTTTTTTTTTTTTTTTCCCTGCGGTACGCGGGCCTCTCACTGTTGTGGCCTCTCCCGTTGCGGAGCACAGACTCTGGACGCGCAGGCTCAGCGGCCATGGCTCACGGGCCCAGCTGCTCCGCGGCATGTGGGATCCTCCCGGACCGGGGCACGAACCCGTGTCCCCTGCATCGGCAGGAGGACTCTCAACCACTGCGCCACCAGGGAAGCCCTAAAAAGACTTTTTAACCACTGCGCCACCAGGGAAGCCCTAAAAAGACTTTTTAAGACAAAGCTGATCCTTTGCGGGGCTGGGAGGGCGAGAAAGGCTCCCCTGCCCTGAGTACTGGTTGCCCAAGCAGCCACCCTCTTGCTTTCCTTCCCTTCTAATCCTTTGGCCCCTGTGACCATGCTTCCCTCCTACCACCACCCCAACTAATCCTCCTTATGACGTGACCTGGGCACCCCTCGGCAAACCACAAAGGGGTCTACGGCTTTTTCCAGCTTACGCCCCTTGGTGTCTCACACACGTCTCCACCTGGTGACTTCAGGACCTCTAGCTCTTTCTCCTGACGCTCTGAGGCCCAACTTTTGGGCACTGTTATTCACATTCAGGTGTATGAGATTAATAGCATCCCCTGTCTTAAGATGTGTCTTTAAATAGACGACGAAGTCTTAAGCAAAACATTCAAAGTCAACGAGCTTTAATAAAATGTCTAATATCTAGTTAGAAAAACTCCTAGGCATCTTAAAATAGAGTATTGCATTTAATTATCAGAGCCCCCTGTAATGGAAAGAAATAAAGAAACCACAAGCTTTGGGGGTAATTTAGCCAGGTGAGGGGGGATTTGGGAGGGGGCTGGGTGTCTTGTTGCAAAGGTCAGAAGAGGAGGGGACAAGCTGTCACTGGCCTGGATCCTGGCTGGCTGGTTCCTCTCTTCACACACACACGCACACACGCACAGCACAAATGCCTTTGGGGGTTCGCGGGGGAGGGGTTACTGACATCTAGCCTAAGCCCAAGCCTCTCATTTCGCATTCCCTGCACCGTGAGGGGCCGCCAAGTGTGCGCAGGGGATTGGGAGGGGCATCTGGAAGGAGAAGGACAAATTTAAAAAGAAAGATTTACGAGGCCATGAAGATGTTTCTCCCAGACTCTGGAGTGCAGGAGTATGACTTACTTATTTTATTTTCATTTGTAACCAAAACCTTCCCCTGACTCCCATTGGCCCTAGCTGAGAGGGGAGAGAGGGCCGGCCCGTCAGGCGTTGATCACCGGGCCAACGGGAGACAGTGTGGCGTGATGCTGACGCAGCCCACTGACAAGCCAGAGAGAGGCCCAGGGGAGCAGCTCTGAGCCGAGCAGCCAGAGCCGGGCAGGTAGGGAGCTGACAGCTGGGGAATTGCTAAGACGCGCCGGGCTGACGGGGGCAGGCTGGTGAGACAGTGGACTCGGAGCAGGTGTGATTCTGCGATGCACAAACACTGTTGTTTACCAGCTTTCCTTGGCATCTGCTCTACCTCCTTGGCTCCATCAAGCTCACCATGTTTTCAATTTCCTCTCCCCTTTCCCCCAAACCTACATGATCACCCCACCAGTCCCCTCATCTCTATTCTGAAATGTTTGTCTCCCTCGCTCCTTTTGGGAGAAGAAAGGGAGTAGATGAATACACATTAATAACGTCAAAATATCAATTAGTGGTCAGCTGAATAGGAACAGTCTCTGCTGGCCTCAAGGCAAACTATTGAATTGAGAGCTGCAGAGCCAGAAGAGAGAATAGGCTGGGGATTAAGGGGTGTCCACACAGGGGACTTGTGGTGCAAAGGCCCAAGGTTCGTGAGTTACTGAAGGCTTGAGGACTGACTGCCTGATCCACAATTCCTGGAGGGAAGCATCCCAGGGAAAAGGGGAGCTGTGTCCCCAGGCTGGAGTTCTCTCTTAAGAAAATGGAAGTTGGGAGGCAAAGGGAGAGCCAAACTTCAAACCTATGGATAAGTCCTGAATCCTCTTCAGGACAGTGACCCCTACATTTTCATTCCCATACCCATTTATTGAGGATCACAGAATCCCTTGCAAAGGCACCCCGTGTAGGAAAATCCAACATCCTTTCACACAAAACTAACAAAAACAAAACAAAACTTTACTAATCAGGCTGCACTTACCCATCTTGCCTGTGACTTTTCTGGATGATGTTCAAAACAATGTGAAGCCCATGCTGACACCTCTCTTGTCACTGAACATAACCACCCAGTTCTCTTACACCAGACAAGGCAATATCATAATTTTCACCTATTAAATGAATAGGACAGGCACTGCTGATCTGATGCCTGGATTACTCAGACTGATTTGAACCACAGCTGATTCTCAGCAGCCCAAGGTCACATGCTCCCTGCTCCCAAGGACCTGAAGGTCTCTGCCCCTCCACCTCACTATTGAATAAAAGGTTATATCATTCCCAATCTATAGATGGAACGGTAAAGTCCTGTTTGGCTGGAAGTGACTCCATGAGTCTGTCTTTTCATCTATTGTAGGGGAAGGGGTGCCACTGGAGTCATGTTGCTGCATTATCGGAGGGCCTCCTATCTGAGCTACCATTATGAAGCTGGCTCCACTCTATCAGAAATTGGGAGCCTCGGAGCTTAGCTTCTAGTCCCAGCTCTGACACCTGCTTCGTGTAGAAGAAGTCCTTAGGTCCAGGAGTCAGAAGGCCTGAGAATTACCACTTAGCAATCATGTTAATCATATCACTTAAAACCTTCCTGTGGTTTCCCACTGTCCTTATAAATCATAAGCCTTCTTCAGAACTCTGTATGCTCTGGTTATTGCTCATCTCTCTGACCTCATCCCACACCTCTCTCCCTCTCACCCTTTACTTCCGAGACACACCAGCCTCTTTTCTGTTTCTGAAGTCACCCAGGCTTTGTTTATACTTTGTCATCTTTGTACCTGTTGTCCCCTCTTGCCCATATTGTCCTAAACGTACCTGGAGCCTACTAATCATTTGGTAGTCAACAGATACTGGATTACTCGATGGGCAGATTAAGCAGAAGTACAGGACAACAATAAAACAACAGCACCCCAAGAAAGGTTTTTTGGAGGAAATAATTTGAAATTTGATATGTTTTTTTAAAATCTAAGTAGTCAACCTGGGAAAGATAAGACTCTTGCATCCATTCATTAATTCATTCATTCAGCAGATACTGATGGTACTTACGTGCCATCTGTCTCCTCTAACTTACAATTTAAGTTCCGTGAAGGCAGAGATCTTGTCTGTCTCAGACTCCATCAGCACACAGAAGGTGCTTGGGAAATGTCTGTTAAATAAATGAGTGAATTAATGAACAAATAAATGAATGTAATCTCAGACTAATCACTTAAACTTTCTGAGCCTCGGTTTCTCACCTTTAAAGTATGACTAACACTAACATTCTTGTGTACTTCAAAGTATTGGAAGGAGTTGGAAACAAATATGTGTATGAGACCCAGTTTCCTAAAATACAGAGCCTGAGGCAGGGATTAAGTACTGGTGCTTTATCTGGAAGGTACAATCCCAGGGCATCCAGAGTGAAGGCAAAAGGAAACGAGACAAGAAGAATGGGAAGGAATGAAAAGATGATGAGTTACCACATTGACCAGTGCTTCATGTGAAGCCACAAAGGGTCACAAGCAGTCATTTGACAGGCATATTCACAGGACCATGCAAGATATCTATGCAGAAACTATACCTCAAAGCAACCCATCAAGGAAAGATGAAACACTGATGAATATTTGCCCACTGAAGAATTTACTGTCCAATACTTCCAGATTGCCCCATCCCTCCACCCCTTGAAATCACCCAGGAAGCCTACTCCTATGTCCTTTAGTGCGAAATTTCATCCAAGTCTGAAAGTGTCTGGAAGATCCAGAGTCCCCAAGCCTGTGGCAAGTTGTCCACAGTGGTGAAATCCTACAGCCCCACAGCTTCAGGAGGGGCAGCTGTTTAGAACATGGAGCTGAGAGTCCAGGCCATGGGGTGAGTGAGGGTGAGAGAATCCAATGAGGATGAAAAGATACACATAAGGTATTTCTGATATAGTATCTGAAAGGGATTTGAACACTATAAAGTCCCAAACAATGACAGATGCTGTTGTTTTCTCGGTCTTTTAAAAAAAAATTCAGGGCTTCCCTGGTGGCGCAGTGGTTGAGAGTCCACCTGCCGATGCAGGGGACACGGGTTCGTGCCCCGGTCCGGGAAGATCCCACATGCCGCAGAGCGGCTGAGCCCGTGAGCCATGGCCGCTGAGCCTGTGCGTTCAGAGCCTGTGCTCCGCAACGGGAGAGGCCACAACGGTGAGAGGCCCGCGTACCGCAAAAAAAAGAAAAAAAAAATTCAAGTGTGTTTTCACCCCATAGTCTCTGCACTTGTATAAGTTTGATAAGCTTTCAACCAAACTGTGCAAATGAAAAGAAGTCTCTCCTGTTTGCCCTGTTACTGTTGAAACACCCCTCTCTGAAATAAGCTACTACATCTCCTCATAAAAATCCTTCTGCCCAAAATAGAAACATAAATGTGTTCTGTTAAAGTGGGCTTTTTTTCTTATTATGTTTAGTTTCTATTACTGAAAGAAAACACAGCAAATATGATCAATCCATATGGGAGATACTTTTCACGTAAACCTCTTGCCTCTTGATTCTCCCTCCATCACTCCTTTCTTACAACATCAGCTTCCTTGAGCCCATTCTTATGCTAGTATGTTGCCTACACTGTGATCAGTTTTAACAGACCTCCAAAATGCCTGTTAGCACACAGTCCATGTAATGGTCAGAACGGAAAGATTTACTAACCTGAAATGCCTGCATTAGCAGTTACATAACTTGTTGACATGTAGCCCCTCATCAGGTTTTATCTACAAATCCAAGACCCTTACTATTTAGGGTCAGCCCGAATTGAGGTCAGCCTGGATTGAGGAGCCCTGTGTGTTTTGGATTTTGATTTTGTTCCAGAGCCCAGTAGAGTGAAATTCCTTGCACGTAGTAGGATGCATGCACATGCGCACGCACACACATATCTCATTCATTAAACAAGTGACTTTATACATTTGTTGTGACAATTAAATGAGGCACAAAATGTGAGTCTCTTAGCCCAGGGCCCAGTAAACAAGAGATAAAGTTTAGCTTTGATAGTAATTTGAGGGTGCTATTAGCTCCCCACCTTGTGCATCTAAATCAGGGGAAGGACATGCTTTTCTATCATGCCGTCTGCCTTCATTGGTTCAACCAGACCCAGGTTTACACATGTGTAATCCAGTGTAAAGCCTGTCTTTAAAAATCTGTGTAGCCACAGGGAATCTCACACTGGTCGTGGCATTTATGTTGCTCTGTGATACACTGTGTTTCTAAATGTGGTGCTGTCAATTGATTCAACAGCATTTTATTGGACAATTTTACTGTTCTGGTGCCCCAAAGCTTTTTAAAGCAGGAACCAGTTTTTTAAATCAAATGGATAAAGTCGTTGCACTTGAAATAACAGCAGTACAAGTAATAGGGCCAGAAATTCCACTTGGGCTGTTCAATTATTTCCCTGGAAATTTTCCTAAAATTTAGGGGAAGAGCGACACCAACCTCCTAAGCCCTTTACCTGGTGTCACCCAGGTACCCAAGTCCACTTCCCTGAAGTTATTGCCGGGATCCAGGCCACATGGGAATTTGCTCATCTTCCTTGGGAGAGGTAGCCTGACTTCAGCTATTTCTCAAGTCCCTTTGACATCCAGTTGTATCTCCCCCATCACTGATGGAATAATGGATAATGAGTCATCATTTTAGACTATCCCTGCAAACTGTTGCTTGTATCTGTTTTGTAAGCTGCAAATCACCTTAATTTTAGCACAAAGGAGCTCTCTACTGTCCAAAATATAAACTGTTTTCTTATAGAAACACTGAAGTTAAAGAACTTTAAAAGTTAGCATCATTAGTAGTAGAATATTCTAACCTTACATGCCTCCTGCTGTGATGCAGTATGGATCACTTTTGAAGAACCCTTGACATAGATGTTTAACCTGAATTGAACTAAGCCTTTGACCTAACTTCCAATTTACAAGAAGTATAGGAGATAGAGGGAAAAAAGTTAAATAACACCACAATAGAACAGTAAGAAAAATTCAAAATGTGGGAAGCTGTGCAAGATAACTGGCCTAGTCTCTCAAAAACTGACATCATGGAAAAAAAAAAAAAATAGGGGTGGAATCAGTTCCAGATTAAAAGAGACCAGAAACACCAAATGCGACGCATGACTTTGAATGAATCCTCATTTGAAAAATAACATACATAAAAGGTATTTCAGGGACTATTGGGGAAATTTGAATTTAACTATTAGATGATATTAGAGAATTACTGTTAATGGTCCTAAATGTGACTATACCAAAGGGTGTTCTTCTTTTTAGGAGATGAATACTGAAGTATTCAAATATAAAGTATTACATCCAAATGATTAGTAAAATACTAACAATTGTGGAATCTAGGTGGTTGGTATATGGGTAAATAATTGTACTATTCTTTCAATAATTTTGTATGTTTGAAAATTATCATGATAAAAGAATTTTTGAAATATTGGTTTTCTTGTGTGAACTTCTGAAGTTATTAACAATTTGGGCACTTGAGAATTCACATTTCTACTTCGGGAATTGGGGATTTGTGGGGGGAGGCCACTTAAAATCTGGCCACTATGCCCTGTTCGGTGCACTGTGTAATTTCTCAGTACGCTTGGTCACCATTTCAAAGGAAATATGTAATAATTATTCTTTATGTGTAATCTTTGCTAAGAGTTTAAAGAGCAAACAGATCAGGTACACAATAGTTCATGTATAGATGTATCTGGTTCATTATTTATTAGTCAGAGCCTATACAATTCTCCCTTACCTCCCCTGATCAAATATCATGTTTCCATACCCTTCCGTAATGCAGATTTCAAAGTCCTAGACTTGTTAAAACCAGGGTCATTTTTCTGCAGTTCTCATAAGAAGATTAGTTTCTAAATCCAAGATGAAAGAATTTCTCAGCACAGTAATTGATAAAGAAAATACATCTTGGAACAAAATAGTTGGTTTAATCACTGGGGTAAGGAAAGGGACATTCATTTGATTGATGAAATAGAAAGGAGCCAGGCTTTGTTTAAATTGGCAAAGGCAGCATTATTTGGGGTTTCTGTGTCTTCCATGAGTCATAATATTCAAAGATATTGCAATCACAAGTATATGATGTCAACAGTGGTGCTATCACTCTTACTGCGCCTGCCCTTGGGTGTTATAACAAAACAGGGCACAAGTGCACATGAAATTATTTCAGTCAGGGGCCAAAGTGGAACTAAAAACCAGGTTCTGAACAACTGAATAATTGAATATATGTTGAATTGTTCCTGTTTGGAGGATTTATTTCCCTGGAAAACACTTCAGTCTGCCACTTTCTGTAAAGCACTCTTCTACTAGTAAAGTGAATCCCCACATTACAAGACCTCACCACTGAATCTTATCTAGGCCCCTCTTCTGAGACACCTCATCAAGAGAGTATTTTATTCATTTCTTTAAAACCTATAAAGAAAACTATGGATATTCATTCCATCCATGTTTTCATTCTTCCATTTATTCTTTGGATTTATTAAATTCCCACTGGATGGCAAGCACTTCTAGTACTTAGAAGAGAGCAGACAGCGTAATCAAGATTCATCAAGATTCTTGCCGCCTGGAAGTTACACTCTAGTGGGAGAGTGGCAGCAAGTTAATAATGAAGAGCGAACAATGAAGAGTGGGAGTAAGGGGAACCTACCTTAGATATCGTGGGCCAGAAAGTCCTCCTGAGAAGGTGACCTTGGCATTAAGATGGTTGATCACAGTTACCCATGTGGAGATCTGAGCAAGGGCATTCCAGGCAGAGGAACCAGTGAACGCAGCGGTCCTAGGGCAGGAGCAAGCCTGGTGGACTTGAAGGACAGAAAGAAAGCCCGAGTTACTGAAGCATGGTGAATGACAGAGAGTGAAATGAAATGTAGGTTTTGGTTAAGAGATTGGGCTTTATTCTAATTTCATTGGGCAGCCATTGGAGAGCTTGAAGCAGGAGAGTGGCATGATCTGATTTACACTTGAAAAAGACCTCTCAGGCTAATGCTTTTGATCAGGGACTATCTCCTCACATTTACCCCAAATTCCTCCTGCTGCAATGAATGCGCATTTTCTCTCCTCACAGTGAACAGATGCGACTTGATGCTGACATTAGTTCAGATGCCTGAGGAAGCATCAGATGGCTATATCAGGACCCCCAGAAGGCTGAAATGAATGCAGTAAGAGGGCCAGGATGGTGATCATCAACCTGAATTACAATCAGAAGCCACTGATAAAAAATAAAACCTGTTTCCTTCCTCACTGATGGTAGGGACAGTTCTTTCCTTAGCTCTCCTATAGTTGTCACATTCTCATTGATTCTCAAACCCCACCTCCCCACCAAGCAATCCGTGGCAGCAGCAACATCAACATAGTGGAAGACTGTCTCTCGTATTCATGGTAGGGAACATAATTGTTGGTGTAAAAGAATATAAAAGTTGGGTGGATGGGACTTCCAGTGGACTCTCCTCAGCATAACAACAATTTAACCGGAGAAAATTACAAAAATTAAAGTAAAATCACTTAAAAGTCCCTGGAAATTATCTTAAGGGCATAGAGCAAAAGGAGGACTATTCATTCAAGACAATTTACTAAATTTCATAAGAACAACAAGCACCCATGGCATGTCAGCCACGACCTGCTCCTTTAACTCCCACACCCTGGGCATATGCAGCCAGGAAGATAGAGCCCTCCCCTTCCGGAAGCGCACAGTCTGAGCTATGATTTCACCCCAAGAGTGGCATGTTGCCAGTAATATTTCTCATTCCCCCACCCCACCCCAACCTAGTGTTACAGAAGCTCTGTTCCTAGGAGGAATGATCTCGGGGATGCAGCTCCCTTCCCAAGTCCTGCAGCAGTTGTAGCCCACTAAAAGTACAGGGGCCCTGATCACCCTTGCCCAGCTCCATCATAGAGGTTCCCTTTGGGGAAGGGCAAGCTGAGAAGGCCAGGGGCTGGCACTGGCCCCCCAAGCAGTGCCCTCTTATAGAACTGGAGTATAGCTCTGGTGCGGTGGCATGGGGGTTCTACCCAGGGGGTGAGGCAGACCCAAAGGATGAAGAGTTCTGAAGCTCTGCCTGAGGGGGCTGACTGTTTGGAACGGAGAGTAGAGAGTTCCATACGTAAGGGTGTTTTTGAAAACACTGGAGATCTTGGTAGACAGTAATTAAGAGGAGAATGATAGCTCCAGGAGACAAGCAAAACAGCAGTGCAGCCAGAAGTTTAACAGAGAGAACTGGGAAAAGAGCAGCCAGGAGAAGCCCTCCTGGGATCAGTCATCCCAGGATGGAAGCCTTGCTGGCACAAGGGGCTTAAACACCACCCTTGACCAAACCGTGAACAATAGGTATTCTGATCCAGGGTGACTCCTAGGTTTAAAACTAAAATTACACTCACCCCTGACGACCTGGCAGATTATGGGCATGCCCAAGGCTGAGCCCTCTTGGGAACAATCAGAGAAAGAACCTCCAAGCTACAAGCCCTTGGCCGAACATGGGGCAGTAAACACAAATTCCCTGAACTGTAATAGCAACCTCGAGGCCATACACACAAAATGGTACAGATGAACGTATCTGCAGGGCAGGAATAGAAACGCAGATTGTAGAGAACAGACATGTGGACACAGTGGGGAAGGGGAGGGTGAGATGAACTGGGAGATTAGGTTTGACATAAATACACTACCATGTATAAAATCGATAGCTAGTGGGAACCTGCTGGATAGCACAGGGAGCTCAGCTCGGTGCTCTGTGATGACCTAGATGGGTGGGCTTGGGGTGGAGGGAGGTCCAAGAGGGAGGGGATATATGTATACATACAGCTGATTCACTGCACTGTACAGGAGAAACTAACACACCATTGTAAAGCAATTACACTGCAATAAAAAAAATAGAGAGAGCAAAAATCTAACTGGCTAAGTACAACCTTTGACCAATAAGTGGCTTATGCCAACACAGACCCAGGGATGATCCTTAGGTAGCCAGGCTAAAAGACAAAAACAAGGGGGAAAAAATGTAAGCATTGGTAACAGGGGCTGCACACTAGGGGGGAAATAGATGTCACAGGATTAGTTCCGCCAAGTCACTAAATAAATAAACAACTGACAAAGCCAACAACCACCACCACCACTCCTGGGGAGTAAGGGAGGGAATCAGTATCTAGAGTTGTTATACTACCAAATTGTCCAGTTTCAAAAAAATTGTGAGACATGCAAAACAGTACTAACGGGCACACCTAGCACCCAGATTTTGGTTTCTAATACCATTCTCTTTATTAGAGAAACAGGATTTTCTAAGAGAAATGACTGATTCTAGGACAGGGGCAAGAAATATACAAGATGAACCCAGAGCATCTTGCAATGACAGAAAATAAGGAAAACAACAAGAAAAAAGACACGAGACACAGAGAACCAAAAAATCAGAATGTCAGATGTAAGTCCAACTCTATCAATGATAACGTTAAATGTGAATGAACTAAACAATCTAATCAAAAGGAAGAGATTATCAGATTGGATTTAAAGAACAAAAACAAGATCCAACTTTCTGCTACTTATAGGAGACATACTTTATATCGAAAGAAACAAATAAATTGAAAGTAAAAGGATGGAAAAAGATATACTATGCAAACAGAAACCATAAGAGAGCCATAAGAATGGCTATACTAATATCAAGCAAAATAAATAATGTGGTCACCCAGCTTGCTGCACCAGTTTTTGTGGTCCCTTGCAAGAGGGACTCCCTTACCCAAAATTTGGTTCCAATGTCAAGACCAATGACACCACACCAAAGGGGTACGAAAAGGTTCATTACTTATATAATGAGGCTATCTGAGGGCAGCAAGGCAGGCTTCCAAAGCTTGTCTGAAAATGTGTTGAGAGAGCAGGAAAAGGAGACTGGCTTGGGAATTTTTTCGTTGTTGTAGCTACGCAATGAGGCCAGGCTGAGGGTTCCCATACACTGCCACAATAGAAATACATTCATTTATGTTAAGGGAACTCCAGGTTACAAGACCACATGCAGTATCTCCAAAGAATCCAGGGAAGTGTCCAGAAGAGAAAGATAAAACATTGAACATTTACTAAGTCCTGCCTTGAACTTCAACACTTGAGGAGTCAGAAAGCAAGTTTAGAAATATGGGGAAGTAAGAGTAGAAAGGAAGCAGAAAGATGACCACACTCCCTTCTCTGACTGCTGGTTGTCAGTCAAAAATACAACAGGATAATGAGATGGAGAAGGACTGTGAGGGGTTCTGACTCTTGGAGATTAAGGCGCTGGCGCCTAAGTGGCAAGAAGGAGACAGTCAGGAGAGAATCTGGGGCTTCCCTGGTGGCGCAGTGGTTGAGAGTCTGCCTGCCGATGCAGGGGACACGGGTTCGTGCCCCGGTCCAGGAAGATCCCACATGCTGCGGAGCGGCTGGGCCCATGAGCCATGGCCGCTGAGCCTACGCGTCCGGAGCCTGTGCTCCGCAACGGGAGAGGCCACAACAGTGAGAGGCCCGCGTACCGTTAAAAAAAAAAAAAAAAAAAAAAAGAGAGAGAGAGAGAATCTGAAGACAGACTATGCCAGGCAAAAGGAACACATCTAGTTCCTTGCTGAGCCCATAGCTAGTGCTCCAACAGTATAAATCCTAATGCTGCATCTCATAGGATGACTTACAAAAATCACTGTTAGCTAAACAAATTCTCTCCCAGTAGCCTGGAGTTTTAGAAAAATGTAACTTAAAGTCATCAAACACTTCACCTATGTATGTATATACCATTCATATGCCAAGATTCAGCCCACTGGTATATCAGGTAAAAATCCCTGCTGGTCCCCACACATGTGATTATAATTTCTCTTCCATCTTATATGTCACTGGCATTGTATAACTTCAACATGTGATTTGATAAGGGAATTTTGGTAATGTTCTCTTCCTCTTTCTTTCTAGGAATGTTTTAATTAACTTCGTTTTTCAAGCTTCTTAGCAAAAGTCTGACCCGTAACATTTTTCCTGCAAGAAAGGAAATGTGAACTATGTCATTCTCTTCTTTGCCTTTAGAAACAAAATCGCTTGATTTGTATCAGGAATTATTTTGCAGCAGTTCTGGAAAAACTCAGTTGGTTTACCAGAGAGGACAGGGGGGTTAAGGGGATGCAAACAGAAGTAATAATATCAGTTGTTATTATTATAATAATGAATATTTATTGAGCACTTGCTTTATGCCAGGCATCATGCTAAATGTCTACATGGCTTACTTAATCAGACAACAACACTGCAGGGTAGACATTATTATTTAAATTTTCCGAATGAGGAAACTGAGGCTTAGAAAGTGTAACTGTCTATTGTCACATGGCTCTAGAAACTGAACTCAAGCACTCTAACTCCATATTTGCACAGCAAAAACCTGACCATCCCATGACTATACCATGCTGCTTTGATGGGAGTGGGGTGGAATTAAGGAGAAAGTTGAAGAAATCGAAGGAAAACTGGGCAACATAAGCAAGGAAAGAAGAGTTTTAAGAAGAGGGATTTTAAGAAGTTGTCAATAGTGTTTCAAGACCCTGAGAGTGGGGTCCTTGTTCAGTTTTGCACCCCAGGCGCTTTCTGAGAGCTTCATGCTAGTCCTAGCTCTGGGAGGGAAGAGTGGTGGTAGGAGATGGAAACAGACAGGAATAGGGGGAGGACCCTGTGGGGCCTTGCGGCTTCTACTGAGAACTTCGTTACCCAGAGCTAGATGGCAGTCATCGGAGAGTGAGGAGGAGAGAAACAGCATAGCCTAGTTTAAGCATTTAAACTCTTTGGCTGCAGGATGATAACAGGGTGTGGAGGGTGAGGGCAGGAGCTAGGAGACCAGTTAAGAAACCATTGCAATAATGCAGGCAAAAAGTGATCCTAACTTGGCCCAGGTGGCAATGGGATGGTGAGAAGTAGTTGAATTCTAGATAGATTTTGAAAGTAGAGCTGTTGGGTCAGATGTGGGATGTGAGAGAGAGAGTCAGAGATCGCGTGGAAGATTTTACCCTAAGCAGCTACCACAGAGAGCCGGATAATCAGAGGTCTAACAAAAGGTCTACTGGATTCGGAGTTTAGGAGACGCTAAATGATCTCGGTGAGAGCATTTCACGGGGAGCGGTGGGGGTGGAAGTAAGGTGGAGCCTAGCTAAGTAATAAATGAAACATAAGGAAGTAGAAAGAATAAGTATAAGCTACTCTTATGACTGTATATGGAAAGGAGACTTACGATAGCTAGGACACCCTGGGTCAAGGGAAAGTCGTTTATGTATTTTTTAAGATGGGGAAAAATTGAGCATATTTATGTGCTGAGAACAAGAAACCAATAGAAAAAGAGTGGTTGAAAGCACCTAGTAGAGGGAAGAGTGATTAACTGAGCTCCCTGAGAAGATGGGGGGCGGAAGTGACTGCAACCCAGAACTCACGTAGAGGGGCTAGGTCTGAACGAAGGGGGACTTGGGAGGGAAGGAGAGGTGTGCATGTCACTGTTTCTACATGACAGAAGAAAGAAGCTGAGAGAGTTCTTGCTGGATCGGATGTACGTTTTCTGTGAATTAAGAGGTAATGTCATGAGCCGGGTTGCTCAGAATAACAGTGAAAAATTTAAATCTTTTCTTGGGGAAAGGAGGCATAGGATTATGGGTGCAGTGAGGACCCAGCAAAAGCTAGAGATTGTAAATATGTAGCAGAGCCAACTCGCGTGGTTGTATGAAACAGACTTACATAACAGTAAACAGTTTCTGCAATAAAATTTCCATCCACAGACACAGTGGACAGCATCCAGTTTCTTGAAAATTAATAAAACATGATCTACAAGCCCAAAGCCACAGTTTCCACTATTTAAGAAAGAACTGTGCCCAAACTTTCCTACTCAAGTAATGCATAGTCTACACCAAAGCCTAGTGCTAAAATAGGTTTAGGTCAACGTCAGATTTATTTCATTAAAGAACCCCACACCCCCTGCCTCTTTCACACAGTTTTTAAGAATATATCCACTTCAGTTTTCAGTCTTGCTTGTCCATTTCAACATCCAATTTCTCTGATAGTAACAGATATCACACAATTATGAAACTTTTAACTTTCACCTTTTCTTGTTTTTTCAAATGGAGAGAATACTATTTAGTCTTTACCTAAAACATAAATCTTAAAATTAAACTATTTCATTCTAGAAACTTTTCCAGCATACTTTTAAGATTTCATCAAGTCTTTCTACTTAAGAAAGAGAGATAATGAAAGTGTAGGTGAAAACTGCCTTCTCATTGCAGTAGTTGTATCATTTTTTTTTTCCATTGGGCGATGTGCTTAGCGACTTGCACATTAAGCCTTCTATTAAAGCTATATTAATAGCATAAATATGGAAAAACGAAACCGCTCTGAAAGTTCAAAATAATAGCAATAACCTTTCCCTCATATAAAACCTTTTATCTGAAGATGTCCATACACTTCCCCAAAAAGCCTGAGTACCTGCCCAACCACTTTTGCAAGAAGCCAATCAAAACGCCAGCCTCACTTTATTCACTGACTCAAAATGCTAGTGAGGATCACAAAGGAAACGCCCAATAAAATCATGATTTTAATTCTTAATGTTTCCTTTGGCAGCATTCATAATCTTTAAGAGGACCAGACCTCCAGTCTGTATGAAATCCCACGCGGCTGCCTCCTTCTTGGCTTTATTCTTTAGCCATAGCTGATAGTGTGTGATGGGGGTGGGGAGCTGAGGCAAAGTCCCACATGTGACTGGAGAAATACCCACATCTCTCACACAGAGACACATGTGCACCCTGATGCAATCATGGCTACAAATGAATCAGGGCCCTTGACGGAAGAGCCCAAGGCTAATGCCCTCTGAGGAGTCCATGGGCTGCCTGGTGAACAGGCTACATCAGGGCCATTACTGAACAAAGCACAGGTGAGCAACGAGCAAAAAAGGGAAAAGGAGGGGCTGAGGCCTTGGGTTCCAGGGTTTGGAACATGTTTTCTTGAGATTATTCCCAGGTAATTATAGGGCACCAAAAAGGGAAACTGAGCTTTGGCCTGACTCACACATGCAAACTCACTGTGAGATCAAGGGTGACTTCCTTTACTGCCCTGGGCCTCAGT
This sequence comes from Monodon monoceros, assembly GCF_005190385.1. Lineage (NCBI taxonomy): Eukaryota > Metazoa > Chordata > Mammalia > Artiodactyla > Monodontidae > Monodon > Monodon monoceros. The sequence goes on along the minus strand of NW_021703772.1, from coordinate 28,829,963 downwards.
TTCCTCACCTTTAAAAATGAGGAAATTATACAACTACATCAGGAAGACTCCTTCTTCTTCCAGCACCCTATGAAATACTCAGAGTCATTATTTCCTGTTCCCTCAAGAGAAACAGAGTGTCACTGAAGAGACTGGAGGAAATTGTTCTTCAGAAAAGTATTTCAGATTCTTGAAGAAGTATGACAAGTTCTCTGGCATGTCTCAGCCCTACTTCTTCCATCTGAAACGACAGTGGAGAGGAAAAGCATCTCTCTCTTCATCCTAAAGTCCTATAAATGTCCGTGAAAGGCATTTTACCAACACGTGTACACTTTTGTGGACAGAATCAATAGGAGCATTTCTGACCACCACCAGTCTCCTGGAAATGCCTAGTGTGGAGTACCTCTTACCACAATGGCTAATTCTGCCCAGTCACCACCTTCTGAGACGTTATTCCTTAAAGGGCCATTTTCCTAGAATCGCATCCCAGGGAGCCATTTATTAAAGAAGTAACAAAAATCCATAAATATGTCAGCCTCGTTTTTCACCTGAAGGAGAAGTGAAAAAGAAAGATAACTTTCCCCAGCCTAGGTCAAGCCAAATTTAGGACTTTAAAATAACAATAAGAACATTTGGGGGAGGGGAGCCAAGGAAGGACCCTTGAGAGACAGCAACAGATGCTAACACCCAGGCAGTGGCTATAGTACAGACGAGGTCCCCAGGTCTCTATTTTGCTTCTGAGAAAGTGGGAGTAGGAGAGGGGTTGTCCTAGATTTTTCATTTGAATTGATGCCCCTGGAAACCATGTTTCTTCAACTATGGAGGGTGTCTGAGGTCTTAATTACTCTCTCCAGATGGGATAACAAAGGTCCTGGATAAGCTGTTCACCCTAAAGAATTGAGGAAGAAATGAAATTAGTAAATCATATTAGTGTAACAGTCACTATAATTCTTGTCACCAATTCCAATGTGTGGAGGTTTTTCCCACACCAATCAGTAATTCTCTGACACCAGCTGGTCATCCTACAATTCAACTCAATTCTGACCCTATGTACTGGGAGATAGTGTCACATCTCACAGGTTAACGGCTCAGTCCTACAAGTCTGCCCCCCATCCCCCAACTTCAGACACCAATCAGAAGTCCAAGTTGTCACCTGTGCTTCTGACTGACATGCTCTATATTGGAGGTTCCAATAACCTCCTCCTTGGGTCTGATGAATTTGCTAGAGTGGCTCACAGAGCTCAGAGGAACATTTTACTTACTTAGGTTATCAGTTTATTATAAAAGGATATAACTCAGGAACAGCCAGATGGAAGAGATGCAGAGGGCAAGATATGGGGAAAGGGTGCGGAGCCCCCACGCCTTCTCCCAGCCACCACCCTCCCTGAATCTCCATGGGTTCACCAACCCAGAAGCTCTCTGAACCCCGACTACCCCTTGTTACACAGACATGATTGATTAAATCGTTAGCCACTGGTGATTGAACTCAATCTCTAGTCCCTCTCGCCTCCGTGGAGATGAGGAGTAAGGGGTGGGGGGACTGGAAGTTCTAACCCTCTGATCACACAGTTGATTCCACTGGCAACCAGCCCCCATCCTTAGGTGTGGTTCAAAAGTCACCTCACTAATATAACAAAAGGCACCTTTATCATTCTCATTGATTAGAAAATTCTAAGGGTTTTAGGAGCTCTGTGCAAGAAACTGGGATGAAGAACAAATATATATTTCTTATTATAAATCACAGTATCTCACACACACACACACACACACATGCTTGTCTTCTCTTTTTCTCTCTGTCTCTCTCTCCTTTCCCATCCCATCTTAGTCTCTCAGGGTATCTCTCTGGCACATTGACTAAGAACCAGACTCTGGTTTCCAATAGATATGGGCCTAAGTTTCAGCCTTGCCATGAGTTTTTCAAAAAATCTTGAATGACTAATTAAACTTCTCTAGTACTGCTTCTTTATCTGTGAAATACTAAAAACTATTAGGTTGTAGCAATTGAGAAAATACATGTGAAGTACTTACCACCATACTGGACACTTATGTCGCATTTTATGTATGGTGAGCATTATCATCTCACAGATCACACAGTTATGGATGCTTCAGAGTTTCAATGTTCTGGTTATAGTGAGACTGATTTCAGGACGCACTGTGGGCCAGCTGGGATTAAACCTTCCACCACAGGGCATTTGCTGGGCCATAAGCAGATCAATCCTTTGTCCCTTCATTAGTATGGAACCAAGAAATGGGTGGAACTACAACAATGCCCTGTGTATCCAGAGCTTTTTCAGTTTTTCTCATGCAGCCTCTTCAACAAAGGTCCTTGCGTTATTGTTTACATATGTGTCACACACACAGACGCGCGTGCGCACACACACAAACACACAGCGACTTTTATGCTGTTGAGAGGGAGAAGCCAAATAAACATTTTTTTCCTTTGTTTCTTGACAATTTAACAAGCCTGAGGAAAAAGATGTGGCACTAAGGAGGGACAAAAAAATGGAGAGACAGGACCAGGAGTGGAGGAGGGGAGAAAGTATTGGGAAGAGAATGTGCAGAAAGATTTTTTTTTTTTTGTCCACAGAGTTCCTGCTAAAAGTAGTTAGGTAGCCCCACCACCCGGGGTGTGTGACCTCCTGGTAATTTCCCCGGGGAGTCACCCCTCAGAGAACTTTTACCGAATCAGAATCAAGAGGAAGCTGAGCTAGGTAAATTCCCAAACAGAGGGGGCTGGCTGGGTGATGACCTAAAGCCAGACTGGGACAAGTTTCTAGGCGGGTTTCCCCTTCCTGCTCTGACAGTTCAGCCAAGAAGAGGGGGATGCCGTGGCCAGGGATTCTTGCTGGTATTTTCCGTTGTCGCTCAGCTTCCTGGGTTTGACATAAAGGAATCTGAGGCTTTCTGTGACCACTCTTATTGTCTGGGATCCTTTCCTCAAGAGGCGTTCATGAATTTGTCAGGACTGCCAGGAAAGAGTGTGAGTCACGACTTCTAAGCAGACAATATTCGGCTTTAGAAATTCCCAGAGATATGACTTGTTTATAGGAAAGGAAACAGAGCTATTCTGAGCTGCCAGGGGAAGAGGAAAGCGCTGATCATTTTTTCAAACGCTGTGTTGAAAGTCATACAAGCAGCCAGAGTGCCAGCAAGGACCTGGTATAGACACTGATGTTAGTAGTTCATTTGTCTACGTTTTGGAGGATATTTTTAGGCTTGGCATTTAAAATGCAAGGCTCATGGCATTGAAATTCTACTCTCAGTCTTAAGCCCAGAGGCCTGAGCTGGCCAAGTATGAGCTAGCGCAGGGGTTAGGGGGATGCAATTGAGGGACCTGTTGGCTTGGCTGAGGGAGCAGGGCCTGCACCTTTGGCTGGAAAGAGAGGCACACACACAAAGGCACCATCTTGGACACCCTTTGAACTTCACATTTCATGAGCAGGCCGCTGATTTTCATTCCCATTGTAGGGAAAGTAAAATTTCCTCTACCCTCCTGTGATCTCCAGCTGGGACTGACAAAAGATAGATTAACAGGAGAAAAGTATACACATTTTAGTTACATGTAAATGGGGATCCTCACAAGAAAAATGAAGACCCAAAGAAGGGACTAGACCTATGTGCATCAATACTAGGTTGAACAAAGAGTAGCAGTCTAGGGAAAGTAGCTAAAACATAAGGGGTGAACAAAAGGAGGATGAACTACTCTGACAAGGTCCGTTGTACAAATTTTTCTCAGCTTCAACTCCCCATCCCTGCTGATGAGAATGTTTCTTTCTCCTGGTACCTCAGAGTGCCCTTATTGCCTCTGCTGTTTTTCAAGCGCCTTTAACGCAAAGTACTTAACATGCCAAAGCATCATGTATTGACATGGCATGTCCTCAACTTCTCCACTGTATTCCATGGTGCCCCTTCTAATGTGTTCTCTTCATAGTGTTAACAACTGTGATGTCAGCTGTCATTATCTTTAAAAACTGTCCAAAGCTACCAACTTTAGAGAATGTGCCCAAGGAGAGAAACTCAGGGGGGTTCTCTCCCATAACACGTGCTTCTGCATTGGCCCACTTTCTTGTGTATTGAGTTTGGTCCTGATATGTTCAGACTCATAAAGGCACCATTTGCACATTTGTCCTTGTTAGCAGAGCCAGTCACCTGATCACAGAGATTGATTTCCAAGGAAAAAAAGAATCCACTGAGTATTCACTGATTCAACAATAATTAACCTATGTGATCATTTCATAGACACCACATTTGATAAAATCAACACATTCCCCTAATTATGAAGTAAACATTCAAATAAAATTAGGATGCCCCTTAAATGTGATAAAGGTGCTCTTGGCTTAAAATAAATAAAGAGTACATTTAATTTGTAAACATTGGAAATATTCAAAATCAGAAACAAACACAAAGATGTCCTTTAATATTATTATCACTTTAGATTCTCTGGCTAAGGCAATAAGTCATGAAACAAAAAGAATCAATTTTGTGAACTAAGATACTAAAGTACTTGAAAATCACATAAGCACATATCTGGAAAAGCCAAATGAATTAGCTAAAAGCTTTCTTAATTAATAAAGAGTTATAAAGTGGCTTGGAATAAGATAACTACCTAAAAAGCAATAGTACTCCTATATACTGACAATAACTAAATAGACCATATAATGGAAAAGAAAAGCTATTCAAAGAGCAACAAATATAAAAGACCTACCAACTCAATGAGAAATGTATTAAAACTTTTAAAACCTTGATTGAGAGATACAATTTTAATAATTAATAGGAAGAATTACATTTTTATTAGGTGGAAAAATTCAACATAAAGATGTCAAGGCTTCTCAAACTTATTAAAATAATTCTATCCAAAAATACAACAGGACTTTTCTGGGAAGTCATTAGAATTAGTGTGGACTAATTGTCAAGCTTGGTGCTTATCTTATAACAAGGGCCCAAAACTCTAAAGAGGAAAAGTTAGCAAAATATATTCTTAGGGATCAATCTTGTCGGATATCAGAACATAGGTGTAAAATACCAGTAATTAAAACTGTGAGTTTGATACAAATGTAAAAATATAAACCAAAGGAAAGTGATCAAACACCCTGGAACAGACCCTGTTACACTTAATGTCACATTTATAGATGGCTCTGTAGTTTACAAAGCTTTCTACTTGCATTATCTTTTATGCTTCAAAACCATGCAGTGAAACAATTATTATGCCTATTTTCTTTATGAAGCAACTGATACTCAGAAATTAGGAGACTTGCCCAACATAATAAAATGAAGATGAATGTGGACTTGAGCCCAGATTTTCTGAACTCCCAAAGCACACCTCCTGTTACTATGTTGTTCCCACAAAATAATGGAGAATGGACTTTTTTTTTTAGTGATATTGAAATTTAGAGAAAAAAAAATATTTAGACTTGCCCCTTACACCATATGCCCCTGCTAAAGATAAACAAATAACAACCCGTAGTTGTTTGAAGACTTCAATACTAAAAATCAAATTATAGAAACCTTGGCAAAAAAAATAGAGACATGAGCCTGAACCAGCATCTGAGGTGTCTCCTCATTGAGCCTACTCAGAAGCAGGGAGCTGCGATGCTTCCATTCTCTCCTGTTTTCTAGGACTGTCAACCCCTACCTACTCCAGATGAATTTCCTATTATTACAAAGATGTAGAAGTCCCCAAAGTAAAGTTGAAACTCTCCAGGAAATAACAGTTCAAAGGCAGTGTAGTCAATCGTAGTCAATCCGTTTCCAGGGAGGAAGAGGATGATCAGAGAGTGACCAATGAGGAGCACTTATTTAAGAGTAAGAACCAACGTAAAAAACAAAATGAATAGGCAACTAATATACAGTGAGTACCTATTATGTGTGGCAACTACTCAACTCTGATATTGTAACAAAAGAGTAGCCATAGACAATAAGCATATAAGAGCCTTAAATGAATGAGCGTGACTGTGTTCCGATAAAACTTTATTTCCATAAATAGGTAGCAAGCAGACTGTACTTTGACAACTCCTGTGTCAGACCATTTAAAATTAGTTAGGGGACCTCCCGGGTGGCGCAGTGGTTGGGAGTCCGCCTGACAGCGCGGGGGGACACGGGTTCGAGCCCTGGTCTGGGAGGATCCCACATGCCGCGGAGCAACTGGGCCCATGCACCACAGCTGCTGAGCCTGAGTGCCACAACTACTGAAGCCTGCGTGCCTACGGCCCGTGCTCTGCAACAAGAGAAGCCACAACAATGAGAAGCCCGCGCACTGCAACGAAGAGTAGGCCCCGCTCGCCGCAACTAGAGAAAGCCCGCGTGCAGCAACGAAGACCCAATGCAGCCTAGATAAATAAATTTATTATAAATAAATAAATAAAATTAGTTAGCCCATTAAATTATCATAAATACCATTTAGATAAGAAATAAGAAGCCAAAAGAATTTACTGAATTTGACCACTTGACAGAAGACAGACACTGGGTATTGTCTTTAGTGAGTGGGCAGAGCTAAAAGCGGAACTCAGGTCTTGTGACTTGAAACCTGGAAAGTGTGTAGTCTTCTCGTTGGACAGCCTCCTATGACTTGGGGGTGTTCACTGGATTTTGTAGATGGGCAGTATCAGGAGGTGGAAGAGAAGCCCATAGAGGCTGAGTTTAATTAAAGAAACACTTGTTGCACTGAACCAGGATGGGATTTTGTGGATGATACATGTTGTGATCACTTCAGGAGACAGGAGGCCATGGACTTTCTCATTCACCTCACACACCCGCTCTCCCATCCCAGACATTAAATCTGCTCCTCCGAATGCAAAGATTTCTATGGAGTTGTGGAGAGAGGTGTGTGCTTGTCATGTGTGTGAGAGGTGCAGGCAGATTGGCGGTTGTTTACGGAAGCCAGGAAATCCCGAAAACTAAAGTGATCTAGAACAATTCATTTTACTCCTCTGAATCCAAGTTTCTCTTTCTGTAGAATGGAAATGTCTTTCCTCAACCTTTTTTTTTTCAGGATGTCAGAATAACAAAACAGAAAAAAACTCTATGTAAAGTTCATTGGTACCTCAGGGAAATGTGCTATGAAATGACACAGTCTTATTGTCACCTGATATCTCATGACTTCAGCTGGCTCCACTTCTCTGCATTTCCCTTTCGGCAGGGAACTTTGCCATCTTTACATTAACACATCTCTGTTGAGGGACCAGCACTATTAAGCTGGTGCTTTTGACAACTACATTGACAAGAGACCAGGATATATGACATGGAAAGGTGAAAGGACAGTGACGAAGGGGGGCAAATGAGCTTTTAAACAAGCCTGACACCATCCAGCTAGCTTTCATATTGCCTCCTGTGAGAAATCTTGACATATTGGTACATAGCTATGAGTTATTTCTTCATATAACTGGATAGAGTGGCCTAACATTATTTGATCTTGTGAAGTGTTATCTGGGACTACAAACTTATTTTATTTTAAGCTCAATGGCATTTCATCGGGAGTTAACACAGCATGGGTAGCTAAAACTCACTTTGGTATAGTGCATGAGGCCCCAGGGTTTTGCTGCTGTATTTTTGTCTGAACAGATTAGCTCTCTGACTTTCTCTACTTTTGATAGTTTCTGCTTTTATAGAGCTTTATGTGTTTTCAGCCATAATTTTTAGTCCATTATTATATATTATTTATTTCACCACAAGATTTATTTATTATCTGTAATAGTGAAAACTAACTCACTTCTTTTGCCCAAGTTAGCTACATCTAAAAAGGGAAGACATTTATTTCCTGATCATGCTTAGAGGGGTAGAATGAAAAGGAGACAGAGACAGTCATTAAGGATTCTCTGGGATGCTTCCATGTTGACAAACCTCTTGTTCTGGGCTAGGAGAACAGGGCTTAAACACAGGCAAGGTTCACACTGAACCCTCAGAGAATTCTTCCAATTTGAGACTAAGACCCTCATAGGTACCTGGATTGTTATAATGCTTTCTGGAAACTCAGCAACTATCGCTCCTAATCTCTATTCAGCTACCAACTCTCTGGTCTTTTCTATTTAAAGTTAAGAAATTGTTTATTTTCTAGTTGTAGTGTAATTTTTTGTTTTAAGCTCTCTTACTTGATTTCTGTCCAGTCAATAAGGTTGATACATTTAATCTGCTTCTGTCATCGAGACAGCTGAAAAACCAGCTGATTTTTCAAACTACTGTGCATAAATTCAGCCTGTATGAAAACTCAGCCTACTTTTTTACCAGATCTGTGACAGCTTTCTCATCTGTAATATGAGAAAACAGCCACCTAGGTCAGAGAGTCACTGGAAGAACTGTATAACAAACAAGACTACACTGTATTTGGTGATAGACAATATATATTTTCTTAATGAAACAATAACAACATATACCTCCAAGAAGATAAACAGTAGATTTCTTGGGTGCTCTGTCCATTGCAGCACTTTGCTCATGCTTAACAAGAATTTGTGGGCTTCCCTGGTGGCGCAGTGGTTGAGAGTCCGCCTGCCGATGCAGGGGACACGGGCTCATGCCCTGGTCCGGGAAGATCCCACATGCCACGGAGTGGCTGGGCCCGTGAGCCATAGCTGCTGAGCCTGCGCGTCCGGAGCCTGTGCTCCGCAACGGGAGAGGCCACAACAGTGAAAGGCCCACGTACCGCAAAAAAAAAAAAAAAAGAATTCGTCAATCAGGGTGATCATATTAGTTGATAAGGATGTGTTGAATTTTGCATCTGTACTGATTATAATTTAGCCCTCCCTTTAGGAAAACTTTTTATGGATGTATAACATACATACAGACAAGAAGGACTTCACAAAATGAACACAGGTGTATAACCAACACTTGGATGAAGAAACAGAATATTTCCAGCATCCCAGAACTGCCCCTGTGTACCCCATCCCATGCCCTGGAAAACTCTAAAGAAAACCACTAGCCTGACTCCTAACACTGTAGTTTAGTTGTCTGATTTATAATTTTTTGTACATGGAATTAGACATGGAATTTTATATATGGAATTATTAGTACAAGCCTTTTTGCAGTTTACTTAAGCTTACCACATAAAGAAGGTCTGAGCCCTAAAGAAGTTTGTCTTTAGGCTGACCTGAGGAAAGACAAACTGGGACACCTTTGAGAGTGAAAGGAGGTGCTATACATAATGATGCTGGGACAAAAGGCATAAACAGTGACTGTCCCCAGCAAACCAGGACATGTAGTCTCCCTGGTGAGAAGGGATGGTAGAAGGCAGCAGGGACATACTGGCAGGCAAAATCTATCTTAAAGATCATAAAATAGAATCCACTCACACTGCCTGAGATGTATGCGAGATTGGAGGTTAGAGAACAGCGTCCCATAGAGCATGGTCACTGGTAAAACTCAGGTCAATAAATATTTACTGTGTCCCAGGTAGGTGCAAGGCACCACAACGGGCACAAAGACAGCTCAGGCACTGCCCACAGTAAGCTCACAGTCTAATAATGGCAATAAGACAAGTTCACAAATAGGTAAACTGCCAATGGAAATATACAAAGCACTGAGTTCCAAGGACATATACAAAGTGATACACGGATTCCAAGGAATGACAGATCATGCCCATTGGGAGACAAGAAAAAGCATCATGGGAGAGGTAGCAGTTAAGATGAATTTAAGAGTCTAATCCAGTGGTTCCCAACCTTGACTGCACGTTAGAATCACCTGGGGAGCTTTTCAAACTCCTGATACCCAGGCAGTACTCCAGAACAATCAAATCAGAATCTCTGGGAATGGGACCCGGGCATAAGTATTTTAAAAGCTCTCCTTGGTAATTCTAGTGAAGAGTCAAGTTTGAGAACCACTATTGTAGAAAGATGAATAGGCATTAGCTGGCAGGAAAGGAATATACTAACTAACATCTGTTCTCTCCATTTTTAGTAGGCACACAGAGAAGAATCATCCATTGGGAATTAAATATGGAGGAAAAGCAGCAGGGCAAAAATAATTTAACCCCCTCCAGGAAAAAAATTAATTAATTATGAAACCATTTACTAAGGCCAATAACAGGGCTGGATGGGGAAATAATGCACTGAACATCAAGGGAACTCAGAGTGGTAATAAATCCATCATAAATCTTACAAGCCATCTGATAACTTCTGTTCCTCACATTAGCATCCCATTAAGCCGCTATTAGGGAGAGCAAGGAAACTTAATGAAACCAGCTTCCTGGGTTAGCATTAGCAGCTGGGAGAGAGTTAACAAGCTACAGTCTTTCACCGGCACCTTTAAGGACCTGAGCTCCATTTGTAAAGGATGCTTAGAGGCCCCAACCTTGACCTATCACGCTCATGCTGAGGGAGTTTGGGGGTGGGGGTGGGGGGCTAGAATTAATCACAGCAGAGACACAATTTACTGATCAATACCAGCCAATTAGAAAGCTCCCTGCTGTGGAGAGTTCCCTTGGAATGCCAGATGACCTCTGCCCTTGACTTTTTTATGGGGGCAGATGTTTCTTTATCACAGCTACTGATAAGGGTGGTATTAGAGGGTGTGTCGCTCATTTCACATCATGCCAACCCGGCCAGAGCAACCTGAGGCTGAACTTTCTTAGGACTTATGTATGAGCCACCTGCCCGTGGAGACTAAAGGAAGACAGGGATGAAAATTATATCAGTAATTAATTCACAGCCAATGTGTCACCTTTTTCTGTGAACTCACCCGTGACCTTCAAGAAGCCACTGAGAACAAAAGAAAGTAGGAAACTCAATCTTTTTGGTGAATTCACTCTGGTGTCGCTCTCCTGTTCTACCGCTTCTGTTATCTGCCAGGAGAGAGGAGATTCTGAGGCCTGGATCACAGACAGAGGTGGCCAGATTTTTATCACATCAGTTTTGCCAATCATAGAACTACCTAGTGGAAAAACTCCTGGCAGCTACCATTGTGTTCTATGATCTGGCCCAGGGACCCAAGAGCTTAAGCATGGGCCCCAGGACCTCCCATCCTCCCTGTATCTATCTGATAGCTGTTTGTCATTATTGTTTATGGAGTCGGGCCAATATTTTTCTATCAATTTTCTGAGATCTTTGTCACAGAGGTAATATGCCCCAGGACACAAAAGTTTAGAAGAAAAATAGATAATTTTGGAAAGTGTTCTGAAGTTTATCATTTATTTTTCTGTCATTTACTTTTTAATTTTTATTTAAGGAGGACAATCTATTATTTACAGCTTTTCCTGAAGACTCTAGGGCTTCAGGCATTTGACCGCAATCTCCCTAATTTGTTTCATCCCCTCTTGAAGGACTGCAAACATGATTTCTTCAGACGCCCACTTAAGGAAAACTTCTCAACTCTTCTCCTCCTAATTCTCTGCCCCCTGTCCCTAGAGAATTATGGTTTTAAAATGAAAAATAAAACAAAGTTTTGAGCTGACTTTAGTAAGTACAAGGCCTGGGGCAAATCATATTGTGAATCCCTCCCCTACCCTTACCCCAAGCCATAAATCTTTTTATTTAAGTCAAACTTGATATAAACGACTATCAAAAATAACCTTGAAGGGAAAAAACAATCTTTTGGAAGGTCAACCTAGGAGTTGTGAGTGGCTATGTTAGGGACAGCATCATAGATTTTGCCTTGGAAATGTAAAAGGAGAAGGAAAGTTTTGCGAGCTGAAGATACATATATACATATTAGGCCCAAGAATATTGAAATATTTAAATGCACCACCTGGCAGGAGCCACCCTCTTTCTGTCTTAGCCCTTCTCATCCACTAAATCCCTAAGTGACTAACTCTCTAAGCCCTTCCCCGAATATGCAACAGTCGCCCCACGTCACCTGACCTGAAGGATGACTCTGCCTACGTTCTTCACTTCTATAAAAGGGGACATTGTCACCTTCCTATCTCATCTAAAAGCTTTGCAACCCTCTGCTGTGTTGTACTCTTGCCAAAAATGTTTGGCCTGATTCTTATCATGAGAGAAAAACTCAGACAAGTCCAAATCGAGGGACATAGACGCTTGTGTGTGTGCAGGCACAAAACTGGCAAAATGTTCAAACAATCCCTGGGCCTGGTAAATATTATCAGGCTTATATTACTTTTTCAATTTTTCTGTAGGTTCAACATTTTTTCAAAAACCCAAGGTGTACCGTGTACTGACACAGTGTTCAATCTGCTGCATGTAGCACTCCACGAATTAACTATGATAGTCAAAAAAAAATTTTTTACACTAATATTTGGCACAGGAAGTGAAACAGATTGTTAAACCAATTTTTAACAAAACTGGAGGATCTTTATGAAAAACTAAATTCCCTTTATCAGGAAATAATCCCTCAAAGGAAAATAATACCATGTCCAAGGGACCAACTTCCTCATGAAGAGAATTTAGAGAAAGTTCTTCCTTCCATGATGACAAATCCTGTTTAAATTACCTCATTGAAAGATGAAGAGTTCTTAATTAACTAACTCAAAGCACTCAGATAACAAAATGGCAAATTTTCAGGAGAAAGCCACTGCACTAGATATGGGGGGACCTCAGAAGTGATTTTATTAACTACATTAACTGGCAAATAGGTTTTCTGCAATGTGAATGACACCAAAAATGGATAATCAATTTATTTTTGTCTAAGAAATGTTAGACTAAATTAAATTTCTTGATTTAAGATTGCCAGTTATGTATATTTACTTGTATAGATTACATACACACAAAAATATATATGTGGCACGATACATGGCATGCTTCTAAGTGCAATTTATTAGACTTATTTACCACATTGTTTACCAGTTTTGTGCCCAAAGAAAGACATTAGTCAACTTATAATTTTTTTTTTTTCAAAGAATCAATTTTAGGGGCTTCCCTGGTGGCGCAGTGGTTGAGAGTCCGCCTGCCAATGCAGGGGACATGGGTTCGTGCCCCGGTCCGGGAAGATCCCACATGCCGCGGAGCGGCTGGGCCTGTGAGCCATGGCCGCTGAGCCTGCGCGTCCGGAGCCTGTGCTCTGCAACGGGAGAGGCCACAACAGTGAGAGGCCCGCATACCGCAAAAAAAAAAAAAAAAAAAAAGAATCAATTTTTTAAAATTTATTTATTTTTGGTTGCGTTGAGTCTTCATTGCTGCACACGGGCTTTCTCTAGTTGCGGCAAGTGGGAGCTACTCTTCATTGCAGCGCGTCGGCTTCTCATTGCAGTGTCTTTTCTCGTTGCGGAGTACAGGCTCTAGGTGCACAGGCTTCAGTAGTTGTGACACACAGGCTCAGTAGTTGTGGCTCACGGGCTCTAGAGTGCAGGCTCAGTAGTTGTGGCACATGGGCTTAGCTGCTCCACGGCAAGTGGGATCTTCCCAGACCAGGGATTGAACCTGTGTCCCCTGCACTGGCAGGCGGATTCTTAACCACTGCGCCACCAGGGAAGCCCTATAATTTTTTTAAAGAGGTATATTTGATCAACAAAAATAATAGACAAGGTTGATAAATTTTCATATTCTAATTCAAATTTATCTAGGCAGTTACATTTACATTTTTATGTTATATATTCTATATTTTGTTATGTATTTATATTTATTTTAGTTATTTTTATTTTTACATAAAATTGCCTAATACCCATATCTTAAGAGAGCATTAAAAAGTATAAGAAAGAAAAGATAAACAAAGGGTAGGACCATCACAAACTGTGTATCTATAAAAAGAAAATAAGCAGGACATTGTGTATTTCCGACGTGATTAACAATGCTAATGATCTACATTCAGAAGCGTTAGTTCATGTAGCACACACTACTTCCGGCTCGCGGACTGAGGCTCAGAGTAATAACCGTGAGTAGCTTTTCCTGAATGCTTACCAAGTGCCAGGCACTACGCTAAGCATTTTGCATATATTATGTGTCTTGTTTAACCCTCATTTCGTAGAGGAAGCTCCTCAGACCCAGAGAAGTTGAGTGATCTGCCCAAGGTCATGCGTTTCATAAGTAATCAAGCTGAGGTTCAAATCCAAGTGTCTAACTTCAGACCCCACACTTATCACCATTCCAGGCACTGCCTCGAAGTGTCTTACAAGTGGCAACAAGTGCCTCAAGATGAGAAAGTGGATGAGGACACTCATGCACAAGTCACATCACAACATGACAAAAACAGTATAGGTGTTCTGTTCTCCATTCGTTTACCCGGCTGAAATCTCAACTATAAGACAGAAACCGCACGGTACTATCTGCAGGTGGACTGAATGGTTGGGGAGTTAGTCATGTGACCGGGGCCAGGTACCCACCACTGCTTTGCAGGATTCTAACACTCTGGCTCTGACTGAGCTAGCATCCTTCTCGCGGTCACCAGCAAAGCGCACGAACAATTCCTGGGAATTAAAAATAGAAGCTGGGTAATAAAATAAAGTCTAACATGTTTTTACCTTTGTGCTTGGACTAGTTTCACTTGCTCATTTGCGGCCGCCGGCAGAGGCCTCACACGAGCCCTTCAGACCAGTTCCTAGCGCGAAATGGCTGCACCCACATCTCAGCTCAGGGCGTGTGCAGAAGCGCGGGGAACGGCACTGCAATTCAAGATGGCGGCAGCGGGCTGTGTGCAGTCACGCTGCCCCTGGCACTGTGATCCAAAGCCCTGAGCAACATGCCTGCGCCAGACCCAAGAAAGCTCCGCCCCCTCCCTTTAGTGTAAGATTCCTGTAAAGCAGCCCTGCCCCTGGCCTAGTGGGGAGAGCCTGTGCTATGGAGCACAAGCTCTCATCTGTCTGTTCTCTGATCCAAGAATAAAACTTTCCTTTACTTCTGAGGGACGTTCAGACTGGTTCTGTTGACTCTAAGGACACAGGGCAGGAGGGCCCTTGTTGGGGACCAACTCCGGAGGGTGGATGACAGTTCCCTATCCTACCTACCCACTGTGAGCTTGACCATGAGCAACACCTTCGCCAAAGCATGGAAAGACCCTGCTGATGGGGAAAAGTATCAACTTGGGGCCTAACCAGGAAAGAACCTTTGTCTTCCACAAACCAGAAGTGCGGCTAAAGATGTTCGTCTTACCAGGCTTGAGGGATAATGAAGAATGAAGAAAGCACCAGGTACTGCACTTGGGCACATAGGAAACATGCAGCAAATGGCTATGGTTGTTACACAGTTTTTATCCTCGTGCTCTCTGTAACAGTGTTTAGTCATGCATCTTAAAAAATCTGTGTCAGAATGCTGGGGAGAGGGGAAGGTTACCACTAACACAGTTTGAGAGTGGCAGACAGATGGAGCCCTGGGGACCCACATTTTGCTGGGAGAAATCCCAATTCTTTCAGCCCTTAGAGTAGTGGCACATAGCAGAAAGGTGAAACCATTCACTGGGCAAATGGATTAGAACACGTGACTTGTATTAGTGGGATCTCTGCCATCAGAGCATACATACACTGTATCAGGCTGAATGAAAGCCATTATTTCAAAATTTTAATTTTAACTTGTAACTCAAGTACCATGTTTCCTCAAGCTACATATTCCCCCTATAGCTATAACATCATCAGTTTGACATTGTAAGTCTAAAAAAAGCTATTTTTTAAGAAAAACATTTTTAAGCTGATATATCATTTCCAACACCTCCTATATATAAACTATATATAAAGCTGCTGTGTTTCGGGGGTTACTGAGATTATTTTAATCTGTTAAAAAAGAAAAGCTAAAAAAAAAAAAAAAAAGAAAAGCTAACATAATACTTTTGGATACTTCAGACTTATTTCCCTTTGCTTTGATGATCTTCTTTTCTCCCCTTAGTTTTATCTCTGTTCAAAAGCAAAATTTTAAATCCTATAAGTAGAAATTGAAACAATTTCTGGGTTTTGTACAGCACCTGGCTCATTCCTTAGAATATTCTCTGTTCTATTTTTTAATGTACATTTTTAAAGGTAATAATATAATAAACTTTGACCTTTAAAATCTCCAAAGAAATCAATTAGCAAGAGAAAGGACTAGGTCATGAGCAGAGTGGAAAAAAAATCTAACAAGGATAGGAAGTCATAGCAAAGTCCTAAAATGGAGCCTGTGTGTGTTGTTCTTTTGTGTAAAGATGTGTGTTTTAAGCAAGCAAATTTTGAGTAAAAAAGTAAGAAATGAGAAAAGTGGTAAGCTGCTTTTGAAGTCCTTTCATAGACAAAGACTTGTAAAGTACAGAAAAGGAGAAAAGAATTGTAAAAATCAGTGCAGTTCCCTGTGGCTCCTGTTTACACCATCAAGCTCTGACTATTCCAGGCACCATGTGTCAGTATTGTCATTTAGGTTCTTTGTTCTCAGCCAGGAGGAGACGGTGATGCTTTCTCTATTTCTCTTCCTTTCCCTTCATTTTTTTCTCCTCCTTCCCTTCCTTCTCCTCTCTCTTATCTCTATTCTCCTCCCTCTGCTTTTATATTCAGTTTCCAATAGAGTGATTTGCCTACAAACATGGTTCCTTTTCCTGGTACAGATAACATTTTGTTTGATCAAGGTAAAATCGGTGAATTAAAACTCCTTCTGAAACCAAAATTTCTTCCATGTTGTATCACACTGAAATCTACAGTAGAGCCCTCAAAGCTGTTTTCATGCTGCAACGAGCATAGGAGCGAAGTCAAAGATGAGTTCTACTGCCACATATATCTGAGGCTAAGGGGAAATTACTTCTGAGAGAAGTAACACGTTGGCTTAAATTCATTATGAAATATAAATGACATATCAAATCCTTTGCGGAAGCAGAAATTGATGAAGGGAAGGGCAGAGATAGGAAAGGGTGAGGAGCCCTTTAAGAAGGGAGTGCTCAGCAGAGGGGAGAAAAATATGCAGAAAAAGGAGGCTAGAGCAACTGAAGGTAAGCTGGGTCTGCACATCTAGTTCACCTTGAACTTACTCGACCCTTCACAGATGTGTGACAGTGTCCAGTTATAGTCACTCAAAATCAGACAGAAAATAAACACCTAGTTCAGAAAAATGGGAAGCATCTACAAAATGCCAGGCAGTCAGAGGCTAACTGAGTCTTGGGTTTGGGCCAGCCAACAACTCCCAACCCCAGCTCAGCTCCTGAAACCCCTGTGGGTTCCCATCTCACTTGGTAGAGTTGGGCAGAACCAGAATTTCCAAGTTCATCACAGGACTGTTGTTTGGGCGCTCCCTCGTCTCTCGTTCCCTGAGCAAATGGGCGTTCTCGTACTGGTTTTGCTATCTTACAGAACTTCAACAATCTCTGAAATTTAATAGTCCTAATTTTGCCTATTCCTGTCTAACTCCAAAAGTCCGTGGTAAGAAGCATTTGCTGAGCACTAATTCAGTGTTTCACTTTCTAGGGTGGAGAGTTGGTTTGTGAAACTAGAATATCTCATTGAGGCCTAGTTGCTTCTTCCTCGCCAGAGTAGTAACTTTTAGGAAGTAAAGAAAATTTTGCCTCCAAAGCTATGTTACGGCATTATTCCCAAATTTGGGGATTACCAGAGGTCTCCTGACATAATTTTCTCCCTGGATGACAATAATAACATTATGTATTTATATATAATCATAATATTGCTCCATTTATTGAATGTTTATTATGAATCAGGCACTTTACATATATCAGCTCATTTATAGTCAAAATAGTCCTTTAGTAGGACCTGTACATATATACATCCTATACATATATAGTAGGACCGATCCAATTTTACAAATGATAAAATTGAGATTCAGCGAGCTTGAACTACTAGTTAGTGGCAACAGTGGCACCTTAACCCAGGCAGCCTGACCTCAGAAGCCTGTCAGCTTAACCACTACACCACAGCGCCTCTGTATATGACTCTAGCCACTCGATAATGCCTCTACATGAATCCTTTACCATAGACCAAAAGCTCCCCACACTCGACTTGTGTCCAGATTCACTTGACTTCATCTGCTCAGTGCCAAGGCCTGGCCTATAGGAAGATGGTCAACAGATCTGGAAGCAATGCATAGAAGGGCTTCCCTGCTGAGCACACAGAACCCGCTCCTGCACCTCCCCATTATGGACCTGGGGTCATAGCTGTCTACAGTGCCATTGGAAAGATGCACTAAACAAGGCTCTATAATGTGATTTGGAATAGGTATAAGGCCTGGACCTTATACTGACTTGTGGAGCCTTCTGTAACATTTACCTGGAGCTAACAGGCCTGTTCCAATAGCTTTTAGGCCATTAAATGGAGGGCTTATCTCACTTTAACCAGAAAGTCAGTCTCTCTCTCTCTCTCTCTCTCTCTCTCTCTCTCTCTCTCTGTCTCTCTCTCTCACACACACACACACACACATACACACACTCCATATCTGCTTCCTTCTTGATTACAGTTAGACTACAGTAGGAGTAGTGTGGTTCCCAAACTTCCCAAACGGGATAGCTGACCCAACACCTTTTCCCCAAACCTGCATTCTTACTTCTTAAAGAGAACCAAGCTTGGAGAGGAATTGGGAGTTACCCCTCTTTGCCTCTCCATATCCCTACCCTTGCAGGCTGCTCTGGTTCCAAACATGAACATTGCTCAATCTGGCCATTTCTGAAGCCCAGGTGAATTTTACCCACAAAGGAAGTTATAATGTTACCTCGCCTACATCAGCAAGGCAAACTTGATTGCTATTCAGTTGGCTATTCCTGGCAATGATGCTTTTAAAAGTGACTAGAACCCCTTTAGGAAATTTCAAATGTATTTCGAATATAACAACAGAATACATTTTCTAAAATTATGTATAACGAAGCCATTTCTCCACCAGCTATTTCAGTGGACCAGAGTCTGCTTATTTCAGAAACCCCAGGATGCCTTAAGAATATTTGTCTCATTATCCCTATTATTTTCTCCTCCAGGGAACTGTCCCTAGTAAACTTTGCTATGTCTCTTCTCCTGGCTAGTTTTAATATGAGCCATGGGGAAGATTTCAGAAAAGCATGAGCTCTTTTCTGCCTGAGCTTGCAAAATTGTCAT
Organism: Monodon monoceros; assembly: GCF_005190385.1. Taxonomy (NCBI): domain Eukaryota; kingdom Metazoa; phylum Chordata; class Mammalia; order Artiodactyla; family Monodontidae; genus Monodon; species Monodon monoceros. Next base: position 28,811,134 of record NW_021703772.1, on the reverse strand, counting down.
GCTGAAGATGCAATCTGTTAGTAATGATTGAGACAATCTGTGCGGCCGAAGACAACTTGTTGAGAGATGACTCGAAGAAGACACTCTTCCAAGGAACATTTAACCTCTTAGTGCCTTTTCATGACAGCAGGATCTTTAATTTAGTGGCTGCAGAAGACGACGATGCGTTCTAGCTAGCATGGCCATCACAAAGTAACACTTGCACCTTGAAACCAGGAGGACCTTGAGAACTTCAGGGCCCCCAAAACTATAAATATTACCTGAAAGGATATTTCAGGTTCACATACCATTTCAAATTCTCATCCTCTCTCATGACCCAGGATGACTGACTCTGATAAAGATCTTCTTTGAGAGGACCAGAATCCCTTGGCATTCTTTACATGGCCTAGAAGACCTCAAATCTAAAGCCAAATTCCTAGGATGATGATAAGATCAGAAAACCCCTAAATTCATTCTTTAACCCACTACTCCTCTTATCGTCTTTTTGCCTCAGTCTGAGAATAAAATCACCATAGTTTCTAGCTAAAGACTTATTTAGAGTAGCCTGGATATGAATACCAGACCCAATGGCCTCAAGACAAAACTGGAATCACCTTTGGGTGTCCTATTTCCTTTGTAGCTTTATTTGCCAGCATGTTAGCTGATACGTAAGGCCACCCTGCTCAAGCCAGGGATTACAGACTCTGAGGGGTATATGGCCACGTGCCAGGAGAACAAGAAGCTGCAGGATAAACATGGTACATTTTCCTGGAGTGCTAGTAATAGGGGAAATGCCTTTTCTTTTTTTTTCTTAAGAACATTACAAACTAGAGTAGTATGCAAACTTGGAGTAAAATGCAAAATTCATGGACTTTTAAAATAAAACAAACCTTAAAACTGCAAATAAATTTTGAGCTTGAGGCAAAGCTTCCAAATCCTTCCCCAGATCTCAGAGGTCTAAATGTTTATTTTCATTCTCCATTAGGGGCACTTTGATGGGTATTTGAGAAAAACTCTCCCAGAACCACTGACATTTTTTAAAGATATTCTTAATGAAAAAAAAAAAAAGCTGTTACAAAAAAAAAAGAGAGAATGAATTAAGGGAAAAAAAAGTATTTACAGTACATATTGTATATACTTATGGCATTAGTCCTCACTTTATGAAGGTGGAATCTGAGATCCAGAAAGGCTAAGTAATTTGTCCAACACCACATTAAGTGGCAAAGCCAAGGCAGACAATGAATAGAAATACTGAGTCAAGGAGATCGTTTTCTGAAGCCCCCACATTATTGCCCACAGTCAGTCATTCACTCCACCTACGTGAAAGAGCCCTCTGGATTTCTAGCAGTTGGTGTGTAGCTGCAGCACTGCCATCCTCCTCTAGGAAGGATCTTACCCGTGTCCTTAACAGCACAGAAGCACCCTGCCAGACTCAGGAAGGGAGAGTGAGCTTAGGTTTATGCTCTCAGGAAATATTTCTCATTTTTTTCCAATTTTATTAAGGTATCATTGACATATAACATTGAATTAATCACATTAGTGTACAATATGATAATTTGATATATGTGTATGTTGCAAAATGATTATCCCAGTAAGTTTAATTAACATCCATCACCTCACACAGTAACAGTTTTTTTTCTCATGATGAGAGTTTTTAAGATCTACTCTATTAACAACTTTCAAATATATGATACAGCATTGTTAACTCTAATCACCATGCTGTACATTACATCCCCAGAACTTGTTTATCTTATAAGTGGAAGTTTGTACCTTTTGACCACCTTCCCCCATTTCCCCCACTTCCTATCCTCCACCTCAGGCAACCACCAATGTATTCTCTGTTTCTATGAATTCAGTTTTTTTCTACATGTAAGTTAGATCATACAGTATTTGTCTTTCTCGATGTGACATTTCACTTAGCATAATGCCCTCAAGGTCCATCCATGTTGTCACAAATGGCAGAATTTCCTTCTTTCCTGAAGTTTATATATATATATATCACCTATCTTTATTCATTCATCCATTGATGGACACAGGTTGTTTCCATGTCCTGTCTATTATAAATACTACTGCAATGAACATGGGAGTTCTCAGAAGATATTTCTATTGACCTCTGTTTATCCCTTCAGCCAGGCTGGGGATAGTTTTGATGAGACAGACTTGTGACTCTTGGCAGTGGAAGGGAGGTCTTTAAAGGGACCACATGGAAATTAGAAAATGAGCAACCCAAGGATGCCTGACTATTTTGATTCTCAGTCTCTGCTTCTCTCTGTGCCTCTCTCTGAGTCTCTGAATCTTAAATATACCACTCTGTTTCTTCCTCAGTTTCTATTTTTCTCTGCCTCTGATGTTTTTTTCTTTCTATAGATTCTCTATGTCTTCCTCTTCTATCCATTTTCTCTCTATTTGATTTGAAAAATTCTATCATTTGCTTAAAGACCTAAACATAAGACTGGATATTATAAAACTCCCAGAGGAAAACATAGGCAGAAACTCTTTGACATAAATCAAAACAATATTTTTTTGGCTCCATCTCCTAAAGTAAAGGAAATAAAAGCAAAAATAAACAAATGGGACCTAATTAAACTCAAAAGCTTTTGAACAGCAAAGGAAACCATCAATAAAATGAAAAGACAACCTACTGAATGGGAAAAAATATTTGCAAATGATATGACCAATAAGGAGTTAAAATCCAAACTATATAAACAGCTCATTCAACTCAATATCGAAAAAACAACCCGATTTAAAAAATGAGCAGACCTGAATAGACATTTTTCCAAAGAAGACATACAGGCTGAGAGGCACATGAAAAGATGCTCAACATTGCTAATCATCAGGAAAGTGCAAATCAAAACCACAATGAGAAATCTCTTCACACCTGTCAGAATGGCTATCATCAAAAAGTCTACAAATAACAAATGTTGGGGAGGATGAAGAGAAAAGGGAACCCTCATGCACTGTTAGTGGTAACGTAGATTGGTGCAGCCACTGTGGAAAACAACATGGAGGTTTCTCAAAAAACTAAAAATAGAACTACCACATGACCCAGCACTTCCACTCCTGGGTATATATCCGAAAAAAACAAAAACACTAATTTGAAAAGATACATGCACCCCAATGTTCATAGCAGCATTATTTACAATTGTCAAGACATGGAAACAACCTAAGTGTCTGTCAACAGGTGAATGGATAAAGAAGATGTGTTCATCCATAAAAAAGAATGAAATATTGCCACTTGCAGCAACATGGATGGATTTGGAGGGCATTATGCTAAGTGAAATGAGTCAGACAGAGAAAGACAAATACTGTATGATATCACTTATATGTAGAACCTAAAAAATACAACAAACTAGTGAATATAACAAAAAAGAAGCAGACTCACAGATATAGAGAGTTAACTATGGTTACCAGTGGAGGGGGGAAGGGCAATATTGGGGTGGGGGATTAGGAGGTACAAACTGTTGGGTGTAAGTCAGGCTCAAGGATGTATGCACAACATGGAGAAGATGCCAGTATTCTGTAATAACTGTAAATGGAAAGTAACATTTAAAAATTGTATAAAAATTAAAAACTTTTAAAAAAGAAAAATCGTGTCATTTGCTAACAAGCCTGAGGATATAAGCATCACAATATGTAATTAAAATATGTAAAGCAAGTGGCAGCCCTAGTACATTGCTTGGAGTTTCGTTGCATATTTATTAATTTATTTATTAATTATAATTTAATTTGAAATATTTCAGCCTAGACTGAGACATTCTGCATATGCTAGTTAGTTTAGGCTCTCACTCCAGGGGCAGTCAGCTGCCTTAATGGAAAATCTATACTCCTGGGGTGCCCAGTTAGCATCACATTTGAAAGGACTGCTCTAGAAGCAGCTATGACAAATGCTTCTCTCTTCTGTATCTCAATCAGTACCCAAGGTTTTCCTAATTAGCAGAGCAAATTTTAGAATTATTTAAAATGGTGATTTATTAAGTAAATTAATGGCTTTTTAGTTTGTGTATCACAGAAGTTTCCACATATTTGTAACACTACTCCTTAAATACCTCAATTTACAGAGGTGAAACCTGAGGTTCAAAGGGTTAAAAATGTGCTTTATTGGTAAAATTAAATGTATTCAAGGTGTATAGATTTGATAAAATATTTAAGAGGCTCTCCACATCCTTGTCTGGGTATCAGAATCTAGCCGGATCTGTAGCCTGAATCTTTGAAATGATGCCCGGTCTTGATCTCTGAATGGTCCCAGGTCCAGCCATTAGCCAGAAGGACTTCTGTTGCCTAAACTGTAGGGGAACAGAATCCTGCCTCTTGAATAACACCATATCTGCCTCAGTGGACTTTTCATGCAAGTGGGGATGAACACAGCCAAAAGGACAGAGCCCTGGGATGGCATCATGTTTGCAGAGCAGGTCGTATGAGCTACTTTACACCTTCCTGCTTATGTGACTATTGAATGTTCATATGTGAGGCAGAATTTGTCTTGAGATCAGCCTTTACCTGATTGAAAGGTTGTGAGGGAATAACTGACCCACCTCAAGCTTCTTCAAGACTCCTGCCATACACCAAAAAGGACTTGAGAGTTGTGCATTAAGAATAGGCTTGGGTTAGTTAATAACAATGATGTAAGAAAACAAGCAAAGGCAGCTTTGCTTCGTATTTCTGCTGCCTCCAAAGGACGGTGAGAAGGAAAGTCTGAGAAGAGCTGGTGTAATGACAGAATCCTGCACTAAGAGGCTGTGAGAGATCTAGGTTCCCCATCACTACCACCTGTATGACTTTGAGGCAAGTCATTTAACCCTCTGAGTCTCAACTGTTGCATCTGTAAAACAGGAATAATTGCTTACTTACACCCAGTGTGTCTTGAGTCTTAGAAGTTATTATTCAAAGAAGTTGCAGCCTTGCTTTGGGGGAGGGGTCACCTTCCACAACTTCAAAATGCTCCAACTCCTTTTTATTTAATTTATTGGAGATTATAGTTTTTGTGGGTAGCATCTATACTGAGACAAATGCCACACAATTCAAATATTTAAAGTATATAACTCAATGGGTTTTAGTGTATTCATAGAGTTATGTAATCATCACCACAATCAATTTTAGCACATTTTGTCACCCCAAAAAGAAGCCCCATATCCTTTAGCTATCACCCCACAACCTCCCCATCCATTCTCCTCCAGCATTAGGCAACCTTCTGTCTCTACTTTCTGCCTATCTTGATGGTTTCATATTAATGAAACCATACAATATATGGACTTCTGTGTCTGGCTTCTTTCACTTAGCATAATGTTTTCAAAGTTCATCCATGCTGTAGCATGTATCGGTACTTCGTTCCTTTCAATGGTCAAATAATATTCCATTGTATAGATACAACACATTTTATTCATTTATTCATCAGTTGATAGACATGCGGTTTATTTCTACCTTTTAGTTATTACAGTTAATGCTACTATGAACATTTCATGTACAAGTTTTTGTGTGGGCGTATGTTTTCATTTGTCTTGAGTGTATATTGGGTTGACCCAAAAGTTCATTTGGGTTTTTCCGTTGCATCTTATGGAAAACCCCGAATGAACGTGTGGGCCAACTGAATACCTAGAAGTGGAATTGCTGGGGTTCTACTCCATATGGTATCTCTATGTTTAATCTTTTGAGGAACCACTAGACTCTTTTCCAAAATGACTGTAACATTTTACATTCCCACCAGCCTTGTATAAGGATTCCAATTTCTTCACATCCTGACAACACTTGTTATTGTCTGTCTTTTTTAACATAGCAGATGTGAAGTGGTATCTCATGGTGGTTTTGATTTGCATTTCCCTGATAGCTAATGATGTTTAGCATCTTTTCTTAAGCTTGTTGGTCTTCTGATTATTTTCTTTGGAAAGATGTTTACTCAAATCATTTGCCCGTTTTTAAGTCTGGCTATTATTGAACTATAAGAATTCTTTAAATATTCTGAATATATATTCTAAGTATTCTTATCAGATTTATGATTTGGAAATATTTTCACCCATTCTGCAAGTTGTCGTTTCACTTTCTTGATAGTGTAGTTTGAAGAAAAAAAGTTTTTAATGTTAAAGAATTCCAGTTTATCTATTGTTTTCATTTTGTTGCTTGTACTTTTGGTGTCATGTCTAAGAATCCACTGCCAAATCGAAAGTCACAAAGATTTACTCCTATGTTTTCCTCTAAGAGCCTTATAGTTTTAGCTTTACATTGAGGCCTTTGATCCATTTTGAGTTAATTTTTGTACAGGTGTAAGATAGAGATCCAACTTCATTATTTTGCATGTGGCTGTCCATTTGTACCAGTACCATTTGTTGAAAAGTCTATTCTTTTTCTGTTGAATGATGTTGACATTTTTTTTCAAAACCCAGTTGACCATAGATATGTAGGTTTACTTCTGGGCTCTCATTTCTTTTCCATTGATCAATGTGTCTATCCTTATCCCGGTACCATACTATCTTGATTAATGTTGCCTTGTATTAAGTTTTGAAATAGAGAATATGAGTCTTCCAACTTTGTTCTTTTTTTCCAAGATTATTTTGATTATTCTAGGTTCCTTACATTTCTATATGAATTTTCAACTACTTTCTAAAATTTCAAAATGAAAAACTCTTCTAGTGTTTGTGGGCTGTCACATCTATAAGTGGGTTTTTGTTTTTGCCTTCTGGGGATTTAAGAGCAAAGAAATCAAAATTTTTATAGTTTTGTGGCTTCAGTATAGTAGGAATTCCCCCCCCCCAAAATTCATCCAACTGAACATTCTTTAGATTTTATCTTGAAGTATCTATCCTCTTCTTTCCCTAATGAGAGACTCTTTCAAACTGTTCAGCTTGAGAAGCTTTGCCTGCTAAGAATGATCTCAGACACTTGGCCACATCTTCCTTAATTCCAAGCTTCTAGAGGTTGTCACTGGTTAGTCAGAGAAGCAGAGGCAACAATAATTAGCCCTGTATCAATTTGCAATCTGAAGAAAAAAATATTCAAGAAATGTTCTCTAAAATCACTCTCTTATTTTAAATTCTTGATCTGAGCATCACCTAATAAAAAGCTGTACGCCCTTATCCCCTCCTTCATCCCCACCGAGTAATGCAATGGTCTCAAGAATTCATGTAAAAACCCCCTCTCAAATGAGCACGTTGAGAGGTAAGGAAAATGGTGTTGAAAGCAGTGGAGACCTGCAGAGAGAGGAGCAGAAAGGATAAAGAGCATGATAAGGGCAGAAACCAATAGGAACAGAGAAGGGAAGAGAATGAAGAGGGAAAGGGAAAGGGGAGCTCAGAAAGGGAGAGAGAAGCATATGGCAGGTATCAATTATTTACCATTCATGTACAATAAAAAAAAATGCACTTTAACTACAGGAAGAGCACCAAATCCACTCAATAACCATTTAAAAGCATATGGAAATAAAACACAGCCATTTAGAGGGCTGTAATAAATGTGCAATGCTCTTTGTAATGCCCCTGAAAGAATACAAGTGTTAAGCCTTGGTAAATTACACTTAAAAGTAAGTGTAACATAAAAACGAAATTAGGCATACAAATAACCTCACACTTAGGCACTTTTTCAAAGTCTCCTTCAAACAGTTAATTAGAAAAGCCTCTAAGGATCATAACTTTTCTTCTCTCATATTTTCTTCTCTTAACAATAGAGCCAAGCAAATGGCAAGAGCAAATAAACATAGATTCAGGATGCATAGAAGGTCTGCGTTATATCCTCAGCCTTGGAAAATGAAAAATGGGGAAGACAATAAAAAGCAGGCACTGTCAAAACTGTTCCCTTCACTTATTAGAGAACTGAATGAAACCCTTTAAACACGGGTCACAGAAATATGTAGATGGCATCATAGGTTCTGTTTCCCAATTACACATTTTAATAGCTTCAATGTTCTCTTCAAAATGCAATAAGCCAGTCAAAAAGTACTATTAACCTCATGTGCCCATTCTTCATTAACATCTGCTGTATAATATAGTCATGTTTCCAGTAAACCAGGTCCCACATGTTCCAGCCTTAAAAGGGAGAGAATCAAAAAAAGAGTTTGGCTCCAAGGGGCTGTAGCCATTAGATACCAGATTAAAGCAGGCACAGGGTGGGGTGAGGCTCTGGCGGAATTTGCTGTGTTCCAGCCTGCAAATTCCACATAAAAGTTCTCATCACAAACAAGAGTTCTCTCAGCAGCAATGAGTAGCACATGTCTTCTTCACCCTATTCCGTCAGCCCCCAAATCTTTTTGCATGTATAGTACTACATAATTTCATGAATGTCGCAGCTTGGGTGTCCCAGGAAGAAGACTCTGAGACAGAGATTAGTGTGCAGGACATTTTTAGGGGGTGCCCTTGGGATCCAACACCTATGGCAGGGAAGGGAAGAGAAGGAAGCAAAACTGGGCAGAGGGAGAAGTCGGGCTGCAGTGCAGTTTCGATGGACGCCTCAGCCTAACTCTGGGGATTTCTGAAGACGGACCCACCTCTCAATGCTGTTCCATTTGGGTGAGAGGACCAAAGCTCCGTAGCCCTTCATCAGTCAGTCTTTGGATGCAGCTGCCCCAGGAAGGGGGCGTGGCCTTGTACAAGGCCTCTCTCCTCACCGGAGAGAACCTGGAAGGGGCCGGCTGCCTGCAGCACCCCAGCAGCTGAGGGCATCAGACCATAAGACGGAGCAGCACATCCTCAGGTCCACCACAGCGAGCAAACAGAAAAGGCCTTTTCGGGTTCATCTGTTCATCCAGAAAACACTTGTTGCATCTTTTCAGTGGGCACAGCTCTGACCTGCGCTGATTATTGTTTCCAGTGTGTCTTCTGGCATAGCACACAAAGAGCTTTATACTCATTGTGTCTCCCGAATTCTCTGTGAGGCAACACTGTATCAAGGACTCACCTGCCCATTTTACACATAGGAAAACTGATGCTGGAGAAAAGCAATCAGCTAGAGTTTTTTACAGGTAAGCCCTCCAGTATTTAAAAGAAAAAAGGCATCCTGAGGAGACGATAGCAAACCCTGCCTAAGGATGTAGGCAATCCATTGATGTGGGGTTACAGATGGACAGGAAAAGGAGAGAGAGAGCTTATGAGAAAGTTGCCAAGCTCTGGCTTCCTTCCCCCTCCTTGTCTTTCTATTTTGGCAGATGCCAGAGGGCAAGATTTAGTCCATAAATTATACTCTGACCCCATTTTCTAAATTTCATTAAAAAAACATTTTTTTCTCTTTTATCTGAAAATTCCTCTTTCAACTCTTATAGACACTCCTGGGTCGGTCTTATTACCCAATAAGTAACCTGCTACTGTTCACACTGACTGTAATCAAGCCTGCACCGCTGTCCTAACAATACACCAAAGTGTGCCACAGCCAGCGCTCACCCTCTTGTGTCACTTTACTTAATTAATAAGTGCAACAAAGATTGCGGAAAAGGAAGAAATTTAATTACGCAGCATTGTAATGGCACTGTAGTCTCCTGTAAAGACTGAGTGGGGTCTGCCCCCTTAAAATCTCCATTTGCTCCACCACTGCACCATGGAAATGTCAGCTCGACTCCCCCCACCGCCCACCCTGAGGTGACCTTTATTTAGCTGCATCTCTCAGTAATACTAACCCATTAGTCATGCCTGGGTCAGTGATGTGTCAATAACAGAATAATTATTGAAGAAAGCCTTAAGAGGAAGGACAGCAGCCTCAATTCAGAGTTAGCTCGACCCAAACCGGCACCGCGGCTTGTTGAATAAATGAATGGATGTCGAATAAATGGTCCCTTTACGTGTGGAGACCTAAAGACTGTTGATTCCATTAATCCAGGAGGTTATTTGTAGCTGCTAAATACCTTTTTAGACCAATAAGTGGCATGGCTTTTACTCCTGCTGGCTACAACCCACCCTTTCTAGTAGAACACATTTACTGTACTTAATGGTTCTGGCATTTTAAAAGGAAGACACAGGGCTGTCCAGACTGCCTGCACCTTTCGTAGGGGCACTGGGTGCAAAGAATAACCTCTCTCTACTCACAGGAGAGACAGTCTTGAGATCCTGAAATTAGAGATGCTTCCAAACTCCATGCTAGACCTCTGATAGAAACCAAACCAGCGAGGTGTGGATAAAACGAATGAGGGACAGCCAGAGAGGCAGTGTGGCTTAACAGTTAAAGGAGGAATGCAAGAGACAGACACACACACAGGGAGAATACCATGTGGAGATTGGAGTTACCCTGCCCAAAGCTAAGGAACTACCAGAAGCTGGGAGAAAGGCCTGGAACAGATCCTTCCTTCCTTGGCTCCTTCAGAGGAAGTATGGCCTTGCCGACATCTTGATCTTGGGCTTTTAGCCTCCAGACCTGTGAGACAATAAATTTCTGTTATTTAAGCCACTTAGTTTGTGGTACTTTGTTACAGCAGCTCTAACAAACTGATACACTGGGGTGATAACTTGCAGCCAGCAGGCCTTGTATGGGGTCCTGTCCTCATCATTTACTTGTTGTGTCATCTTGGGCAAGTTACTTAAACTCCTTACCCATCTACTTCCTACAAAGGCAAGACAATAATACGTGGTTTACCTACCTCACGAATCTGTTGTGGGAGTAGAAACCTTACATATGCAAAAGCACTTTGCAAATTCTAACAGAACATTATGTATGTTGTATGTGACATAAAAGTGTCTAGTATGACATTCTGTACGGTAGTACTTCCCATCCCTAAGATATGTACAAATTAGGGGCTCCAGGAGTCTATAAGGAGAGCTCCAAAAGTGTTCAGAAAATAAACAAACAAAAAACTCCCTCTCCCTAGCCATCTAGACAATTACATGCTGAAGTGATTATTTTATTGGAGACATAGGACTAGTATACAACCTACTCTATGGAGTGAGACTTCCTCTGAATATATAAATGTTTACACTACTCTGAAAAGATTTTTCACTCTGAAAAGAAGCCCACCCTCTGGCCTTGAATGGTTGAGGGAGGACAGGGTTTCTGGAAAGGTGGCTTTCAGCTTCCAAATACAACCCATTTTCTATTACTTTGTGTTGCATCTCAAAATATCCCCCAGACAAGGTAAATGCAGCCCACCCCCAAAATACATGTTAGGCCATATTCAAATGTCCCAAATTATGCACTGAGAAAATATTTAACTGCACTTTTCAGGTCAGCATTGTTCTTCCTAACCTCACAGATTATTTGAATTTTAGAAAAATGAGACCAAGAATAGAGCTGAGACTTTTCGTTCCATTACTTCTGAATTAGGAAGACCTTACTATCCTCCTCCTTTGTATTTCTTTTCTCTTTACTAAGAAATTTGTTACTCACGCTGTTTCTCTGACAATCAATTCATTGATCTTCACTATTCCACTCCAGGGATATTTGAAATGCAAATAAGGTCACAGGTCTCTTTTACATTAAAAAGGGGTCATTCAGAAACAGTAGAACAGTGCAGTTCTATAAATCCCCTATCTTTCGAATATGTGTACATATCACCCTTTCTTTTTCTTTATTTTTTTCTCCTTGTCAAAGCAGAAAAACAAACTGTTAGCAAAAGCATACACTGGTTAATCTTCCAAAGCACAGGAAGTCACTATACTGGAGGGATCTTTATTCATTTGACTGAAACCCTTCAGTTTCTTAGACACTAAACATTGGCAGACTTAGCAAAGCTCTTTGTATCTGTCATCTGCTCATGCATCATTCATGTAAAAGGTGACCTGGGTCCCATTAGTTTACTAGCTGATCTGAATCTTTTGGGTTACTCAGATAAGTCATTTCTAGTGGTCCTCCTTTTAAAATTAATGGAATAGAACAGAATACATGCTACTTAAAAGAATACCCTGCTGGGAATTTGTCACTAAAGTAAGGCTAATTCTTTTCTGTATTTCCCCTTTCTCTCCCACCCTCATTTTAGCTTTCATTCCAAAGGACTACATTTCTGAATTTATTTCAGATCCAGGAGTACAGAAGATCAATGTCAAGGCCCCAGTTGGGACTCAACACACATGAATTTGAATCAGTACCCACCCTCTGGTACAAAGCCTCCTTCTCTCAAAGTGCTGTCTTTCTGCCCAAGGCCTTTGGTTAAGCCCCATGAGAACAATGACCCAATCACTCCTTGGAAGTCCTGTTGATCAGAGCCTCATAGATAGTAAAGGTTTTCCCTATAACACCCTACAGATGGGAGTAATTGCTCATTTCCTTATTTGCCATGCATTTATAACTAGCCCCAAATGTGGTCCTGGCTTGAAAAAAAGAATAAGTCTTGGGAGATTTAAATAAATGGTCACTGTTCTGTTTTAAAGTCCTTCCGTGGTACCCCATTGCAGCCAGAGTTCAAATTCTGAAGCTTAACACACACAGTCTCTAGTCTCTGCTTACTTTTCTATTGTCATCTCCCACCTCTCCCTCATGTACATTTCATTTCTACTATCCTGAGCTGCCTGGTGTCTCCCATGCTTCTGCATTTGTGATGTCTGGGATGCCCTCAGCCCCACCATCATCGAGTAACCCTCACTCATCCTCCAGTATCAGTTCAAGCTTATCCCCCAGGAATCCTCTGACACCCCAACTCTGATATAGATATCTCTGCTCTTTGCTCTCAGTTGCCTTTTGCCTACCTCTAAAGCAGTACTCATGACACTGTCATTCAGTAAATGCTAATTCATTTACCTGTCTGCCATGCTAGTTCACAGCTTCTTCTTTCACTAGTCAAGAAAAGCATAACTTTTTGCCAACCAAGTCTGTATTAAAGAAATGGCTGTTGGGACTGCCTAGTATCTAAAATGAGAACGGCCAAGAATTGATGTTGTATTTATTAATATCCTCAATAACAGAATTTTTAAATTTTATTTATTTATTTTTTTTTTGCGGTATGCGGGCCTCTCACTGTTGTGGCCTCTTCCGTTGCGGAGCACAGGCTCCGGACACGCAGGCCCAGCGGCCGTGGCTCACAGGCCCAGCTGCTCTGCGGCATGTGGGATCTTCCCGGACTGGGGCACGAACCCGTGTCCCCTGCATCGGCAGGCGGACTCTCAACCACTGCGCCACCAGGGAAGCCCCAATAACAGAATTTTTAAATTAACTAGGTGATTTATCATATGGTGCAGGCCTAAGAATAATTCACACTCCATTAAATTATTTATATGTAAAAGTTAGTGTAGTTTTAAATTTTTTGATTATTTTAATTTTCCTACATACATTCTTTAAATCACAATTGAAGCTCTGAAAAGCTGCTTTTAGCTGCTGTCTTATAATATGACCACCTCAACTAGTGGCAAAAACATCATCCTAGTGAGAAATTATTTCAGTGCCCTGTGTTTCATGCTGTAATATCTTCCTTATGTCTCCAGACACAATCGTTTTTTCTTTGTTTCAGTCCCCTCTATAATCATAATATTTTCTACCTCTTCACAAATTGCAGATTCCTGGGCAATTTCTTTGTTAGTCAAAACTCAGTTGCTAGCGTCAGAAAATACAGGTCAAACCACCTTTAACAGGACAAAGTGAAAAAGAGGTGGGGGTGATTTTCCTGGAATATGTAACTGAGCAATTTAAGGTACACAATTACATCCAGGGGTTGAAAAGCTGACATCAAGAATCAGCCTCTTTTCCTCTTTGTTGATATCTCTGTAACGAGGAGAAGAGATAGTCTCATCCACAGCTTTAACCTTACGTTGCCCTTTCAGCTGGCAACTTTCATAATAAACCACCAGGTTCTGGAAATTTCGAGCAAAAGTCACAAGGGGAATGTTACTGGTCCAGCTTGAGTCGCCTGCCCATCCCTAAACCAATCACTGTTGCCAATGAGATGCATTATTCTGATTGGCTAGGCTGGGTCAAGTGCCAACACCTGGAGTGAAAGTAGGTCAGCCCCATTCAAAGTACAAGGATGAGATTCCCTATAAGACAGAGGAATTCTATTACTAGCAAAAGGGAGAAAAGTAAAGCATGCTGGGCAGTCCAAAACTAGAGACAGATCCTATGTCTGCCCTCCTCCCAGTATTTTGAAAAACAAAAAGGAAAACATTCCTTAGTAACCTCCAAACATTTCTCCTGAAAGCTAGTCATCACAAGGGTGGATTATATCAGTCAAGATTCTACCAAAGACACAGAACCAATGAGATATACAGAGATTTTATATATATACACACGTGTGTGTGTGTGTGTGTGTGTGAATATACACCAAAGATCTGTGTGTGTGAGTGTGTGTGTGCATACATGTCTAATGTGTGTGTGAGTGTGTGTGTGTATACATGTCTAATGTCTGGTGAAGGCCCACTGCTTGGCATGTAGGTGGCCATCTTCTTGCTGGGTCCGCACATGGCAGAGAGCAAAGAAAGCTCTTGTGTATCTCACATTATAAGGCTACTAATCCCATTCATGAAGCCTCCACACTCATGACTTAATTACCTGGCAAAATCCCCACCTCCTAAAATCATCACACTGGGGGTTAGGATTTCAACATGTGAATTTCGGAGGACACAAACATTCAGTTCATAACAGGATCACATTCTCTTTTATCTCCCCTCACTCAGTTCTTCTCTCCCTGACACACCCAAGAACCTATTACCATGCACGTGGTAAATACTTAATAAATATGTGTAGAACAGATAAATGAACAAATTACACTTTTAGTGTCTCACTTGCTCCACTGAACATGAATGATTACTACTTTTGTCTACGTATAGCTTCTACCAGATCTAGTAATACAGAAAAAATACTTTGAACAATGCAAAGCATCTAGCAATCTATAAAATAATTTTTCTGTTTATAATAATGAAGGTGTTACAGCAATTCATATGTTCAATTTTGTGGTCAGAATTCACAACTGCAATAAAGTTTGTAATTTTAATTAACTTACAAACTTTTTGTACGGCCCTGTGCTAGGTGCTTCTGAATGTTTTTATCAGGAGACTAGCATGATGAGAAGGGAACACTAATTCAGGCATGGTAACATACAGGATAAATTGTAGAGTGAAATGCTTTAAGGCCAAGAGACTAGGATTATTGCAATAGTCCAAGGCTGAAGGAGGGTGGTGACAGTGAAACTGGAAAGGGAGGATGGATTTAAAATACATAGCAAAAAAAAAAAAGCAAAAAAAATAATAATAATAAAATAAAATACATGGCGAGGGAAGAGTAGGGGAGATTCGGGTTAATCAGTTGCTATGGGGAGAAAGTTACAACATTTGAGGCTGGTGAATGAGAAAATGACGATGCCTTAACAAGGCTAGAGAAGGAGCTGGGATGGAAGGTTTTTTGATGAGTTAGTTTTATACTCATGAAGTTTGAAGTTCCAGAAACATCTAAGTGGACAATGCCCATTAAGCAGCTGATAATGTAGGAATGACATTCAGAAGTTGACTAGAAGTTCAGACTTGGACATTGCAGCATGATGGGCATCAGCAAAATCCAATTTCCTTCAAAGCCTGGCCTACAGGTCTGTGTGATTAGGTGGGTCCTCTCTAGAGCATCCCCCAAAGAGAAGATTCCTACAGCCTAGGTTCTTCTAAGTGACTTTCCACTTCCATAATCTGGAATATGTAAAATTCAGGGAGAGAGTAGATACTATTTTCAAAGCAACCATGCCTCTTCAATTACCACTGTTTTTCATCCCCTGTTCACTAGAGGTACACCTTCCTCAGCAAGCCTACATCAGCACACTTACACCATTCATACGCAATCTCCTCCATCTGTACTCTCGCTTGAGGGGAGTCATTAAGTTGGGTCAGTAAATATTTATTGAGCATATAATATGGTTCACGAACTGTGTTCACATTGAGGAAATAAAGATGATTAAGGCCTACTCTCTGCCCTAAAGGAGCTATGAGTCTGTTAGGAAGACATAAGAACAGGTAGGTAAGGACAGTGGGGGGGGTAAAGGATGAAGAGATTTACTCTATTTATAGGGGTTAGGGAAGGCTTATTAAAAACAAAAAGGTACCTAGAAGGACACCTAGGAGATCAGCAAGTGGAGAAGGTGAGAAGAAGCAGGGCTTTCCAGGCAACATTCTGTGGCGGCACAGGGGCCATGAACCACATGGTCCACTAAAGGAACTGAAAGAGATTCAGTTGGAAGGTGACTGGTACACAGGATGTGAGGTAGCAAATGGCTGGAGGTGAGGCTTAAGAATAAGGACCAGAAAGTTGTAGATCTTGTTTGGTACGATTTTTAAATTGCAGGGCATCAGCCATTTTTGTTGAGGCCCATCACATCACCCAACAGGGTATAAACTTGGAGCACTAAAGACTATTTCCACTCACTAAAGATTTTTGTGAACCTTCTGGCTACAAGCCACCATCCCAGACTCAGCCCTTGGAATGGAGGGGAGGGGTCACCATGATTTTTTTATTCATCTAACCTGCTTTTCCTCCCAATCAATATCTCATTAGTCCTCATTCTAGCTATCCTAAATCCTTTAGATTCCTGTCATATATTAGGATTGCTTAATTGAAAGTAATAGAAACCTATTCAGACTAATTTAAACCAAAAAGTTGACTTTGTGGCCAGTCGGAGCAGTCAAGGCGTTCATTTCAGCTGGGCAAATCCTCTACGGAGTTTCCACAAAAGGTCAGAAATCCTAACATAACAGTCACCTAAGCAACTAATTCAAAGAAGATTCCCCAGCCTTTCTACACACAGGGCCTTGACTGGTCTTCTCCTGGTTCTGGGGAATGTCCTAATTTTCCTGAGCTGGACCTCCCATAACCATATCAATCACCATACCCAGCATTCTTTCTCTGGTTTTTAACCTGTTTTTCTCCACCTAACACTGATCTTTAAACTAGGTATTTTAGCCCCCGCCCTACCCCCCACTCACCTTCTCCAGCACAGAAGTCTCACCTTCCCGCCAGGGATTCACCTAACCCACATGATGTGTATCTTTCATCCCAGGTAATAGGTTAGGACGTCATAGAAAGCCTCATTTAAATCTTTTGCACTTGTTTTTCCATCAGCTCCACCACTCTCAAACAGTCTGACAAATCTCAAATTAACAAAGATTTGTTTACAATAGACTACAGACAGTTCTCACCTTGCATGATACCATGCTAACTCAGTTGTGTTCATATTGGAACCACATCCTCTCTTCTGCTCAATTCTGTGGTGGCAATCTCTATTATCACTGAACCGTGTAAAACAATGACACGGTTCCGATATGCACACATTTCAGTTAACATGGTATTGTGTAAAGTGAGGACTGCCTGTATTCTAATTACATTAACAAAAGATTATCCCATATAGTCATGTATCCAACACCCCAAGACTTTCCCTATTCTGTTCAGCTCCCTCCTCAGTCTTACAGCCTTTCCAGCATCAGAAATTAGAGAGGTTGGTGGGCGACAGGGCTGGGAAGTTTCTCAGGCTACCTTTCTTGCTCATTTATCCTGTCATTTTTTATTGTTACTCTTTTATTGTTATCAAGTTTATGGGAGAAAAAGACAGCATCATATTAAGGCATAATTAGGGTAATAAACGGGAGCTGTGGTTTGTTTTTGGACTGATTCCAGTAGGGTAACACACATAATCCCCTCTAGCTGACTGCTTGATGATTATGACTTTGACAAAGTGGCATTATTTGCTGCTAATGGATGAGATGATGATTTATTACTAATTACTCTTTTTTTCTACAATTTTTATATTATGTTAAATGAAGCATTACAGTTGAGGTAATAAATATTCACTAGAAAAAAATGTCTAGCAGCAGAGTTCATGAAACTAGACCCTGAGGCGAGAAGCCATTTTAATTGCTCAGGCCCAGGGGTTGGAGGAAACCGTGGACTAGACAGCACATCATTAACCCTTTCTCCCACCTCTCCTGTGAGCTTCTCTTTCCTCCCTTCAGGAGTCCTCACCCCATTCCATGTTCTTCACACCACACCATCCTCCTACCCTTAGTTACACTCTTCCTCGCTCCTGATAAGGAGTGAAAACTAGTGAAAGTGAAAATTAGTGAAAACTCAAGTGAAAGAGCTTAAGTTGTGACATAACACCTCCTCTGGGTCATTCTGGACTTCAAGAGTCTTCTAGAAAGAAGAAGAAAACAAAAAGCTTTCTAAATGTAAAGAACTAACGATAGGATTAGGATCTGGAAATGAGAGTGTACAAAGAAACAGTCAGAGGGACAGAAGTAAATATAAGTAAATGTAAATGAGGGGTGCTAATTCTTATAAACAGTGGTGAGACCTCTGGGGCAAGATGGGGGTTACATTAACCAGTTTAAAATGTCCCTTTTGGAAGAGGGACAGATACAGACCAGACCAAGGTGGTCCTAACTGAAGCGAGGGACTTGATGAGCTGATGTTGCAATGCAGAAGAATGGTATGGATACAGACGGTGATCATTAATCGAAGTCTTGAGTACAGAGGTAGGAGACAAAATCAGAGATGAAGCAAAGCTGAGCAAGAGAACAGCCTGAAAGTCCCGTGAGGACAGGCACCACCTCTTTATACTCCTTTATAATCCCCACAATGCCCAGCACAGTGTCCAGAGCACAGAGAACACTCTGAAAATGTGTGGTGACTGATTCCTGGTGGGCTGACTAAAGCAGTGAGGAGCAACATTCTCTGCATGTAGATTAATTTATTTAAAGTGTGTAGACTGCATTTGTAAAAGACGCTATATTTTTATTATTGGGAAATGCAATATCACCAACTTAAGCATTATTCTTTTATTCCCTTTCACTAGAGGTTTCCATTGCAGGATAAAATTTCATATATTTTATAATTAGCACACACAGTAGTATCTGATTCCAATGTTGTACCTGTGATCAAATTTTATTGTTGAATAAGTTGCTTCTGAAGTAGGTTTATGTTATTTTTCCTTGACTGAATTTGCAGACCTCTTATTGCAAAATGGGCTTTCTTATAGCATTTTTTAATATTATATGCATTTGTTTGAATTCTATCTTCAGGTTTTAAACATATGAATTACCTTATTAAGTAATATAATTAAATTAATTTAATAATGTTTTAAATTTTATCAAATGTTTATGTGTCATCACTGGGCTGTCAGCAGAAGGGACCAGCTACCTCCACCCCAATCCTTAAGATCCACTAGACAAGCCTATATTCCATCAGTAGATGCAAGAGTGGACTCTCACCAATGCTACATGGTCAATAGACCTGAAGGTGTAATGTGCCCTGAAGGATAAGTAGGCATTCACCAGGTAGGGAAGAGAGGGTAGGATATCCCAGACAGAGAAAACTGCTTTTCAAGGCAGAAAGTCTTACAGAAGACCAAGTGTTTGGGCAATGATGAAAAGGTCACTATACCAAGAATGTTGAGTGTATGAGGGTAGAAAGGAAGAAACATTGGCTAGTAAGGCTGTTTAGAGGTAAACCAGACTAAGTATTTATATGGACAAATTTTAACCTATGGGCAACTGGAGGCTTGGAAGATGTATTAGTCAGGGCTCTCCAGAGAAATAGAACCAATATGATATATGAAGAGATTTATTATGAGGAACTGACTCACAAAATTACAGAAGCTGAGAAGTCCCACAGTCTGCCATCTGCAAGCTGGAGTCCCAGCAAAGTCAGCACTATAATTCCAGTCCAAGTCCAAAGGCCTGAGAACTGGAGTTGACTGGGTGCAAGTCCCAATTTCAGGGCAAGAGAAGACCAATGTCTCAGCTCAACAGTCAGGTAGAGACGGGGAATTTTTTCTCTGCATCCAACTCTTTGTTCTATTCAAGCCCTCAATGGATTGGACGATGCTCACCCACAATGGGGAGGGCACCCTGCATTTCAGTCTACCAATTCAAATACCAATCTCTTCCAGAAACACCCTCACAGACACACCTAGAATAATGTTGAACCAAATATCTGGGTAACCCACAGTTATGCTCACACATAAAATTAACCATCACAGAAACTTAAGAAGGAAAGTAGTATGATTATATCTGAACTTTAGAAAAATGATGTTGACACAGTGTATAAGATAGATTTGAAAGAGAAAAGAGATGAAAAGACCAGTTGGGAATTATCTTAGTGGGAACGTCAGAAATGAAGTGTCCAGGGAGGAGTGGATGGCGTCCACGGATAATTCAGGAGTAGAATCAACATCAGTTATAACTCATTAAATATGTGATCGAGAGAAAAAGAGGTGAGTCCAACATTTCTAATCTAACCCTGAGTGTGTATGAAAAATTTTGTGTGAAATTGTTCCATATTTTTTTGAACAATTGCCCCATCAGGCTTTGTCTTCTAAAGAACTTTGAGTTAAGTTCAGTAAAGAAATACTTATATACCACAAAGGAAAAAATACTAACAATCTCTGTGCACCTACTAAGTGCTGGCTTTAGACTAACCAGTCATATTTAGTCTTTACAAAATCCCGGTGAGACAGATATTATTTTTCTCTATTTACAGATTGAGGCACAGAAAAAAATTAATACCTACACAAGGTCACACAGTTGGTAAGTTGCAGACCCAAAGTATTCAAACTCAGGGTTTTGGGCTTTGAAATAAATATTTTTCCAGCCCCTTATGTTGCCTCTCAGTAGAGTAAAATACATCTTCATAAAAGTTTACATTTGTGTGAGTAATTTCATCAAGGGAATTCAAAAGGGCTTTGAATTTCCACTCTGGAAATAGTAGGGAAAAGGAATTAAGTAGTCATTCTAAAATTCTGAGTACATACAAAACTCGAAAGTCTCAGGTTCCAGTAGCAGCTTTGAAACTGGCAGGTGGAGCAACCATTAGAATTGTTTTTTGTTGATTCACTTGTATTCCCCAGTGGTATTATTAGTAGCAATAAGAATCACAAACAAAGTGTACCACCTGTAATGCATAGTCACATTTAGCCAGAAAAGGACTACTTTAAAAATTCCAAAAGACATAAGTACATTTTTTAAAATTTTGCAAAAATGATTTCTAACAGGCTCTAGATTTGTTGTTGTATTAAACATATCCGACCAGATTTTTCCAAGATAGTACAATGAGGATTTAATGCAACAGAGATAGGTGATTGTATCGGTTGAATGATTGATTAGCCGAACTGAATCCTAGTGATTGAGAATGTGGAGTGATGCCAGCCTTCCCATATCAACTCTTCTTTATGGATTTTGAACCCTCAGGGCTAAAAGATTCTATCCATTCATTCAATAAATATGTACTGAGTGACTTCTATGTACCACTCAAGTTTGGTGTGCTGTTAATACATACAGCAGTGAGCAAGACAGTCAGGCACGGAGTTTACATTACACACAGTAAGGGTGGGGAGTGGGTCAGAAGGAGTGAGAGCAGCGAGAAAAATGAGCAATAACTAAATAAGCATAGATAATTCCAGGTAGTTGATTCATGCTGTGAAGACAACTAAACCTGGTGATGTGGTAGAGGACTATATTGGTAGTCAGGCGGGGACTCCTGAGGGGATGGTATCCATATTTGAATGGAGACTGGAGAGTTCAAGGGAACTACCCAGGAAAGGGTCTGGGTATAAACCTTTCCAGGCAGAAAAAAGAGAACACAAGGGTCCTAAGGCAAGGATGAGCTTAAGAGGAGAAGGCCAGTGCGGCTGGAACACAGCCAGGGGAAAGTGTGTGGGAGGAGGCTAGAGAAGTGGGTGGGGCAATTCGTGGGGGGCTTTCAAGACTGTGTGTAGTAAGATGGCTCGCTACCCCCCAAAGATTCATGCGCCTTTTCCAAAGTGAAGAGTGGTGCCTGGGAAGTGGTTGCCTGTCGGAGACTATGTTTCCCAGCACCCATAGCTTCTAATAGGGGTCATATGACCAGTGGAATGTGAGCAGGGTGATGCGGCATTATTACTGCCACCGCAGCTAAGAAGTGGGTGTGCCTTCTCCACCTACTCTCCCTCATTGCCCAGCTGGATGCAGGAGATTCTGGGGCAGCTAGCAAATGACAGGACCACAAGATGAAAAACCTGAGTCCCTAAATCATCAGCGGAGGAAAACTGCTCAAAACCAGGATCACCTGCACGGAAGAGTGACATGAGCCAGGGGTAAAATTTCATTTGTTAAGCCACTGATATTCTGAGTTGTGTTCACCACAGCTAGTATCACCTTCACTAATACACCATGATAAGGAACTTGGATTTTATTCCAACTGCAAACAAATGCCACTGGAAGATTTCAAGGAGAGGATGGAAGTGACCTGGTTTATGTATTTAAAGACCACTGTGGCTGCTTAATCTGGGCAAGAATGAATAGAATTGGTGGTAACAACATAGATAGAGGGGAGTGGACAAATTTGTGACCCTCTCTGGAGCAGAGCCAAGGATTTTCTAGCTGATTGGATGTCACGTTGAGGGAAAGAAGAGTCACGGAGTCTCCCATTTGCGACTTGGTGTCATCCTCTTGCAGGAAAGTCTGAGGAGCACTTGCGCTGACATGCTGAGCTTTTTTTTTTTTGTCTGTGTTATTATATCCATTGTCCAGTTGAGAAAACTAAATATATTTAGTAGTATTTAGAAGTCTACAAAATAAATAAATAAATAACTTCTTTATTTATAGTATATATTCTAAAGGAAACAGTAACTTGTTTTACAATCAATGAAGGGAAAATGCTAGTACTAGGTTAAGTGTTTAAAGTCACTGATCATTAAACTTTCCATTATTGAAAGTATAGCAAAACAGTAATAAAATTAAAGGCTATATGAATTATATGGTGAATGATGAAATTCTGTCTAACAGCATTATTGCTAATGCAAATGCTGAATCAGATTTTTTTTTTTTTTTTAAACCAGTTATTTTTCAAGCTGGTCTTTTTCAATTTACACCAACACAAATACATATTATCCAAATGCTGTAAACTGCTAGAGGTCTGAAGGACTTTAAAAATTACTCAGTAAAATGTTCTCAATTTAAAACTAGTACAACTTAGTCCCATAAAAATGCCTTGTCCCAGGTCATGAAGCTAAGCAGTTTACCTGATTTGAAACCCATTGCTGCGAATCCAATTCTCAGCATTAAGACATCTCGAAGCCATGTCAGAAACTAGACTCTCTAAAGCCAAGAATCACAGACAATATGTTTTACTCTATAGTAGGTTTTCTCAACCAAATAATATTTCAATGAAAATAACTGTTCAACTAAAAGGAGTCAAAGAATACCGAACTCAAATGTCATTCAACAAATTTACACTCTAATTTTTACCTATCTAATTCATGTTTCTTTAATCATATGCATTGCATTGGTAATAAGAGTGTGATACTAAACTTAGAAAGCAAACATCTAAGCTTTCAAAGTGCCTTGCTTCATCTATAAGAACCCTATGGAAGAATCTGGAATAAACACTAAAAGAATGTGCACTCATACTTTATTTTTCATTAGAGAAACATAAAACCTTTAGTGCCACAAACTGTTTTTGTATCATGACATGGTGTTAATTGGAATTTCATCTGATGAACCAGAGCTGAGAATAAGGAACTACACTCCCCATAATCCAAAGACCCTCCCTATAGGACTGGCTTAGAAGTGGCCGAAACCTGCCCTGGAAACTTTAGCCTATCACCCACAGCCTGGCAGCAAAAAAAAAGATTCTTTAGAGAAATTCATGGGAGTAGATTTCCCAGTTCCTTTTCCATGGAGAAGGAAATGGGGGTACTCTGCCCCCGCTCCCCCCATGCAGAACACCCAGCCAACTAGAAAGGGCTTCAGCACAACCACTTGCATACAGAAAAAGCAGCACCTTAGTCCATGACTGATGATCATGCAGAATGGGGCTAGAAAGCTTTTGAGAGAATCTGGACTGTCCTCCAAGATAGCAGCTATCCCTGGAGAATAAACAAAATGAGAAGACACCAGAGTGAGCACGCTGCACTTCTACCAGCCCCAGCAGGACAGAGGCACTCTGGAGCACGTGAATGCCAGGGAGGGGGAGCCAGGCGGGCCCCGTCTTGAAAGGGCTCTGCTAGCAGGGCACTGGGATCCCAGCAAAATCTCAGTAGGGTATACAGCCAGAGCAAAGAAACTGAGAGGGCACCACAAGACATCAGCCAGAGAATACATTCCCTGTGCAGGACAAAGATCCCATGAAACACACTCCTGAGAGAACCCCAGCATTGGGTTATGTGCCACAGAGAGAACACTGGCATTTATACCAGTACCAGCCAAGTTAGAAACCGTCATCATCTAGCTCTCCACCCTACTTTCCAGCCCGACGCTGAGGAGTGTGGAAGCGGCAGTTTTCTGAGTGGAGACTTGGAGTGAAAGAGCAAAGTGGAGAACAAGAGGGAAGCCAGGACATGCCTCACAGCCCAGCTACTGCACGGAGGGCTCCTGTCTTCTCTGAGCACTGGGTGGGCAGTGGATGGGGACGGGAGGTCACAGGAGGGGAAGGAGCCTCAATCACATGAGAGGTTGAAGGTGCTATTTCATACTGGAGAGTGAACCCATTTAGTAACACTTTGAAATTGACTGAAAAGCTATGAGATCTGTTCACATTGTCACGGAGGAGGCAGAGAAGAGAAAACTGACCAAGTATAATAAAGGGCAGTCGAGGAAGAAAAATAAATGTTGTTTCTTGGTTAAACGCTACTGAGTTAAGCACATTTAATAAACCAGTTAGAATGATAACAACAAAAAACTGCAAACAAGGTGGTAAGATAAACATAAAAAATATATCCAGTCATAGACCACACACCTAAGATTCCTTTCCAGTCAAATCCAGTTTCAAAATATTTGCAACCAGGTGAAATTAGCTTATAAGAGGACTGTGAATAGCTTTTAAACAATTTAAATATTAATTACAAAAAATAAATTTAAGGGAAAGAAAACCAATGCAAATGAAACTAAGACCAGGAAACAGATGTTACTGGGGAAGCATATTTATTAGCCATCTTCATCGTGCTAAGTGGTATTTAGAGGCATAAGAAGAATTAGAAGATATGGTTCCTATTCCTGGAACCAGCTGGATGAAATAAATCCATGCTTAAAAGAAAAAAAAAAAACACTAGAGAAGAGAATAATAGAGCAAAGTAAGTATAATCAAGTGCTGTAGTAAGAATAAGAGGATATACTCCTGTACAGAAATGCACACACATGAAGGCAGAAGCATGGCGAAGAGCATTTGTAGAAACAGACCATCCAGGAAGACAGAGGATGGTGAAAATGCTTTCCTGATGCAGATTGCAAAACTCAGATAGAGATGATCCACGGGAGTCAATGGATATTTCCATTATACAGGCATCTGTTGGCAGTCTCATTATGGAAAAAAAATGAGCACCTAAGAAATTGTTAAGTAGGCTTGCTGAGAATTTTACTGCTGGGAAGAATACCACGGGGAAATGTTTAACAGAATATTTTTTATGGTCAGAAGTCAGTTGGCAATCTAAACCTGTCACGATGCTTCTTGACAGTGGAAGGAAAGTGGCGATGGTATGATAGTATTTTGGACTTCTAAATACTAAAGGAAATGAATGGAGATAGCCTGGACTTGAAAGAAAATAAGTGTACCTAAAGCTATATTAGTGAAATAATGAAGACTGAAATGCAACGCAATTGGAGAAACTATGGAGAATTTAGTTAACAAAAGGATTTCTTTGAATTCAAGTTTGACCAGGACAAAGAGCCCTTTTCTGCTTAAAACTCCAACAAGCTCTTTGCTCTCCACAGTGATGCATGGCCTTGGATTTAGTTCTACCTATAAGACAATTACTTGGTCTGGGTTTCTCTTCAAACCACCTTTGAGATTCCAAAAAGACATTTTAAGGTACATGGGTGTGTTTAGTGATATAAATGATGCTCCTCTGGGGAGAAAATTTCGTGCCTTTTTCCCAGACAGTCCGCCATTGCATCAGAACCCTGCTACCTACTTGTTGCAACTTGGATTTGCTGTCCACAGGCTACATTCCGAGAAATTCTTCCATTCTTTGAGTATCACAAAGCATTTGAAAGAGCAGAAGAGAACCCACTGGGGAAGGCTGTTCATGTTAGATTTTTGTCAGCTAGTGCACATTCAGTTATGCTGACCCAGATATTCTGATTTCAACTGTTTTCCACAACTACTAGAAAAGCCTGATATCAGCAAGCATGTGGCCTGGCAAGCTGGGAGTATTAACCTGCGGTCCCATCAGGATTCTTCATTGTTTCAACATGGTTCAGCTGTAGTTAGCAAGGCTGTATTATTCTCTCACTTTGGATGTGATTCCTGTTGGTACTTCCACTTATAACACATGGTAGTGATACCTGTACATGGGGTAGGGCCATCTCTGTCTTGACGTTTTTATCTGGCAGTTTTCAGTTAGAAAAGATGATATTCTTTTGCATACAAAAGGACAGTGCTGAGATCTAAAGCACAGCTCTAGGTCCAATTATTTTCTGAAGAAAATAACACTGTAGTCCAGCCAAACAAGTTAGTCTGTCCGTTTACCACAAGATGTAAACTGTGGACTATAACGGACCACTGAACAGTTCAAACGAAAATTATAACTTCTGATTAAGTAGTATGGCCTGACCCGCTGAATCACCAATGTGGAAACCCACCCCTAAAGAACGTGGAGCCCAAGATGACATGGGTGGCCACTGTCTGTGGAAACAACGTGACTTTTTTTTTTGTCTTTTCATTTAACTCTTTAGTAACTAACCTCATCCTCCAAATTCTGCAGCAAAAACCCAATAACAATGATCAAGGAGATGTGATCAGACTCAGGAAATGACAGATAAGTTATGGGGAGCAATAGGCAGTATTCATGTATTCATTCCACAACTGTTTACGGGCAATACCGTGTCTGGCACTGGAAAGAGCAGTGAATTACAGCTATGAAACCGTTGCATCTGATGTCTCCAGGACTAAAATAAAGTGCACTGTCCCAACTTTAGAAAGATGTCTGTATTACCTATGTAAACTCCAACATTAACCTTGAGTGACCTTAGATATTATGAAAACTAGTAAATGAATCACTTAGGATGTTTTTGTTGGTAAGTAATAGAAAACCCATCTCAAACTGACATTAACAGTAAAGTTAATTTATTGGCTCACATAATGGAAAAGCCCAGAAACTGTATAGACTTTGGGGATAATTTGATTAGGGTTCTGGCTCCAATTTTTGCTATTCTTTTGGCTCTTCCTTCCTCCAAGTACCAGCTTTATTTTCAAGCTAACTTCCCTCTTGGTGACTGTGATAGTTAATTTTAGTTGACACCTAGTGTCAACTAAACTGGCCATGGGGTGCCCAGATTAAACACTATTCCTGGGTGTGTGGTGAGGATACTCTAGATGAGATCAGCATTTGAATTGGTAGACTCAGTAGATTGTTCTCACCAGTGTGGGTGGGCATCATCCTATCTGTTGAGGGCCTGAATAGAACAAAAGGTAGAAGGAGGAATTTACCCCTTTTTTTCCTGCCTCACTGCATAAGCTGGAACATTTCATCTCGTCTCCTGTCCTCAGACTGGGATTTACACGCTCAGGTCTTCAGACTCAGATTGAATTACACCACTGGCTTTCCTGAATCGCCAACTTGCAGATGGCAGACTGTGGGACTTCTTAGCCTCTAAAATCTCATAAACCAATTCCTTGTAACAAATATCTCTAGATAGATAGATGACAGATATAGATAAATATAGATATATGTAGATAGATAGATAAATAGAGATTTTTGTGTGTGTGTGTGGTGCATGTGGAAATTTTATATATATATACAAAATATGTATAATATATTGATATATAATCTCCACACATGGAGTTGTGTTCAGTTGACCCTTGAACAATGCAGGGTCAGGGGCACCAACCCCCAAACAGTCAAAAATTCATGTGTAACTTTACAGTTGGCCCTCCATATCTATGGTTCTGCATCCATGGATTCAACCAACCATGGATCGTGTAGTAGTTTAGTATTGATATTTATTGAAAAAAAAATCCGCAGACTACTAGGTATAAAATAAATAAGATGCAGGGATGTAATGTACAGCACAGGAAGCATAGCCAATATTTTAGTAATGGAGTATAATCTATACTTAAAATGGAGTATAATCTATAAAATATCAAATAACTATGTTGTCCACCTGCGACTAATACTATAATATTGCAAATCAACTATACTTCAATAAAAAGAAAAAAGGAAAAAAATCCACATGTAAGTGGGCCTGTGTAGTTCAAACCTGTGTTGCTCAAGAGTCAACTGTGTTTATCTCCTATTAGTTATGTTTCTCTGAAGAACCCTCACTAAAACAGTGACAACATGGAAGATATAGTTGAGGTTCACACTCAGAAAAAGAGTGGGAGCTTCCTGAGCAATGCCCTAAAGTCATCAGCCCTCCCCTGCGTCAATCACAGTAGATAAAAGGCTGATTGATTTATACCAGTCAGAGTCCATGACTGAACCTGGCAGCAGGTAATCCCAGCCAACTGCACAGCTGCTCTTCCAATGGTGGAACAAATGCTAAAAGAGGACCTCTCCATTGAACCTGAGCGTTCATCTCCAATATCCAGTACTAGGAACACAAATTTACCAAATGCTTCCTCTTTAGGCAGAGAACTGGCAAATTGCAGAAGAACACATGCAATCATCTTTGTTCACAAAAATCTCAGATTATGCAGGAGAGTTGAGGTGAATTTACTAATTCTCAATAACATTTCCCTGGATGGTCTGTGAAAGGTGCAAGTTACAATGTTTGCTTCTGAGAACTTCAAAGGGTTTACCAAGCTCACGGCCCCTTTCCATGAGTTCCTGTCCCTCATTCACTGCTCCCAATATTTGAACAAAGTGACTTTGAAAAGTTGGTCACAGATGACTGGTCCAAGCACAAGTACCTGATCCAAAGGCAGCAATCTATTGACTGGCCTATAAGAAGGTCTTACATAAGAGCTCGGTGCTGGGAAGGGAAATTGGATGAAGGTAGTCAAAAGGTACAAACTTTCAGTTATAATATAAAGAAGTACTAGGGATGGAATATACAACATGATTAATATAATTAACACTGCTGTGTGTTATACATGAAAGTTGTTAAGAGTGTAAATCCTGAGAGTTCTCACCACAAGGAAAAAAACTTCTTTTATTTCTTTAATTTTGTATCTATATGAGATGATGGATATTCACTAAACCTATTGTGATCATCATTTCATGATGTATGTAGCTCAAATCATTGTGCTGTGCACCTTAAACTTATACAGTACTGTATGTCAACTGTATCTCAATAAAACTAGAAGAAAAAAAAGAGGTCAGCACTGCTGGAGTCCTCTATAGTGGATGATGACTAACTGACCCAGTCAGATTCTCTAGGGGAGTCTGGATGTAAGACATACGTGTCAAGAAAGAGGGACTTCCCTGGTGGCGCAGTGGTTAAGAATCCGCCTGCCAATGCAGGGGACATACATTCGAGCCCTGGACCGGGAAGATCCCACATGCCGCGGAACAACTAAGCCCTTGAGCCACAACTACTGAGCCTGCTCTCTAGAGCCCACAAGCCACAACTACTGAGCCCACGTGCCACAACTACTGAAGCCCGCGTGCCTAGAGCCCGTGCTCTGCAACAAGAGAAGCCACCGCAATGAGAAGCCCATGCACTGCAACGAAGAGTAGCCCCCGCTTGCTGCAACTAGAGAAAGCCCGCGTGCAGCAATGAAGACCCAAAAGTAAATTAATTAAATAAATTAAAAAAAAAAAAAGAGGTATGAAGAAATCTGACCTTCCTTGCACCTAACAATTTAGCCTGCCACACTTTCATGGATGCTGGCAGAAGACACAAGCCACCCGAGTCAGAGACAAAGGACTTATCACTCACAGCACAGCAAGCAGCATAAGCTTCATATTTGCTTTGGTTCCCCTTGTCCCTCACCCCTTTAGGTTCCAAAGGGGTGACACAGAGAAGCCATGTGATGCAGTAGGTTTGCGTCACAACTAAGGAACCTCAAACTTAGGAAACCTAAATCTTTTATAATGGGTTACTAGCAAACCTTCCTACCTTTGCCCCCATTATTAGACTGAATGGCAAATAAAGCTGCCCTCTGTTCCAGAGCGAGACACTGTCACTATCTTCCAAGTCTGCTCGCTGTACAGACGTCCATGAAAAGATAGTCTAGGACAAAAGTCGTCGACGCCTCTGCTTGCAAGATGTGCAGCAATGCAAGAGACCCACAAAGAACGGTCTCCCAACAACAACCTACAATAGAAAGTTGTAGAAACCGAGAGACACACAAAGAATGGGCAACAAGTACTAACACAAGGCAGCAGAAGTAGAGAGAAAGAAAATAGGAATAAAAACTATTTGATAGCAGCAGAAGAAATAAAGGACACAGCATCTCCATGCCAGTGGAAGCCTGGTGGTATTTATAAACAGGAACTAGAGTTGTTAGGGAACCATTGACTAAAACTGCCCACCCTGGCCAGGCACGATAATAACCAGCTTGCGTGAGTTATCTCACAACAGGAGGTCCTGATAAGGAACACGGAACTGACAAGCTACTGACAGCCAGAAGAATTTGGGAGGGGCCAAGAGGAAGGAGGACACCCCAGCCCATAATATGTCCTGTCAACCTCCCAGAAACTCTTGCACTGGAATCCATCTTGACTGAGAAATGCACTCACTGCCAGGAAGGGCCTTGAATCGGACCAAATATGGGCACAGGCAAGGTGACTGACCAGAGACAACCCAGAAGGGTAACCCCACCACCCCTCAGGTAACCTGCCTGAGACTGTGAGTCACGTGGCAGAGCAGTTCTCCTGGCTTCTCTTACCCTGCTATTCTCTGCTCTCCCTTCCTTTCCAATAAAGTTTTGTGCTTTGTCTGTATATGTGTGTCTCCTTGGACCATTCATTGCTGAGTGTTAGACAAGAGCCCACCCTCGGGTCCTAGAAGGGGTCCCCCTTCCAGTAACAGAATCATATTCTCTCACTGAAATTGAATCATGCAGCATCTGTATGGAAGTTATCAGTGAATGCGAACAACAAACAACATTTACAATCATTTTGAGAGTGGAAATTTCTCACATTGTCCACTAAGGTAACTCCTCCTCAGAGTTAAGTAAGTCAAGCTAGGATCTCTGGCTGGGTCTGGCTTAGGGGGAGTTTTCGAGATTGTATCGAGTAGACATGAGCTAAATGCTGGAGGTGATTCACCTCAGAAAGCTAAGCGTTGGAAAACCATCTCTATCACAGTAGCCATTTATGTTAAAGAAATTGATTTTGAACTGTTTTTAGCTTCCTGCATTTTATCTCTTATTTTGCATCTTAATCCAACCTCCTTCTCTAGACAAGAGGTGTTTACTGTCATTTGTCAGGGGCAATAATGGCCAGAAGATTCTAGATATATCCTTGTTCAAGTCAACACAACAATTATCTCAAAGGGGAATACATATTTATTTCAGACACTAAGTTGGCCTCTGTTTCCTATTTGTCTAGTTATGGTTAGTGCACTGTACTTTATCTCCAAAACTACAAATATCTCACATTTTTTGCATTACGTGTACACTCCAAGCAGGCGTCTTAAGTTGTTACTACCTCTTATTTATATCGCAGTATTTTATTCACTCCTACAACAACAGTAAAAAAAAAAAAAAAAAAAAAACCTTCCTGTTCATTGATAATTAGATGTTTTGCTTCATTTGGATTTCCTCCAACAATCTTCTGTTCAGATTCAGCTCTTATAATTAATTACCCTCTTGCTGAACAACTGAAAACTGAAGTCTGACCAAAGTACATCTCATCCCACACAGATGTCCTGTTACTCCACAAAAGGTTAATTAATCATAAGAGGTGCTTTAGAGCAGGAGGCGCTGGAAGAAATTCAGAGCTAGTATCTGGCAACATAGAAAAACCACCATCATGCCCGTTGCTATTGAGCTCACACTGAGAGAATCGTTTCAATGGAACAAAAATTCAACTGCACAAAATAGCTGGTGGATATAATCTCATGCCTCAAATAATGGAGCATGCCACTCCCCAGTCACTGATGATTTAGAATCCCAGACTGCCTGTGAGGGAAGGTCAGCCCTGTTTATCCTCATTTAGCAGAGGTGCCTGAAACTCCCTGATCACAACAATGGCAGAAGCCATCTTCATTGTTCTCCTCCTTTTGGCTGGGTGCCATTTCATCCTACGAAAGAACCCTCCTCACCAGCAGGCTACACATAGCCTTCCAAATACACCTTCCACTTTCCCAGCTTGTGGTTTTAGTCACGCTAATCCTCCCAGTCCAGGAATAGACTTGCCTTCGTCCACTGTCTAGCCAAAGCCTATAATTCAGTCAAGAGCCAGTTCAAATACGTCCTCCTCATAAACCTGCCCCTAGAACATTCCAACCCACAGGAAGTACTTCCTCTTTTGACCTAGGAGCAGCTGTGGTACAGTAGAAGGAACACAGTCCTGAACAACAGAAAATATATGCAATATTGGCTCTGTTAAATGTGTAACTTTGAGCAAGTTGTTTAGCTCCTATGACACTCAGCTCTTTGTTCAATAAAATGGGAAGAATAAAAACTACTCTGTGGTCTTTATCATGGAGATTAAATAGAATAAGGTGTATGAAAATGTTTGTCATTTTGTTGCTGCTCAGCACTTAGTTTTTTGCTTACTTGATAATTGACCACTCTTGTGTTTTCATTTTCTTTAAACTTGCTTTGCTTTTCTTCCCTTTAACAAGAGATGAGAAGGAAGGTCACATTAGTGGTCCTTAAGACAGTAAGCATCATCAAAGTAGTCACCCTAATGAGAACAGGAAGATGGTTCCATTTTTCCAAATTCATAAATTATGTGTTTTAAAGATCTAAGGACTTCCCTGGCAGTCCAGTGGTTACAACTCCATGCTTCCACTCCAGGGGGCATGATTCCTGGTCCGGGAACTAAGATCCCACATGTCACGTGGCACAGCCAAAAGTAAAATTACATTAAATTAAATTTTTTAAAAAAGGTCTGTGAGAAGACACTTCCAGACCCTGGGGAGGAAACTGCCAGGGTTGCAGAGAAGGAAAAGAGGTCGGGACTCTGAGACCAAGAATCCGAACCCCTCGGGTCCAAGCACTGGGGGATCCATTTGTGGTACTGGGAGTGGCTGTGAATTGAACAGGGAGAGAGTCTGCTACAGGAGATAATCCTGATTGTGGCTCCCTCACCCAGGCAAGGTGTCTGTCTCCTACCAGCATACTCTCGTGGCCAGTGAGAGAGACTGCATATGGTTTTCCAGAGGCCCTGGGAGTCAGGAAAGAGGGCTCTATATTCTAGAGACGGAAGGAAAGTGATGCTCTGGTGACAGCTATAACTTGTCTCATCATGTCTCATAAACTGTCAGCAGGCTTTTCTCCCCAACTCGATTTTATGCTCCTAGAGGCCAAAAACGAGCTTTACATTTTGTGTATTTTCCTCAGGCCCTGGCTCAGTGTGCACACAGACGTTTCGGTTTGTTTCCTTGGCCCTCACTAGATAAGCCACTTTTCCCTTTTCCCTCTTCCATGCATTGTTTATTTAGCCATGATTTAAACCATAAGAAAGTGGATTCTAAATCAATGTTGAGGATTCTAGATGGTTGATGTTTTCTCCTTGCTGAATGACTCACTCCATTTCTCTCGGAAGCTCCCATCGAAACAGAGAATTAATGAGCTTGAGGGAAGGAGAGAGTGAGAAGGGAACAAGAAAGAGGCTGGGATACGTGGCTATGTATTGGGAGCAAAATGTGCAACTTGTCTTTCAAGAGTCAGATTCTGGGAGAAAAAGATGGCAATTCTCATTCACGGTGGGCAGCAAGGCGGTAATGCTGCTTCTGCAAAGTCAGATCTTCCCAGCCTCCTTGTCCACCATGTTTCCTCAGCTCTCATTTGCAAGTCAGTCTTGAACTGACAGTATGGGGAAGATTTCCTTCCTGTCTAAGGGGTCAATCTGTAAAACATATTGATGGAAATAGATAACAATTTGCACTCAAAGTACCTGTGTTCAAGGGTTCACATCTCTTCTCAAGCGTGATTGTGCTTCAAAGATATTTAGTACTTATCAATTATCTTTAAAGATGCCCAAACTGAGTCAGCAAAGTCAAATATGAAGTTTAGCCAAATAGAATTGGAACCCAATTCCATCCTTTGTATATATGTAGTTATTATCATTACTATCATTCAACAGCATTTCTGATGCTAACACAATCCACTATACAGAATTCAGCCAGCACCTGAAATGCAGCCAGGGAGACGATGTTTAATAAAAAATAATTCTGAGACCACAGCACTTCCAGTTTTTGAAAGCCTTAAAATAAATCCCAAATTTATTCCTAATGGAAATAAATCATAGGATCCAAGGTACAAAATTATTTCCACAGCTGCTCCAATAAACATCAGAAAAGGCCTTGCCAACTCCTGACTATTCAGGCTACTGTTGTACAAAAGGGGAGCTTTTTAAAAGAATAACCTTTATCTATCCTCATAAAAGGCTACTAAGTAAGCATTACCAGGTTCCAAAAAGAACATGTTCAATTTCAAGTCTTCTCAAAACCTTCTGGTTATATTTACTTACTTTTTCAATTAGCAGGTGCTTGAAGCCCTGAAATTTTTTCTCGCTGCTCTAATTTAGAGTCAATGACATAGATACAGATGAAGATGGAGATCTAAAGAAATATGGAGAGAGATGGGTAGAGCTTGTCTATTCTGCTAACCAGATTGTTAAGCTGCTCATGGATCCTAACTGCAGCTAGATCTTCCCGTATCTCCCACGTAGATAACTACTACAGTTTGCTCATGGACAGGGCTTTATAAATGTGTGTTGATTGGTGGCTCAATGTGAACATACAAGCTAATTCTGAACAGATGGAAAAGTAATGGTGAGCTCAAGAAATCATCCCACATCCTTATCTTTCCAGTTGTAAAAAACAGTGATTTAAACTATAGAGACTGTAAAAAGATCAGTGGTTTCCAGGGACTGGGGGACAAGGGAGGAATTATGAATAGGTGGAACATAAAAGATTTTTAGGGCAGTGAAAATACTCTGTATGATACTATAATGACGGATATATGTCATTATCCATTTGTCCAAACCCATAGAACATACACCACCAAGAGTGAACCCTAATGTAAACTCTGGACTTCGGGTGATAATGATTGTGTCAGTGTAGGTTCATCAGTTATAACAAATGTACCACTCTGATGTAGGATGTTGATAACAGGGGAGGCTGTGAATGGCCGGGGCAGGGGGTAGATGAGAAATCTCTGTACCATCCTCTCAATTTTGCTATGAACCTAAAGCTGCTCTAAAAATGTTAAAATCTTAAAAAATAATATTCCTTCTTAATTCTGTGTAAAGACATGCATGCTGGTGCCATGCACAACTCCAGAAGGAAGGAGGGCCTGCTGCACTCAGGATGTTCCCTGGAGCTACCAGCAGTAATGAGGCTTTCAAAAGCAGGGAGACAGGCAGGCAAGGGAGCCAGAGAGAAGACAACTGCTGTGACAAGTGGAGAAGCAACTCCATGGTCCACAGTTATGTAGGTTGTAGATTTCTTCCCCCCCCCCCCAGTGATTTAAAGTGATATAATTGGAGCTATATTTGGCATCAGAGAAATCTGGATTCAAGCTCTAACTCTATTACCAGATGAGTGTACTTGAGCATATTATTAAATCTCTCTAATCCCCATCTTCATCTGTAACATTGGTGAAATAGGAGCTTTGTTGTGTGAATTAAACATGCTAATTCACTCAAAGTGCATTAACAGGAATTGAACAGTCAAGCATTGTTAGTTTCTTTGCCTTTCTGACTTCCTTCTCTACCAAGGCGTGGTTTTTCCATAAAAGCAGGGCTGGAGAGATCACTAAATGACACCACTTCTCTCTGTCACAGTATTTCTCAACTTTTAAAAATCCACATGCCCCTTGATCGTACAAAACTTCACTTTCCCACATCCATTGTTGAGATTTATAGCTTTGACCCCTAAAATGGGCTGGGAAATTAAAAAGGCAAATAATACACGAATATTCCCCATATCTCTCTGTCCAAACCACACAGAATGCTGTGGAAGAGCCCACATGTCTGCGTGTGGGTGAGTGTGGGTGTGTCTCAGGGTGAAGTTTTCATTTGCTACTCTCCGGTTACTTAGCACCGCCAGAAGAATTCAATTATTCCCAGAAGTCAGACACGAGTCAAGTCAGCTGTTTGGCTTAAAGAAACAAGACGCAACTTAAAGCCCCAAATGGAAAACCGGGGAAAGAAGAAATTGTCTGGGTGATTATATAATCA
Organism: Monodon monoceros; assembly: GCF_005190385.1. Taxonomy (NCBI): domain Eukaryota; kingdom Metazoa; phylum Chordata; class Mammalia; order Artiodactyla; family Monodontidae; genus Monodon; species Monodon monoceros. The sequence goes on along the minus strand of NW_021703772.1, from coordinate 28,775,085 downwards.
CTGAAGTTCTTGCCAGCAACCCAAGACAGGCTCTCACCACCTGATTGTTTTTCAAGAAATACAAATGACACATCACCTTGTTCTGTGATTCATCAGTAGGCCAGCTTGCTCGGTGCTTGCATTGGACCATGTGGATCCAGCATTGGGAAGGGCAGGGAGGAAGTGAGACAGACATCTTTTAGATTTCCTTCACTCCTTACTCTGTCTTCATCCTGGCAGGAATCCGCCAGCCTTGTTCCAATCGCATTACCCAATTTGTACTATTTGTGAGACAAAGGGCGCCGTGGGGCTTGAGGTGCCTGTTGCAGTCACAGGGTTAAGCAATGTCAGGAGAACGTTTCCACGATTATCTGTTAGTCTGGGACAGAAAGAAGAGCAGCAGCAAGGTTTGTATAGCAAACCTCCAAAGAGGTCTCATTGGGAGCTGTGGGGAGACTTTGGGGAAAAAAAGTTTTGAAAAAAAAGATGTGTATTCAAAATAATTTTAATAAATGCCAAAAAATCAAGATCTCTACAGCCTATCTGTAACTAGATATCCCAGGTTATCTTTTTCATATTCTGCAATTTCATCTTCTTGATATAAGCTGCATTCTTCTAAATTGGTCTGATCCAATGCTAATCACATATACACACATACACAGCCATATCCAAAAAGACTAGAAAAACCTTTTCTAGTCATTAAATCTGGGCTAGAGTAGTGATCAGACATCTCAGGGTAACCCTCTAGGATTTGTGGCTTTCTTCTTTCTGAAACATAGCATTTTAACATACAGAGAGGTCATTCTCTGGCAAAGAAAGCAGAGCTCAGCAACTGCTTTATCAGAAGAACTCACAGGCATTAATTTCTAGCAAAGCTAACCTATCGCCGTGCTGGGCAACACAATACACCTAGATACCCACACAGGCATGTGCGTGGGCACATGCACACATACACACCCTGAAATTCTGCTCTATCAGCCTCTAGTCCTTCCTGCCTGGATCTTGGAGGGACAGACTAAACATGTTCACCCACATTTACATTTTCTGTACTCAGAACAACCAGTTAGAAACACGGTCTCACTTTTCGTTTTGTTCTTTGAGCCATCTTCCAAAGAGAAAACCCACTTGTACAGGCAAAGTGTGGAACAATGCCTAGAAATAGACACTGGGGTGAAATTAACATTTTGCCTTTGACCTGAATTAAAAGCAGCAACAAGCAAAATTGGAAAATAGAATCGTTCCATCTCTTAGCCATGTCTGGCTGTCTTCTCTCCATGTTTAGTGCTAAGGATACAAGATGAGTCAGACAGACCCAGTCTCTGCTCTCATCGAATGTACAGAACAGTGGCAGAAACAGACAAGTCAAGAGGCAATTTCAGGACAGGGTGATAAGTGCAAAAAGAGGAGTCAGTTAAGAATGCCCTTGGAGTGCAGAGGGGAACATCTAACCCTGGAAGGTGATCAGAAGTTAGATCAAAGAGGGGAGGAGAGTGGAGACCACGGTCAGGAAAGCCCTTCTGGTTCCTTGTGGCTAGGGTGTCTGAAAAATTCTACAGGGATGTGGTGAGTCATAAGGCTTTAGGGCTAAGTGTGGATCAGATAATGAAAGGCCTTATAAACCAGAATAAAGATCTGGGGAGTCAGAGAACTTTAAGCAGGGGAGTGACATGATCAGATTTGCTGTTTTAGGAAGAGCACTTTGCAGTAGAGAGAATGAATTGGAGAGCAGTACAGTTAAAGGTGGGGAGAGCAGTTAGAAGGCAGCTGAAGTAGTCCAGATGAGAGCTGATGGCAGCCTGGCTGACGGACTTGACAGTGAAGATGGAGAGAAGTGGACAGATTCAAGGAGTCAGGTTCCTACCTTCCCTCAAACAAGTGAACGGGAATGATGCACTGCAAGGCGGGGGGGGGGGGGGGGACGTGACATTGTGCCTAATGTCCTTCAAACACAAATAATCGTTTCACATTTTCTCTTAGAAAATCACCATCTGTCATTCATCTTCTTTACTTAAATTCTTAGTAATTGAAAGAAATATGAAATCTTTCATTTATTTTGAACCCAGAAAGGTCAGACAGTTCTCCTGGCCAATACAAACAGTTCATTTTGTAATCATCCAGCATGTATTTTCTACAGGACCTGCACAGCCACTATTTCACTCCTGGCACTTGTTCATCAGTCCACTTTCTCAAAGTGAATGAGTGAGCAAATGGCAATCAATGTTCCCAATAAAAGTTTTAGGAGATAATTACAGTGACGGGAAATGTAGTCATTACAATAGTCATGCTGAGTTTGTTGTGATGCTACTAATCACACCAAGTTTTCTGATTTCATGTAAATTGCAGGTGCCTTTACTCCTGTAGGAATCTCTATTAATAGATAATATTGTTATGCTAATAGCTGCTTAAAGTATAATTTAAAAATTTTAAGTGATCTGAGCCAGATATTTTAAAACATTATAATAGCCTAACAAATATGAACCAAAAAATAAACCTTATCACATTTAAGGAAATTACTTTTAAAGAGAGACACCTGCAGTTTACCCATTAAAAATAAGAGTTATACTCCACGGGACTGAGTGATTAAATGAATGCACCTTTTTTCAATTACCCCACAAAACGGAAAGCCCAAATGTTCCACTATCTCAGCTCCTGTTTATTGCCAACGGATGAATATTTATACATGCACACTACAATTATGGAGTATACAAAGGTGTGCCACCATTTATTCGTTCACTCAAGAAATATTTACTAGGCACTTACCCTATGCCCAACACTATTCTAGGCACTGAGGACCCAAGAAAAAGAACAGAACATTCTGACAGGCCAGAAGGGGTAACTTATATTCAAATAAATATGATATTGACATATGTGCCAAATAGGGACAAGTGCAAGACACTAGAATGCTATAGAGGAAGATGCCCTTAATCACGGAGGGCTTCTTAGAGGAGGTGATTTTTAAGTTGGCTCTTAGCAAAAAGCTAAAGAGCTTGGCAGACAAATCCAAACAGTGAGGCGATAATCCAGGAAAAAAAGAAAAGGCTGTTCAAAGGTACAGAGGTCCGAAAGGGAACAGTGTGATCTGGGAGCTGCAAGGATAGAGCACAAGGTCCATTAGAGAAGGATCAGGAAAAGACTTCCGAGGGCTTGGTATGCCAGAGTAAAGCCATTACAGTAGAGAGGAAGCACAGATAGATTGTCTTTGACTTGCCCTGTAGAAAAAGAACATCTATGCAGCTAGGACACCATTTTTGTATTTAGTTTATTGCAGTTAATGGTATAGTAACCATGTTTCCAAATCATGGTATGAAATAGACTACTGGAAAACAAGACTGTCCTTAGAAATTCATATATATCCCCCTTCTCTCCTACCTTCCCTTCCCTAACTCAGACTCAGCCTTCAGTCTTTGGCTTTAGCATCACTTCCTTAAGAAGTCCTCCTTGATCACTCTGATTGGTCAATGACCCCACATCTGTGCTGAGCTGTGTTGAGAGTAGGCTGTGGCCTATACAGGATCATGTGCAGGTTGCTGAAAAGAGCCCTGCCGCTTCCTCCACTCTTTGTACAGTCACATTCACACACACACACACACACACACACACACACACACACCACTCACACACACACATGAAGTGCTGAAAAGTCTCAACACTTGCTAAGGGCTTGGTCAGGGTTATCTGGGAGAGCCAGTTAATTACCTAGCTTAAGTTTAACAGGAAATAGTTTATCCAATTAACTCTAGCTTCATAGTCCTAACGTCAAATCAGGACACCAGGAAACTCCATTTGACTGGGAGTGTGGATGCGGGGTACTGGGAAGGCGGGGAGCAACAGGGTAGCAGGAGAGACACTGGGGGGAGGAGCCTTAGTGGAGGGACAGGAAGCAAAGGGAGCCTGAAGAATGGGGACACTGCAGGGGCTTCCCCTGTGGCGCAGCAGTTAAGAATCCACCTGCCAATGCAGGGGACACGGGTTGGAGCCCCGGTCCAGGAAGATCCCACACGCCGCGGAGCAACTAAGCCCATGTGCCACAACTACTGAGCCCATGTGCCACAACTACTGAAGCCCGTGCACCTAGAACCCCTGCTCCGCAACAAGAGAAGCCACCGCAATGAGAAGCCTGCACACTGCAACGAAGAGTAGACCCCGCTCGCCGCAACTAGAGAAAGCCCACGCGCAGCAATGGAGACCCAACACAGCCAAAAATAAATAAAATAAAATAAATAAATTTATTTTAAAAAAAAAGAATGGGGACATTGCAGAAGAAGGGGGTAAGAGCTACTGAGAACTATCTGATGGCACAGAGCATCAAATTCTTCATGTAGAAAATTCCAGAGATAGCCAGTTGCCTGACAAAATAAAAGCCACAAAGAACTTCCTGTCTGAATCAGGTCTTTTCGGCTTCATCAGGAAATAGTATCCTGTTTTTCATATCATCACATTTCTGCCATCTACATCGCCCTTTGACTCCTTTAAAGCAGTCCTACCTCCACTGAAGTTTGCAGTCTTCCCTTTGCAAATACCGAAAGTCCCACTCAATCAGGGCAGCACTATCATCCATATTTAGGGATTTTAATCTTTCCACATAAATCACTCCCTCCAGCTCTTTAATGATGTGTGACAACTTGCAGTGACTGCATCTCGTTCTCTGATTTCCCTGAAAGGTCTTGCAAGCTAAGCAGGGTTAATCTGAGTCAGTAACTTAGATGCAAGAGGCAAGAACCACACAGGAAATGCACAAAATGAGTCAACAGACAGCACATGTCTCTCTGACATCCGCCTCTTACCGTCTGGAAGAGGGGTTCCCTGGGTCTAGAAGCCTGCTGTTTTCTGAATCAGGGGGCCAGCCTTCGAGCAACACAGCACACTCTCCTCGCCTGTAGAAACTGGAAGCTGGACCAGGATCCCAAAATCCCTTTTCACTTTGCTATGCTCTACGCTTACGCTCCCATCTTCCTTCAAGAGGCGGATTGTCCTAACCAGAGTAATATCAGAACCAATGAGGTTTGTATGGCAGGAGGACTTTGAACAAAACTAGGAAGAATTCCGGACTTTATCAAGATTCCCAGGCCGTAGCTGCAGGAATGAGGCTAGCTGCCAGCCCTTTATTATTCTGAACCAAACATTATTATAGCCCCATACTTCCTTACCTCTTAAACAGAGCCTCTTGGTGATAACATATGCTTCCTTTGCCTCTGAATGTGATGTTGAGATCTCTGTGTATTCGCTTGATCTACTGATACAGGACAACAGAGAGGTCTCCAAGTGCCAGTTCTTGTAATAATATGTAACATTTACCTGAGTGCTTAATCATAACAGGCACTCTTCTAAGCACTTTGCTCATAATAACTCTCAACAACCCTACAGGGAGATGAGAAATTGAGCCACAGAGAGGCTAAGGAACTTGCCAAAGGTCACACAGAGAAAAAGAGGCAACTCTGAGACTGAACACAGCTAGTATGATCCCAGAGCCCGTGGGGATGATTCTCCTTCCTGTTCTACCTAGATCCTTTGGTACTACTGAGTTTTCTTCCTCTAAAGAAAAAATTGGGAGTGTAAGAGCTTACAAGCAAATTATTTTAAAATATATTAAAAATAAGGACCATGGAAGATGATACCCTCAAAGTAGAAGCAAGAGCCACTGGCTTTTCCTGAAAATGTGGGAAGGAACATAGGGCAGTGAGGATGATTCAGTGGGGAGTGGAGACGAATATTTACTAGTGGATCTCACAGCCCACTTCAAGGTGAGGAGAAGACAGTTGGTTAAAACCAAAGAACTCTGGGTAGGAAGTGATATCATTGACTAGAAAGTAGTTGAAGTGATGATCAGGGATGTTAGGGGAGGGGGAGGAAGTGAAGAAAGTTGGCACTGAAACAAAGTGGGGAGATCAAGGTCATGGGTGTCCCTCAACATGAATTATCTCACTTAATCCACACAACCATTTTAGGCTTCTCCGTCATCTCCATTTTCAAAATGAAGATGTTTAGTCAAAGGAAAATGAAGTGAATTGCCCAAGGTCACACAGAGGTAAGTGGCAGTGCCTAAGAAACAGGCACTTGCCAGGCAGCCTGACCCAGAGGCTGAGCTCCCAGTCACTAGGCACTGCCTTCATGCCACCCTGGGAGGAGCAGTGGAGAGGAGAGAGATTCCAGACGCAAGAAACGCCAGGAAAAACTGGGGAGGCAGGGCTTGGAGGCAGCACAAGGGCGGGGGCTGGTGGGCACACAAGTAGGTGAATCTTAAAAAGAAAGACTGGAGTTTGTCTTCCTCCGAGATAAGAGGGAAAGAATAGAAACAGCGTGAGCGCACAAGAGCGTTCTAGCAGGGCAGGGGAGGCTAGCTCGTGTCCCATAGGTCTCATTTCCTCAGTGAACTAGAGCAAAGGTGTCTGCCAGGGTCTCTAATCGTAGAGCGGCTGGGTTGGAGCTACCGTTTAAGACCTTGGCATGTCTGAGGTAGCTGCTGAGCTGGGCTCCCCTGCGAGTGAATGTGAAAGACTCAGCAGCTCTGCGGCCCTTTCTGAGCTTATGTTGACTTTATAGTGAAACCGTTTGCCCTGATTTTGTGATTTTCTCCAGCAATGGCTGGAAGTACAGGAATAGGATTAAAGAAAATGACTGAGGTCCTCCTTAGTATTGGGGACTACTTGCAAACCCATGGATGCCCCAGGGTGTTGAAATTATGCAGTTTCTTCCAAAGAGGAAAAGTTTGAGGGCCGATAAGCCATATGGGGAAAGGCCAAGGCACACTGTACCTAAAGTATAGCCTGTGGTTCACAGCAGAGACGCTGGTATCAAGTGTGGGTTCAGCTCCCATCGGTACCTCTTTGCTAGCTGGTGACCTTGGATAAGTTACTGACCCTCTCTATGTCTGCATTTTTTTATTTGTATTAGTTGAGCATACTTCATAAAGTTGTTGTGAGGATTAAATAACACATATAAAGCCCTTAGCACAGTGTCTAAGACATAATAAGTGGTCAATAAATGTTAACTTTTATTAAGGCTCAAACAAGGACTTCACTGATACTGTTAGTTACTAATGTCCTCACTGATCAGCATTCACTACTAGAAGCATGGCATCTCACGCATATACACATGTGCCCTAAGTCATGTGAGAGACTAGGATCTCCCAGTCATCGGTGGTGGCTTTAAAATGTCCAGCTGTGCTGACTAGATCTTGTTTTCAGATAGAAGCAAAGTGGTGGGGTAATGGACTCTGAGTTCGCTCCTAGGGAAGGTAGCCAACTGTTTCCTATTTAATGCCAATAAGACCTTGACCTTTCCTGCTATGTCAGCCTTCCTCTCACAAAGCAAATTCAGACCACAAGTCTAGCCAGAAAGTCGATATTAAATTAAACCTAGAATTTTAAAACATAGCGCAGGTCTCTCTCAACAATTACAATCCTTTTTAAGCATTAGATTTTCTGTACGGGTCCCAAAGAGTTGCAGAATAGAACTAGTATTGTTCATCCTTCTTCCAAATCTCTGTAGTCTATTCAGCATCATTTCTTTTTATATTCTCTTAGGTGTAAGTAATACTTGTTGCCTGGGATAGTGTTCTTTTTCTGCATAAACAAAAAGATCTTCTTGAAAATGTGATTAGAATACAAATGCCTTACGCACTTAAATGTGTTAAATAGCTACAGTCTAAACTTCCTAAGAACTTCCTTTTCATGAATGAGAATTTTTTTTTTCTCTTTTTTTGGAAAAGAGAACTAATAAAATACAGAAGCCGGGCTTCCCTGGTGGCGCAGTGGTTGGGAGTCCACCTGCCGATGCAGGGGATGCGGGTTCGTGCCCCGGTCCGGGAGGATCCCACATGCCGCGGAGCGGCTGGGCCCGTGAGCCACGGCCGCTGAGCCTGCGCGTCCGGAGCCTGTGCTCCGCGACGGGAGAGGCCACAAGAGTGAGAGGCCCGCGTACCACGAAAGAAAGAAAAAAAGAAAAAAAACAGAAGCCTAATGACTAAGAATATCAATGACATTCCTTTCTCTAAATTCTCATGTTGATTTGTGGTGTCTTCCAGGCCGTGCCTCTAATTATCGCACATGTTACTGCCTTCTTCCTCGTTCGGGCAGATTAGGAATACTTTGCTTCTCCCACAGTGCCTAGCAAGCTCTTAAAAGTAGAGAAGTGAGCCAATAAAAACATTTTGATTGACTGAAAATACTTTTTGTTTAATTAATTCATGGAGATCGGGGACCCAGGCAAGTAACTGAATACTGAAGCAGGCTAGGTATGGGACAATATGGAGTAGTGGGGACTGAGGTTATATAAAAAATGCATGTCCCATCTAAGGGGACAGCTGGAACTCAGCTCCACCTCACTCTTGCCATGTAGCAATGCAGGCCCTGTGTTGCTAGATGTTCCCATTTTTAGGCAGAAGATAGATATTTAATGTGAAATCTCCCAACTTTTACATGAGGGCAACCAATTTAAAAAATAAAAATGTTAATACAATGCAGGCCCAATATAACACATCTGTGAAACAGGTTCAGCCCAGGTCCAACAATTTGCAATATCTTAGTTAAAGGAAATTCCTGAGAAATTATGATAATTCAGACTCTCCTTATCTATCCTTTACACCAGGCCCACCTGCAAGCAGCTTTGTGACCCCGGCCTGCAGTCCTATCCTCTGTCTCTGCCTATTGCCAGTCACAGTTGGCAGGAACTGCCATCCTGAGTCAGTACGGAGTGACACAAGCCACATTCACACAGCCCACTGAGCCTTTTGACGGTGTTGTACAAAACCGAAATGATGGTAATTGGTAGAGAAGATGTCCAGGTTAAATGTCGTGACAAACCTTTTTAAAGACCTGGATGATTTCATGACTTTAGCACAGCATCAGCAAAGCCACCTGAAGGAATGACATGGCTAATCAAGAGTCATGCATCAGATGTCAGCGGCTTGTCTGCATCGGTGAGGCAGGAAGGGTTGAAAGGAATATCCCATTCCCCCCAACAACATCAGCCCCAAATTAGTTGTGATATATAGCAAAGATTTCTACTTTCCTGTGAAGCTCAAAAACAAGTTCTTGCTAACGGAAGAATATTTTACCCAATAAAAGGTTGTATTCTTGACAGAATTTATGAATTTTCCTTTGGCATAAAACCCTGATTTCATTCACCGCTTGGAGGCTTGGTAAGGCTCAGTACTTTTCTAAAATAAAGCACTACTGAAATTCCTGAAGATGGATCCTACATCACATCAACCTTTTTTTCCCAGCACCTGGCACAATACCAGTCACAGAATCGAGACTCGACTAATGTTTATTTAATGAATTAATTAATGATGGAATGATTGAACTCGATCCATGCCTTAAATGGTCTTGCTTTACAGTAATGCTGTGGGAAGGGGATTAGAAAAGAAAGAGGACAAAGATCAGCATCTTTAAATGCAGCATGCAGTGCTTTGTTTTTAAAATACTTTAGAGAATTGTGTGGGAATTTATCTAATCCACCCTGTCAGGAAGAAATCTGAAGACACACTCCCCGCCTCCCTGGTAAATCTTAGAATGTGCTGATTTGAGGTGGCTCCAGAAGTGAAGCTGAAACAATTAATTGCGGTATTAAATAAACCCTTTGTGTTCCCTTGAAAATCTTGAACAAGAGCCTCCGTGTCAGGGAGGGAAAGACACTGAGGCATCAGAATCATGAGAGAGACATTAAATTTCTTTCTGCCTGCAGACCTGTTGATTCCAGTGTCTGCTCCCCTACCCTGCAAAGTTCACAGTTCTTTACCATGACACTGAGCTTGACAGAGAAACTGCAGGTACATAAGTGTGTGTCTGCATTGCAACAGATGTCAGCATCATGTTTAGAAGGAAATTGAATTACAGATGGAAGGAGCCTGGGAGTTGAGAGCATCTGTTATAGGAATCTGGATTTGAAAGAATACATTTGAAAAACAAGTCTCTTCAACTTCCGAATGAACTAAAATCTTTCATGATTCCCACTGCCATTTTCCCTCCTCTCTCTCTCTGCTTTTTAGAAAGAGTGAGAAAAGATTGAAATTTTTCCACACTGTCAAGGTGGAGAATATTATTAGAAAACACTTCAGAGAATACTGGGTGCTTTTTTTAATCAGTAGTGGAATGCCGCTTAGAAACGTTAGAATATCCTAAAGATTTTCTTCAAATAATCCTAATATCCTTGCCCTAATGAAAAGCATCATGTTGTCTGGGAATTTTTAGAAGTGATCTATCATGCTTGCTCAGCATAAAACACCTAGAACCTGCATGTGACCTTTTTTGTTGCCATTGTGCATTTTGTTTTAGTTAACACGAGAAGCGGCCATTCAATCCAAGTAGTTACTATCATTTTATTCAACAAAGTCTCTCTGTGAGCAAAGAATTCTCAGAGGATAGTTTATGGCTCTAAGTAAAACCATTCCTGATAAATATACTCCTTAAAATGCATACAGGACACAGCTCACTCCTTCCTAGTTGTGTTCCGACAATGGCTTACCTCACACCTGACAAAACCTGTTACAGTTTTGTGGGCTGCAGGCTGTGGCAGAAATGACAGAGCACACGCTCATTTTCATCCAGGTCTAAACGGCAGCTTCCAGGCTCTCACACCCCTCAGTTATTCCCAGTTTCATTGCCACTTGTGAAAGACGCGTGATTTATAGATTCTAATCAGCGGGGCAGTGATAATCTGTGACCTCTTCATATCACCCTGGAGACCAGCTCACACTTCGACCAGCATGATAACTATGCCCAAGTGCCCTTAAGCCCTGGTAGGACTTCCGTCTGGCCTGCCCAGTTCCCACCACCACCATGAGCTTCAGTTACCCCCTCAATGTCCTCTAAAAACTCGTTGAGATCCACGGTCCTTCCATGTTGCCCTCAGTATCGTTCCCACACCATCTGGTGCTGATTCAAGCTTTTCACCAATCAAAAGTGGGTGAAGAGAGATGAGAGGAAAGTGGAAGGTTTTACCCCAAAACAGAAAGCAATTAAGCAAGGATAGATCTGTACCAAAAAAGACAGGATAGTTGCAGCACCAGAGGTGACTGCTTAAATATGGCTGTGCAAAGAGCTTTGTAAATGACCTAATGGAGATCATTGGAACTTAGATCTGGGATCAATTATGCATAAAAAGGAAAGGAATACCTCCTTTTACTGGACTTCTGAAGAGCCTTCACCATTACTCCCTGCCTCCGAGCAGTGACTCTGTGCTCACTGGGGAGGAGGGTCTCCTGTGTGAACGAGGGCTCCTGTGGGTGTGTTGTGCGCCGCTTTCCCACCACCTTCACTCTAATCATGATGAATGTGATAGTTGGGCACATCTGGCTAAAGACAGGAGTGTGAGGCAGACACATCTGGAGTCTGGCGTTATTTCATCTCTAATTTAATAGCTGACTTCCCAGTTCTGAAGCTGACAAAGGACTTGAGCATAGAAAAATGAAAGGATGATCACTAAACTTTGTTGGCTTCCAAGCACTTGCTCTTGCCTTGGGGAAATTTATATCCTATTCCACTGAAGGCACTGCTCAAGTGACAGTCATAACTCAATAACAGTGAGTGCTCACAAGATTTTCCAAAGGTTGACATTCTTACTGACATTTCTTTAACCTGTGGTTTGGGTCAAACCTATACTGCAGAAATTCCCCTTTATGCCAAGGGCGTGAGGTCATCAGTTCACTAAAGAAAAAAATACCCATTCCCACTTTCAAACTTCACAATCCCTTTTTATTTTCTTTGTCTTCATTAATCTTATTGATCCTCTCACTTCCTTGCACTGTTCTGAAATCATTATTTATTTTATTTAGTTAGTTAGATTTTATTTTTGCTTTTGTTTTTAGGACAGCTTCAAAAGGTCTGTGCTAAAATCTTTCTCAGAGCTGCTGCCAGTTAAAATAACTTTCTCTTCACCTTCTCTTTTTTGAATAACATTATCTCATAGGCATATCTTGATCTTCACATATAAATCCCTCATTTTAGGCCTTTATTCTATAGTTGACAGTTTAACTTCATAATCTTTGCACAGAGTTTGACAGACCAAAGAAATTCACTATAAAACTCAGGGCTTCTGTTTATTTATCTTTGAAATAGAATTCTTTACATGGATCTAATGTGACTTTATTAAAATACCAAACTGAAAATATAAAGTAAAATACTATGTAATTGCTACTTGTACTATAATCTTCAATAAATGAATTTAGCTCACACTTCCATAGATAATACCAAGGGTAGTTATTCAGCACAGAAGTGACTGAATAATAGAAGATATTAGAGGCTTTTGAAAATTCTATTCCACTTGCAAACATCTAATGACCTCATACTATGTGCAAAGTGTGAGGCAAGGTGCCAAAGGGGTTAAAAAGGAACTGTAAGACAATCGTTGCCCTCTTAGTTTTTCATCATCTGGGGGAAAAAGTAGACCCATAGACACAATATCATTCAGTAGAACCAAGGCCAGAGAGAACTGGAAGAAGGTTAAGTGTGAGCCAAGCCCTGAATAATCAGATTCTAAAGCAGAATATGTGTCTGCCTGTGTTTGCTCTATATCCTGCCCCAAGAACTGGTAGCTTCCTCTCCAGGTCTGCACCTAGGACGGGTGACCTTGTGGCTGGGGAGCATCCATTCCAATTTACTGTATTATTGCCATCTGAAGAAAGGCAGGTGACAGTACTCCTGCTGGTGACCTCCACGAAATACAAATGGAGTAGGTGAGCCTGGAAAGGGTTTTATGAATCCTGGTGTCAAAGGTGAAAAGTCAGAGCGCAATGAAGCCATTGGCCAAACTCTGGGAGTGGGCGAGGGGGAGGGCCAGTGCGCGGACTGCGCTTTCCTCTCAGCACACCCTCCCAGGTCCTACAGCCCAGGCAGCAGGGGTCAGGAACGGTGGGAAAGTGAACGCCTTGCTGGTGACCAAGAAACTCGCCGAGAGGCCTCTGATCCCCTTCCATCACTCTTCAGACACGCCAACTCCTCCCGCAGCATTTCCAACAATCCACTTCCAACTACCTTTTTATGACTTTACAACACAGTTTTTCCTCGAATTTTATGGCATTTCATTAAAGCCACCAGAAGGTGATACTGCCCCTTTTCTAAGAGTGAAATAAATTCAAGTTTTATCGCTTCTGGAAATGCCGTAGCAGCTGTCAGGACATTTGATAGATTTTCTCAATTACAGGACTTGTGGAGCATTTTATACTTATATCTGCACGAAGCCCAATATAGTAGATGTTCGTCTTGCCTCCTTCTTTATCTCATGCATCTTTTTGCTCTTAATGACCAATTTGTTATTTTTCTACTTTTATTTCTCCTTACCTCTTTTTTTCTGCATTTTGTTTCTCTTTTTGCTGTTTGGTTTAGAGAATGATGCATTTCTCGAACAAACTTACATTATTTGTGAAAGAAAAGGAGAGGGGGAAACCTAACTAGGGTCTATAAAGAAAAAAGAAGTCAGTTAAAACTTAAAAGTGAATCAATTCTCCACGGGGAAATTTACTGTTGATATAAGGTGCACTTTGCAAATGCAGTATTTATTAATGTGACATGACATATGTTGAGTTTTTTCCTAATGGGATAGAGGCTTTAGACTGTGTGACTTTTTACACTAATAAGGCTGTTCATTGGTGTTTTTCTTCATTATCAACATAGAGAATGTCAGCTTTCAATGACAACTTCGTGGATTATTCAAAACTGCAGAACCTTGGTCCCAATGGATGCTAAATAAATTAAAAAGGCTAATGTGTAACAAAGACCATGCCAGTAGAATGTACCGACAGACTGTGGGTATGGCACATAAAACTTATTTCATTGACTTTGAATGTATCATCTTGCAGACAGAGCAGAGACTTCAGAAAGTAAGTGGGTGATCAAAATGTCTTTTTTCATAGAAATGCTTTCACTTAAATAATATTTTAAGACATTGGAGTACTTTTGCAAACATTACAAAGTATAACTTCCTCAGCAATCCTGGAGGGTAGGTAAGATAAGTGTTATTATCCGCATATAAAAGATGCAGAAACTGAGGCTCACAAAGCACCAGGGCTTTGCCCAAGGTCAAAAGCAGAATCTTAACTCCAATCCAGCTCTTATAAATTCCAATGTTTTTCCTCTATTGTTGATCCCCAACAGTACCTGACACTCCCAACAAGAAACAGTTAATTCCTCAGTTTCTGTATAGAACACCCTAGTAATTCCTCACAAGCATATGTGACTTTAAAGTTTTTAAAATGTGCTCATACCAGCCTCTCTGTATTTCTCCTCAGTAACTCTTTTTTTTTTTTTTTTTTTTTGCGGTACTCGGGCCTCTCACTGTTGTGGCCTCTCCCGTTGCGGCGCACAGGCTCCAGACGCGCAGGCTCAGCGGCCATGGCTCACGGGCCTAGCTGCTCCGCGGCATGTGGGATCTTCCCGGACCGGGGCACGAACCCGTGTCCCCTGCATCGGCAGGCGGACTCTCAACCACTGCGCCACCAGGGAAGCCCCTCTGTCACTCTTTATAGCATTAGCTTGTTTAATTTTTTATTGCCTAAATCACAGTCTAAAACTGTATTTCTTATTTATTTGCTCACCCATTTGTATGTTTTGGTTATCAAATGCTCTGTAACAAACCACCCCAAAAACGTAGTGGTTTAAAAAAACAACAATTCATTGTTTCTCACAAGTCTTGTGATTGACTGGGCACTGTTGGGTAGTTTTTCTGCCTGCATGGTGTAGCTGAGGTCGCTTATGTGGTTTCGTTGAGCTGGGAGCTTGGCTGGGACTGAAACATCCAAGATGGACTCTCACCCTCCAGGCACTTCCTGCATGTGGCCTTTCAATATTCAGTCACTGAGTCCAAGCTTCTTATAGCATAGCATCTGGCTTCCAGAAAGGAACATTCAAAGAGCTAAAGCCCCAATCTGCAAGCACTTTTCAAAGCTTCTGCTTGCATCCTGCTAACATCTTACTGGCTAAAGTAGTTCACCTGGCCAAATCCAAATCAATGGGAGAAAGAACTACCCAAGGATATGAGTGTCATGTGGTGTGAATCATAGGGAGCCAACAATGTAACAGTGTACTCCAGTGCTTAGAGAGGAAACTACTAGAATGTCAACTCTATGAGCGCAGAAACATTGTCATGCATACTTCTACAACCCTAGCATTAGAACAGTTCCTGGCAAACAATAGAAGCTCAACAAATATAAATATTTATTAAATAAACATTTTTAACTAAATTAATAAATGGAGGAGACACATCCTATGAACTGACAGATTTTATTAACTTCATCTCCTTTTATTAAAGCCTAACTCCTTATGTCCCCCTCTAGTTATTACCCATCTTAAAGAGTAACTACTATCCTGACTTCTAACACTACGAATGAGTTTTGCCTGTTTCTGAAATGTTATATAAATGGAATCATACAGTATATATACTCTTTTTGGGTCTGGCTTCTTTTGTCACCATTATGTTTGTGAGGTTAATCTGTAAAGCTGTAGTTATTCATTTTCATTATTGTATAGTATTCCATAGTATGAATATATCATCATGTATTTATCCATCCTACCGTTCATGGACATTTGAGTTGTTTCCAAGTTGGAGATATTAGAACAGTTTTATTCAGTTTATTTATTTTATTTTATTTATATTTTATTTATTAGAACAGTTTTATTATTATTTATTCTCAAAATCATATTCATGATTTTGAGTAAAAGTGTGCATTTCTCTTGGGTATATCACGTCTAAGTGGAAGGGCTGAATCATAGGATAAGCATCTACTGAGCTTTGGAAGATACTTCGTAACAATTTAGCCAAGCGGTTGTAATGTACATTTCACCAGCAACATATGGGTGTTTAGTGGTTCCACATTCTCACCAACACTTAAAATTATCCATCTTTTTCATTTTAATTTTCTGGGGCTGGGTAGAGGTATCACATTGTGCTTTTAATTTGCTTATCCCTGACAACTGATAAAGACAGTTTATTAGTTTGCTACGGCTGTTGTAACAAATTACCATACATATGGTGGCTTAAGCCAAAATAAATTTATTCACTTATAATTCTGGAGGCCAGAAGTCTGAGATCAAGGTGTCAGCAGTGCTGTACTCCCTCTGAAGGCTCTAGGGAAAAATCCATTCCTTGATTCTTCCAGATCCTGGTGGCTTCTGGTGGCACTCATTGTACTAAGGCTACATCGCTCCAGCCTCTGCCTCTGTCTGTGTGCCTTTTCTGTGTATGTCTGTGTCAAAACTCCTGCTGTCTCTCTCATAGGGACACATGTAATTGCATATAGGGCTTACCCAGATATCTTTTGCCATAAAAGGTGATATTCACAGCTTCTGGGGATTAAGAAGTGAATATATCTCTGGGGGGCCATTTTTCAGCTTACAGGTAGGCACCCTTTAATTTGTATGTTCT
The DNA here is from genome assembly GCF_005190385.1 of Monodon monoceros. NCBI lineage: Eukaryota > Metazoa > Chordata > Mammalia > Artiodactyla > Monodontidae > Monodon > Monodon monoceros. Next base: position 28,758,750 of record NW_021703772.1, on the reverse strand, counting down.
CTTTTGTGAAGTTCCCGCTCAAGTCTTTTCTGCTGGGAGATTTCCCTTTTTCTTATTGATTAGTTCTTCTTTATTATCCTGAATACAAATTCTTTGTCAGATGTTTTGCAAATGCTTCTCTCATTCTGTGGCTTGCCTTTCCACTCTTCTAATAGTTTCTAATTCTAAATGTGGTGGAATCCAATTTCTCTTTCTTCTTAATAGATTAATAAATAGGTTCAGAGAAGCCCTATAACTTTTCCAGGATGTGTATCTAATAAGAGGGGAGCACTTCTGCTCAAAAGTGTGTCCACATTACCAAAGTTTGTAAATGGATCAATGGGGGTTTTCATAGCTATAAAATAGCAAGGTACTTCTAAATGCTTCCTTGGACATTCAGAATTTTCACCTTTTTTTTTTTAACATCATTATTGGAGTATAATTGCTTTACATTGTTGTGTTAGTTGCTGCTGTATAATAAAGTGAATCAGCTGTACGTATACATATATCCCCATATTCCCTCCCTCTTGTGTCTCCCTCCCTCCCACCCTCCCTATCCCACCCCTCTAGGTGATCAAAAAGCACGGAGCTGATCTCCCTGTGCTATGCAGCTGCTTCCCACTAGCTATCTATTTTACATTTGGTAGTGTATATATGTCCATGCCACTCTCTCACTTCATCTCAGCTTACCCTCCCCCTCCCCATGTCCTCAAGTCCATTCTCTACATCTGCGTCTTTATTCCTCTCCTACCCCTAGGTTTTTCAGAACCATTTTTTTCTTTTTTTAGATTCCATGTATATGTGTTAGCATACGGTATTTGTTTTTCTCTTTCTGACTTATTTCACTCTGTATGACAGTCTCTAGGTCCATCCACCTCACTACAAATACCTCAATTTCATTTATTTTTATGGCTGAGTAATATTCCATTGTATATATGTGCCACATCTTCTTTACCCATTTCAACTGTTGATGGACACTTAGGTTGCTTCCATGTCCTGCCTATTGTAAATAGTGCTGCAATGAACATTGTGGTACATGACTCTTTTTGAATTATGGTTTTCTCAGGGTATATGCCCAGTAGTGGGATTGCTGGGCCATAATGTGGTTCTGTTTTTAGTTTTAGTTTTTTAAGGACCCTCCATACTGTTCTCCAGAGTGGCTGTATCAATTTACATTCCCACCAACAGTGCAGGAGGATTCCCTTTTCTCCACACCCTCTCCAACATTTATTGTTTGTAGACTTTTTGATGATGGCCATTCTGACTGGTGTGAGGTGATACCTCATTGTAGTTTTGATCTGCATTTCTCTAATGATTAGTGATGTTGAGCATCCTTTCACGTGTTTGTTGGCAATCTGTATTTCTTCTTTAGAGAAATGTCTATTTCGGTCTTCTGCGCATTTTTGGATTGGGTGGTTTGTTTTTTTGAAATTGAGCTGCATGAGCTGCTTGTATATTTTGGAGATTAATCCTTTGTCAGTTGCTTCATTTGCAAATATTTTCTCCCATTCTGAGGGTTGTTTTTTTATCTTGGTTATGGTTTCCTATGCTGTGCAAGAGCTTTTAAATTTCATTAGGTGCCATTTGTTTATTTTTGTTTTTATTTCCCTTTCTCTAGGAAGTGGGTCAAAAGGATCTTGCTGTGATGTATGTCATAGAGTGTTCTGCCTGTGTTTTCCTCTAAAAGTTTTTTATGTCTGGCCTTACATTAAGGTCATTAATCCACTTTGAGTTTTTTTGTGTGTATGGTGTTAGGGAGTGTTCTAATTTCATTCTTCTACATGTAGCTGTCCAGTTTTCCCAGCACCACTTATTGAAGAGGCTGTCTTTTCCCCATTGTATATTCTTGCCTCCTTTATCAAAGATAAGGTAACCATATCCTGTTTCATTGATCTCTATTTCTGTTTTTTGTGCCAGTACCATACTGTCTTGATTACTGTAGTTTTGTAGTATAGTCTGAAGTCAGGGAGACTGATTCCTCCAGCTCTGTTTTTCTATCTCAAGATTGCTTTGGCTATTTGGGGGCTTTTGTGTTTCCATGCAAATTGTGAAATTTTTTGTTCTAGGTCTGTGAAAAATGCCATTGGCAGTTTGATAGGGATTGCATGGAATCTGTAGATTGCTTTGGGTGGTATAGTCATTTTCACAATGTTGATTCTTCCAATCCAAGAACATGGTATATCTCTCCATCTGTTTGTACTATCTTTAATATCTTTTATCAGTGTCTTACAGTTTTCTGCATACAGGTCTTTTGTCTCCTTAGGTAGGTTTATTCCTAGGTATTTTATTCTTTTTGTTGCAGTGGTAAATGGGAGTGTTTCCTTAATTTCTCTTTCAGATTTTTCATCATTAGTGTATAGGAATGCAAGAGATTTCTGTGCATTAATTTTGTATCCTGCTACTTTACCAAATTCATTGATTAGCTCTAGTAGTTTTCTGGTAGCATCTTTAGGATTCTCTATGTATAGTATCATGTCATCGGCAAACAGTGACAGTTTTACTTCTTCTTTTCCAATTTGGATTCCTTTTATTTCTTTTCCGTCTCTGATGGCTGTGGCTAAAACTTCCAAAACTATGTTGAATAATAGTGGTGAGAGTGAACAACCTTGTCTTGTTCCTGATCTTAGAGGAAATGCTTTCAGTTTTTCACCATTGAGAATGATGTTGGCTGTGGGTTTGTCATATATGGCCTTTATTATGTTGAGGTACGTTCCCTCTATGCCTACTTTCTGGTGGGTTTTTATCATAAATGGGTGTTGAATTTTGTAGATTTTTCTGCATCTATTGAGATGATCATACGGTTTTTATCCTTCAATTTGTTAACACGGTTTATCACATAGATTGGTTTGCGTATATTGAAGAACCCCTGCATTCCTGGGATAAACCCCACTTGATCAGGGTGTATGATCCTTTTAATGTGCTGTTGGATTCTGTTTGCTAGTATTTTGTTGAGGATTTTTGCATCGATGTTCATCAGTGATACTGGCCTGAAGTTTTCTTCTCTTGTGAAATCTTTGTCTGGTTTTAGTATCAGGGTGATGGTGGCCTCATAGAATGAGTTTGGGAGGGTTCCTCCCTCTGCTATATTTTGCAAGACTTTGAGAAGGATAGGTGTTAGCTCTTCTCTAAAGGTTTGATAGAATTCTCCTGTGAAGCCACCTGGTCCTGGGCTTTTGTTTGTTGGAAGATTTTTAATCACAGTTTCAATTTCAGGGCTTGTGCTTAGAAAAGCACAAAACGTTGTGCTTTTCTAAGAATTTGTCCATTTCTTTCAGGTTGTCCATTTTATTAGCATATAGTTGCTTGTAGTAATCTCTCATGATCCTTTGTACTTCTGCAGTGTCAGTTGTTACTTCTCCTTTTTTATTTCTAATTCTGTTGATTTGAGTCTTCTCCCTTTTTTTCTTGATGACTCTGGCTAACGGTGTATCAATTTTGTTTATTTTCTCAAAGAACCAGCTTTTAGTTTTATTGATCTTTGCTATCATTTCCTTCATTTCTTTTTCATTGATTTCTGATCTGATCTTTATGATTTCTTTCCTTCTGCTAACTTTGGGGTCTTTTTGTTCTTCTTTCTCTAATTGCTTTAGGTGTAAGGTTAGGTTGTTTATTTGAGATGTTTCTTCTTTCTTGAGTTAGGATTGTATTGCTATAAACTTCCCCCTTAGAACTGCGTTTGCTGCATCCGATAGGTTTTGGGTTGTTGTGTTTTCTTTGTCATTTGTTCTAGGTATTTTTTATTTCCTCTTTGATTTCTTCAGTGATCTCTTGGTTATTTAATAGTGTATTGTTTAGCCTCCATGTGTTTGTATTTTTTACAGTTTTTTTCCCTGTAATTGATATCTTCTCTTCTAGCATTGTAGTTGGAAAAGATGCTTGATATGATTGCAATTTTCTTAAATTTACCAAGGCTTGATTTGTGACCCAAGATATGATCTATCCTGGAGAATGTTCCATGAGCACTTGAGAAGAAGTGTATTCTGTTGTTTGGATGGAATGTCCTATAAATATCAATTAAGTCCATCGTGTTTAATGTGTCATTTAAAGTTTGTGTTACCTTATTTATTTTCATTTTGGATGATCTGTCCATTGGTGAAAGAGGGTGTTAAAGTCCCCTTCAATTATTGTGTTATTGTCAATTTCCCCTTTTATGGCTGTTAGCATTTGCCTTATGTATTAAGGTGCTCCTATGTTAGGTGCATAAATACTTACAATTGTTATATCTTCTTCGTGGATTGATCACTTGATCATTATGTAGTGTCCTTCTTTGTCTCTTGTAATAGTCTTTATTTTAAAACCCATTTTGTCTGATATGAGAATTGCTACTCCAGTTTCTTTTGATTTCCATTTGCATGGAATATCTTTCTCCAACCCCTCACTTTCAGTCTGTATGTGTCCCTGGGTCTGAAGTGGGTCTCTTGTAGACAGCATATATACGGGTCTTGTTTTTGCATCCATTCAGCCAGTCTATGTCTTTTGGTTGGGGCATATTATCCATTTACATTTAAGGTAATTATCGATATGTATGTTCCTATTCCCATTTTCTTAATTGTTTTGGGTTTGTTATTGTAAGTCTTTTCCTTCTCTTGTGTTTCTTGCCTAGAGAAATTCCTTTACCATTTGTTGTAAAGCTCGTTTGGTGGTGCTGAATTCTCTTAGCTTTTGCTTGTCTGTAAAGATTTTAATTTCTCCATTGAATCTGAAGGGTAATCTCAGTTGCAGGTTTTTCCCTTTCATCACTTTAAATATGTTCTGCCACACCCTTCTGGCTTGCAGAGTTTCTGCTGAAGGATCAGCTGTTAACTTTATGGGGATTCCCTTGTATGTTATTTGTTGCTTTTCCCTTGCTGCTTTTTTTGTTTTTGGTTTTTTTTTTTTGTGCGATACGCGGGCCTCTCACTGCTGTGGCCTCTCCCGCCGCGGAGCACAGGCTCCGGACGCACAGGCCCAGCGGCCATGGCTCATGGGCCCAGCCGCTCTGCGGCATGTGGGATCCTCCCGGACCGGGGCACGAACCTGCGTCCCCTGCATCGGCAGGCGGACTCCCAACCACTGCGCCACCAGGGAAGCCCCTCCCTTGCTGCTTTTAATATTTTTTCTTTGTATTTAATTTTTGATAGTTTGATTAATATGTGTCTTGGCATGTTTCTCCTTGGATTTATCCTGTATGGGACTCTCTGTGCTTCCTGGACTTGATTGACTATTTTCTTTCCTATATTAGGGAAGTTCTCAACTATAACCTCTTCAAATATTTTCTCAGTCCCTTTCTTTTTCTCTTCTTCTTCTGGGACCCCTATAATTTGAATGTTGGTGCGTTTAATGTTGTCCCAGAGGTCTCTGAGACTGTCCTCAATTCTTTTCATTCTTTTTTCTTTATTCTGCTCTGCAGTAGTTATAGATAAGACTATTTTATCTTCCAGGTCATTTATCCGTTCTTCCACCTCAGTTATTCCGCTATTGATTCCTTCTAGGGAATTTTTAATTTCACTTATTGTGTTGTTCATCTTTGTTTGTTTGCTCTTTAGTTCTTCTAGGACCTTGTTAAACGTTTCTTGAGGTTTCTCCATTCTATTTCCAAGATTTTGGGTCATGTTTACTATCATTACTCTGAATTCTTTTTCAGGTAGACTGCCCATTTCCTCTTCATTTGTTTGGTCTGGTGGGTTTTTATCTTGCTCCTTCATCTGCTGTGTGTTTCTCTGTCTTCTCATTTTGCTTAACTTACTGTATTTGGGGTCTTCTTTTTGCAGGCTGCAGGTTCGTAGTTCCCGTTGTTTTTGGTGTCTGCCAAAACAACGGTGGCTAAGGTTCATTCAGTGGGTTGTGTAGACTTCCTGGTGGAGGGGACTGGTGCCTGTGTCTGGTGGATGAGGTTGGATCTTGTCTTTCTGGTGGGCCGGACTGCATCCAGTTGTGTGTTTTGGGGTGTCTGTGAACTTAGTATGGTTTTAGGCAGCCTCTCTGCTGATGGCTAGGTTTGTGTTCCTGTCTTGCTCATTTTTTGGCATGGGGTGTCCAGAACTGTAGCTTCTGGTCATTGAGTGGAGCTGGGTCTTAGCGTTGAGATGGAGATTTCTGGGAGAGCTCTCGCTGATTGATATTACATGGGGCCAGGAGTTCTCTGGTGGTCTGATATCCTGAGCTCGGCTCTCCCACTCAGACGCTCAGGCCTGACACCCGGCCGGAGCATGAAGACCCTGTCAGCCACACAGCCAGATTCGTCTGGACTATCCAAGGTGGCAGATGGGTCCAGAAACTTCTTCTGCTACCAGGCTATGGATCCTCATAGAGTTCACGTGAAGGAGAGAAGTCTGCCCTGGGTCCCTTTTTTGGTCACCAAAAGTGTCAACTGAAAAAAACTGCTGGTCTGGAGAGTCTCCTGGTGAGGCTGAGGGTGGCTCTCGCTCACAATGGGGACACAGACACTAGCCTATCGGCAGCCACACTCAGAAGCTCCTTCTACCCTCTCACATTTTTAAATAGCAATTTTTTGAATTAAATTTTTAAATTCTATTTGGCTTCTTTGCAGAAATTGACAAGCTGATCCTAAAATTCTTATGGAAATTCAAGAAGCCCAGAGTAGCCAAAACAATCTTGATAAAGAAAAATAAGTAGAACTCACAATTCCTTGTTTCAAAACTTACTACAGACCTACAGTAAGTAAGACAGTATGGTGTTGGTGTAAGGATAGATCGATGGACTGTAGATCAATGGAATGAATCTTAGAGTCAGAAATAAACCCACATATCTTGGTCAATTGATTTTCAATAAGGGTACCAAGACCATTAATGGGGAAAAATAGTCTTTTTAAAAATTGGTCCTAGGACAAATAGCTAAGCATACAAAAGAATAAAGTGAGACCTCTACCTCACACCATATGCAAAAATTAACTCAAAGTGGATCAAAAGTCTAAATGTAAGATCTAAAACTATAAAACTCTTAGAAGAACACACAAGCATAAATCTTCATGATCTTGGATTAGGTGATGGTTTCTTACATACAAACAGCAAAAGCAACAAAAGAAAAAAATAAATTGGACTCTATCAAAATTTTTTTAATTTGTGCTGCAAAGGACATCATCAAGAATGTGAAAGGACAGCGTAACAGAATGGGAGAAAATAGTTGCAAACTATATACCTGCTAAGAGACTTTTATCTAGAATATAAAAAGAACACATACAATTCAATAATCAAAAGACAATTAAAATAGGCAAAAGATTTGAATAGACATTTCTCCAAAGAAGATATACAAGTGACAAATAAACATATGAAAAGGTACTCAAACCATCAGGGAAGTACAAATCAAAACTACAATGAGATACTACTTCACACCCGCTGAGATGGTTAGAACCAAAATGACAGATAATAACAAGTGTTGGCAAGGATGTGGAGGAATTAGAACCCTCATACACTGCTGATGGGAATATAAAATGATGCTGCTATTATATCTTTTTCTCAGCAATACCACTTTGAAGAAGAGTCTAGCAGCTAATCAAAAGGTTAAACACAAAGTTACCGTATAACCCAGCAATTTCACTTGTAGGTATATACTCAAGAGAATTGAAAACAAATGTATGTCCACACAAAATCTGCACATAAATGTTCATAGCAGCATTATTCATAATAGCCAAAAAATGGAAACAACCCAAATGTCCATCAGCTGTTTAATGGATAAATAAAATATGGTATATTCATATGATGGAATACTACTTCTCCATAAAAAGGAATGAAGTAACAACACATGCTACAACATAGATGAACCTTGAAAGCATTATGCTAAGCATAAGAAAATGGTCACAAAATTTATGACTGCATGTATATGAAATATTCAGAATAGGCAAATCCATAGAGACAAAAAGTAGATCAGTGCTTGTCTAAGGATAGGGAGATTGTGGGGCAAATGGGAAATGAGTACTACTGAGTACAGGGTTTCTTATTGGGCAATGAAATGTTCTAAAAGTAATGATTGCACAATTCTATAAATACACTTAAAAACACTGAATTGCTGCATTTTAAATATGGGAAGATGGACCAATACATTCTTTCTTATTGTTCTATAACAAACCATCTTTAAGGCAAATTCTATTCATTTGAAAACTTATAACAAATTTGGCAGGACATCATCTGACACAAAAGATTCATGGTGTAAATTAATAGTGTAAATGTAAAATTTTATGAAGAATGTTTAAGAAAATTCACTGTACTTTTTTAAAATGCAACTTTTGTCTACCTTTATAGTTTTACTTACCAGGTTGCATTGTAACTGACTATCTATATGTATCTTTTCCTAGACAAAAGTCCTGTCTGTAAAGAACTCAGGGCTTCCTTATTTTCACATTTCCAGTGCCTGCTGCAGTGCCTGGCAAATAGTATACATTCACTCAATAAATATTTACCAAAGTCCCGCTGTTTCAAAGTACCACACTCTGAATACTTCTGACTCCATTTGCCTAAAGGCAACTGGTATGCACACAAAAATTATTCCTTTTGATTTGCTCTGTATGAACAACTTTATTAGGAAAATTTTTGCTGTCTTCTAGTTATATGTTTCTGTAAGTTATTAAACTTCACATCCACACTTCTTTACAAAATGCGTTCTAATTTTTTTCACTAATTCAGTCTTTTCTAAAAATTAATCTGAACAAGTGCAGCTTCACTGTGCTAAACCAGTATTTCTGTTTTCAATTTTGATTTGAAATATGCATATTCTTAGATCCAGACTTCTCATCCCTCATATATTTACCCCTGGATTAGTCATCATGATCCATGAAAGTTTATGAGTTGGAAGTAAATGTAAACAAACTATAGGTTATATTTGCTTTAGAACCAATGTTAGCACTTATTTGGGGTGGGGAGCACATAGATGTTTGTTAGAATATCTTTTGTATTTCCTGCACAAACATTAGGAAGCTACCTTGAAGGGTGTTGAGTGAGAAGTTGTTCTGAGCCAGACAGGAAGATCTGGCAGTAGGCAGGAAAGCCAAGCACGAGTAGGTCACACATGCAGAAAGGAAGTCGGTGAAAAATGTGGGTGAGAGATCTAGTGCTTTGAAGGCCAGCATTGGACCCATCTTTTAACTGCATGTCATAGTGAGTTGGTAGTGTTTTTCATTTGTGGATCTGTGTTTTGGTTTGGTTTTTTTTGTTCTATGGTCAGTTGGTTTTTATATCTACTAAATACCCAGAAATCACCCTTCAATTCAGCCTTAAATACATTCTCTTTAAAAAGGACAGACGTGTTCATAAGTGATGAGCTTTCTACATCAAGCTAGAATCCATTCTCCTACAGCCTTATTTCTGTTTTTGTTTTCTTAAACTTCTCTGACACAGTTCCTAAATTGTTTAGGGTGTTGCAAGAAAAAAAATAAAGATAGATGGTCAGATAGAAATTTTTATAATACCCAGGGCAACAACAAGCAAAGAGAGAGAGAAAAAAGTCCTTCCTGATGGTAATTAGTTTTATTCCACACATAAGGTTGTATTACTCCTGTCTTGGCAGGCAAAGGTTAGCATTCTTCATAAGTTTTATCCCACCCACAGACCAATCTAATTATAGTAAATAATTTTCTCAATTCACAATTCTGCTTTTCTCCAACCTGCCCATTTATTTTCTATAGATTTGCAATAAGCTACTACAAAATTGCATGTTTCATTACCAATTCAACATCTCTCCAAAAGTGATGCATCCCTAAGTCAATTCCTTCCTCACCCAGTGTCAAGAGCACTGTATTCCTCAATCTTTCACATCATAAAATCTCTATTCAATAAACAGAAGTTAACTTATGATCAGGGTGGTTGTAATAGTTTTACAACACTGGCAATATTACAGAAACAGAGAAGCAATATTTTATTTGTCAGTGTGGGATGGTAGAAAAAGCACTGGATTGAGAGTCGGAAGATCTAGAGACCTGTTTGCTGTGCAACCTTGGGCAAGTCCCTTCATCTTTCTGAGCTTTAGGTTCATCATCTATAAAAATATACCCCATCTTCTAAGATTATTTGGGGGCTCAAAAAAGAAGTAAAAATATTTGAAAATTGTAAGGAGGTGCATAAACATGGAATATTATTATTGTTATTATTTAAAATAACATACAATGCTCTAAAGGCCCAGCTTCCACTCCATTGGCAGGTAACTCTACAGCCCTAAAGAAAACACCCAAATTGAACCTATAATATATGCCCCCATTATTTACTATTTGTTCCCAAATAAATCCTCCTGCACTCTCCTTGCATGGGTTTGTTTTTTGTTTTGGTTTGGGGGTGGGGGATTTGTTTTCTTTTGTTGTCTTTCTATCTGAGTTACTGATTTTGTAGCTTTCTTCAATAAGAAGTGAAAATTTTCATAGGCAGAAATTCATCTCCATACATGCTATCATTCCATCATTTCACTGCACTAACGGAGACAGCCTACAGAACCTTAAACCTTTTTTTAAAGACCCCAATGATATATGAACATTCATTTCCAAGCACTCCCACTAGAGTCATTCTAATCCGGGGAGCTCTAGGGACTGTTTGAACGTGGTCTATATGAAGTCGTTTCTCAGGCACTTCTTCTCACTGTCATGTAGCCAACAGGCTGAATCAACCACATGCAGTAATGAAAACATCCTGTATTTATAGGAGTATTTCTCCAAGGAACATCCTTCAGTAGGAATGCCTGAAAGAGTTCTAAGAATTGAAGGACATATTTCAGACATGTCTAACCTGTCTCTGAACCCCTATAAAAATGGTCAGGATACCAAATTGTGCCTTTCCCCACCTTGTGCTGTAAAATGAAATGGGAGAGTTGTTTGGCTTTATGGCTCTCGATGTCATTGTGTCTTTTTATTATTACACGGGTGTAAAAAAATAAATAAAAATAAGCTATATTAAGCATTATGCCATGTCACTACCTCACGAAGCAGCTACATAACTTCAACTGTGAATTTTGTTTTATCTTAAGGAATTTTTTTAAATATCAGTCTGCACAAAATAGTCTACAGGCATGTAATTTTTAGATTTTTCCCCCCAAACAAAGCTCTTGGCATCCAGAAATACTGGAAGGAGAAAAAAAAAGATATGAAGGATTTGTAGCAAACCAAGTTTACATTTTCTCTTCTTTAAAGTAAAGGGGAGTTGGACTACATTTGCTTTAAGATCCTTCCACTGCTAAATTCTTGAAACTCATAAACAAAAGAGCAAACTAAGTAGTTAATTATTTCATAATAGAAGATTAAATAGATATTTTTCAAAAGCTTTCCCATGGGTAGCCTCTATGTAAAGTGACCTAAAAGAATGGTTCCCAGGATTTCTGGAACAAGCAGTTGTTGATCATTTCCATGGTCATGGGCTGGGAAGGGGTTTGTGGAATTCCTCCGGAAGAAGGTACTCACATACCAGTAGCCCTGAAACGGGCATACATTTCAAGAAGGTAGACAAGATATAAAACCCTACTTAGGGGCTTCCCTGGTGACTCAGTGGTTGGGAGTCTGCCTGCCGATACAGGGGACACTGGTTCGTGCCCCGGTCCGGGAAGATCCCACATGCCGCGGAGCGGCTGGGCCCATGAGCCATGGCTGCTGAGCCTGCGCGTCCGGAGCCTGTGCTCCGCAACGGGAAAGGCCACAACAGCGAGAGGCCCGTGAACCGCAAAAAAAAAAAAAAAAAAAAAAAAAAAAAA